>NW_026889758.1:27207500-27807500 GCF_033153115.1 Saccostrea echinata
AAATAGTTTTCCAATGCCTTCTTCCATACACATCTTTTACATGGAAACATTCAAATAATAGAAAATCTTTTTTTTTTTTTTTTTTTTTTTTTTTGTAAAAACCGCAGTCTTTAAAGATTGCAGGTAGTGCTAAAGTGTTGTTATGAGATTTGTTACAAGATTTCAGGACTGGAATGATTAATATTTATTCTACAAGCGTATATGTTTGTAGAAATCCTGTTAATTAAAGGTTTGTATATACAACGTAGCTTGACTTCAGGTTTCGGGCGAATTACCTTAATGAGTAAGTAATACATTACATTACCATTACCTCTAGATTTGGGCAGTACCGGTAAATTACCTTTGCCTTACAATTATGCGCAACTTTACCATTTCTTTAGATAAGTACTGCATTACCATTCTTTTGGGTTTTTCAGAAAAAGAAATACAAGTACAAAAGAGCAAGAGCCACTTAGAGCCTTTTTTGTCCCTGAGAATTTCTAAAAAAATCGAAACTGCTCAGTTTTGGTTGAAAATGCATTATTTATAACTTGGACCCTTTGTGACCGTGTATCTATTGAAAATGACGTTATTTTCTCTCTAGTCAATACATTATGACGTCATAAAATGCGTCATCTTTCCCATATCCTGTAAATTCCCTTAAAAAAAGGTAGTCAAACAAGCATGTTTTCTGCAAAATTCAAGAACATTGCATTTTCTCAAAGCCTGTTTTCCAATACCTGGATTCTCAAAAAGAAATTGTGTTATAGGAAATGAAAGCACTAAGTCTCCACTTTATTTTGATATATGACAGGGTTCTCCACAAGGGGTTTTACCATGGCGGCCCGCCATGGTTAAATTTATGTGCGCCATGGTTAAACGAGCTGCGCCATGGTTAAAATGGACGGCCGCCATGGTTAAATTTTTATTGCATTTTAGTATTTACATCTACTTTTTAATGACTTGAGTAGTTAATTGTGTTTATACTACGACTGCAATGCATCTGGCACGCCTCGAGGGAAAGCGGACTGTGCAAACAAACACGGTCGCTGATCGGCACTATGCTGGGAAGCGTGACAATGGAGGGTCAATCAGCTGAAGATCAATATCTGGAGAATTAATTATCCTGTAGTAAACAAACATGTAATTTCGGGAAATTCCAACGTGTTCACTATTTGATAAAAGATCATAACGAGCAGTAGGTATGCCCAGAAAAAATGAGCCCTTTCAAAATTTCCTATTCTTTGTATTTAATCAATTCCTCATGCTTTGTTTTAAAGTATTAACTTTATTATCTTTCTGATAAAATGTACGTAAGTGCCAATCGTCGTCTTAGTTTTAGAGTTACCTCCCGTTTTTATGAAACTTCGCGTGGCGCTCTTCTTAGCACGGGCACGTGGAGGAATAAACAATGGAGGAAACTCAGCGAAAATGCAATATATAGAAAAAAAAACGTTTAGAGAAAGACAGAATAGAGAAAGCAAAATTACATTAATGCAAATTAATGCCCCCGGTTATACTGAGTTACTTTTACCATGTATGCCACCAGTAAGTTTTCATAGATCATGCAGTTAAAAAAAGCTTAGGCATTAGTAGGATGTCGGCTTTCGTTTGTTTGTGTGTCTGTTAACTTTTTTTAAAAGTACTACCAATTCATCAGTTTTTGTCATATTTAAATAAAACTTTTGATATAACAGGCAACATCAATTCTGTATATCAGTTTTTGAAAACTGTTGCCATGGTTACTCAATCAAAACGTTATTTTGAAATTCCTTCAAAATGTTCCTACAGTTTTGGACCAATTTTGGTACATTTGTAGAGTAATTAAGATACATAATCCTTTTTGTTTTTAATTTTTTAGCTTAAAAAATTATTGGTTATTTCAACTTTTTGTGCTGCAGTGGTTAAGTTTTGTGAATTAACCAATTGATTAATGCAGGTTAGGAAGTCTAACATGCATTCGTGTTTTTGGTCGCATTGCGCCTTCGCGTAGCTTCCTCCATGGTTAAATTTTCAAATGTGGAGAACCCTGATATGAAATGGGACAGAGGGTGATAACCAATTAATTGACATAAGGACAGGGCCATTTATGCAGAAAGTGAACCTAGCTCTTTGTGCAACTTTTTCACAACCAACCCCGTTTTCCAAACTAATTAATGTGATGGATGTTTATTCAATTTTAATTATTAAACACTGGTATCTTTTGCGCTTAGATATCTTTATTCATTAGAAGAAACTATTCAATTAGATATGATTATATACAATATGTACTTTTGTATAACTATTCATGTCAGAGAAACTTTTTGGGCATATTGTCCTGAAGTATGTATTTTGTATGTATTTATCAGATATTAATTATTTTTATCCAGTACGCACTGACCCACAGTTTTCTCTACGGTTTTGAGTCATGCTATATGAGTAGTTGTCTAAAATATACGTTTCAAAAAAAAATCCTTGATATAACTCATGTCAAAAGTGACATACCTGAAATAATTTTAAGTAAGGCACAAGCTACATTCGTTCACCAAGCATAGATTTGTTTGTAAACAGGCGTTAACAACAACACACACCAGTAAACTACAGGTGGCATGTTCATGAAGGTATCCAAAGATTACTCTTCAAATGTATCTTAAAGTCATAGCTTAAGACCACTCTAAGACGCATCGAAGGATTTAAAACGAAGCCATCTCAGACGTATCGTAAGTTTCGATGTCTTAAATTAGCTTATTTCCTTTTTTAAAAATAAAGTTTAAAAAAAAAAAATTAATCTTTCCCTATTTATGTAGTAATATTCCGCTATCACCCGCATATGATGTTTACGTTTCCCAACTTATTTGATACTCAAGAGCATGCTCTGTGTATGTTTAAGCAAGCTACTGACAGATTAGTTGATGTTACAGAGATTTCAAAAACCGTTTAAAGTCAGCTTTTCGAAAATTTATGGTCGTTATAATGACCTTGTTAGCAAATATAACCTATCATGTGTCGTAATTTGGCTGACGTGTTTCAGTCGTATACCCTTTCATAGTATTCATTGCTGAAGTGAAGCGGGACTATGTTATTGCAACTATAAAGATAAGCGGGCTTAAATATTACAATTTGACAAGATATTTCAAACAAAATATAACATTTGCCTATGTCTGTATGTGTAAAGTCTGTCCAGCTGTGGTCAGCCCATCATATCGTCGACATTTAAACTATAAATGTTCCATGCACATGATTCCTGCAGATCACACTCCAAATACGCCCATCCTTGACTACGGAATGCTTCGTCTACCTGTCAATACATAGGACTCACGGCGGATGTGACCGGTCAACACGGAGTGCTTACTCCTCCGAGGCACCCTATCCTACTGTACCTTTGGAATTCCCGGGGGTCCGTGTTTTATGTCTTTCTCACAAATTCGTATTGTTCGTAGATTTTTTTTTAGATCGATCACTGTTCGTTATCTTCACCTTTTCATTTTCAATCTAAAATGAAACATTAAAGCTTTTAACAAATATTTTAAGTAAATAGAAAAATAGTCAAATTTATAAAAAATTAAATAGTTAAATACATTAAAATTAAACATAGCATTGTGAATATTCATTTAAATGCATACTATATGTGCATGTCTTGTGTTTATGTATAATTGAGAACAATTTCATTCGCTTTTTCATATCGATTATTGTTGATTTTACTCGCACCGATTTAGAATTATCCGCGTATTCAGTACTTTCTTTATTGTAAGCCATGACCACATTTACTAGGAAACGAACTCCCAAATGAAAACAGTGGTTTGGCCTCCATTTTTGCACTGCATTGGTATTAAGAATTCCTACAGATACGTATTGATGTATTTGGAGAAGATGGCATTTGAAATATAGTTTCAAGCAAGCGCAAACTATTTCAATAATCAAAGAATGTAAATTATTAGAACTTGATTTATAATTTTTTAATTCGGTATTTTAATGATTTATTTTGAATTTTGGAATATTGAATAAAAATAACACCTTCATTTAAGTGGAAAGATGTATTTAAACACCAGTATTATTATTTCTTTTCTGAATTTTAATAGTTGTTCGAGGAGAGAAAAAAATACATTGTTGCCTCTTTCATTTTAAATGTAGTCATTGATTTTTTTTTCTTAGTAACACAATAATGCTGTTTGCTTATGAAACGGGGATGCTTCAGTTAATTGAATGCACGAGTGCTACTAGAGTGTGATGTGATCATATTTTATATATGCATGATTCCAGCTGTGTATGAAGGAATTTCAATTTAATCAAAGCTTAATTTTCACACGAAAAAGAATTCACTAAAGATGATTCTTAATTGAATGATTTGACAGTATCACGGTAGGCGTTGGCACGATAAAGATCCCTCTAAGCTACTGCTGTAGGCTCCATGCATTGGTCAAAATTTGTTACACTTCACCGAAATGTATAGTAAATGTCTCTATATGGGTGAAAATTGTCGAAAGGGATGTTAACAAAATATAATCAATCATTTTTTTTTTTACCTTTTGTATACCCGATTTATTATGTATTGGAATTCTGGGGCTGATGGACAGGTTTGTCCTTACGATATTTCCTTTACTGTATCATTAAACTAATGATGTTGTAGACCTATTTTATGGTCGATACAATGACCTTATCAGCAAATACATTCTATCATTAAGTGAATGCTGACTGACGTTTTTCACACTAATTGATAGGCCATTTCTTCAAAACTGAATTGTCTACGGATTTTTACGTTTGCCCGATCATGACAATGAGCACATGGCGTTCGTGACCGGTCGACAGGGGATGCTTACTCCTCCATGGCAACTGATCCCAGCTCTGATGTTTTGTAGAGGTCCGTGCTTGCTCTGCTCCCGATTTGTATTGTTTTATTGAACTTTTGAGCTTGATTACTGTTTGATATCTCCATATTTCATATCAGCGTTGGAAATCATTACTCACTGTTCTTACTTCAATCAGTTTAAGTCATAATCTGTATGAAGTTGCCAAACAATATATAGTGGGTTAAATTTTCTCTCCACTCACAAGTTAGTAACGATTGGCAAAACTATTCAGGTACAAGAGGGATATCTACAACTGTTTTCGGGTTGTTTTGGTTTTTAAAATACATAGTACATGTATACTTGTAAGAATATTTGAGGAACAATGGGTTAGTTTTATTTTTTTATGACTGTCTTGAAATGCGCAGAATTCAATACTCTCACATCGTTACATTTATTGTATACTACAAAATAATGCATCGAACTGTAGTTATCTGACAGTCCATCCTTTTCTCGTCAAATGATCTACAGATGGAAGGTTTCTTTGTGTTTAGAATGTTTCATTAGATTAAATCAAATAAAATATCATTTCAGTTGTAAAAATATGATTGCTTTTGTCAAAAACAGGAGAGTAACAAAATGTTAGCTGTATCAGTGATAAATGTTGTCTCCTGGAATTTCAGAGATATAAGATACTTGAGAAGGTTTCTTTATACATTTGTATATACCAAAAATTCAATAAATTCGTACAAAAATTTACAAATAGGTATATAGTTCAGTCTTTTTATACATTGAATAAGTTTGAAAATGCATTTGTCAAATTTTTTTCATAGGGTTTTCTCATCGATATAAGATTTTGCATATGCCAGTTAAATTTAAGATGGATATCACATTTTACAAGAAGACGTCACCTCGATTCAGCACATTCGGTATTTTGATTTTTTACATCTATCTGCATTTCCTTTGGTAGATCCACCAAAAAATCGATCAAAGGAACAGCTACTTATTCATTCTCCAGAGGAACCACTTATAGTCATGTGAGCATAACTTTCTAATACTCTACTATACATTGATAAAAGGAATTTCACCTTTATATTAAAAATAATCAGAATACTGTTTTCTTTACTTCTTTTAAATTATGTGTCTTTTACTCTTCCTTTAGGACGCTTGCAGTTCCAAAAACAAGAGGATTGTTTAGCGACGCTACACCTGGGTTTATTAGAGATGTTATCACATGGTCTACAATCAATGCTCTTTTTGAAAGGAAGTCAAGAAATTGTGTTCACTTACTACTCATAATTTAAAATCCATGTAGAAATAAAGAGATAAAACCTGCATTGTGTTAAGAAATAAAATTTTATAAGTCATTGGATAAAAAAAATCTTTTACTTGCTGCTACACAAAAAATGTTATAAAATCAAATCCGCATGAATACAACTGATGATGACAACTGCTTTAGTACAAAGGATGACAACTTCTTTAACATAATCTGATATGAAGCGTCTGTTTATTTTGATGTGAAGGACAGATGATACGTCCTCATTGATGTATATAATTTTCCCAAAGAATTCGTGTTTGAAATATTGCTACTTTAACAAGTTTCCTCACAAAAAATGAGGTACATTACCAGACATTTGTCAAAGGGATGTTAATTATTATATAAATCTTTTGGAAATCACTCGAATTGCTGATATAAAAATATTGGGTTTATATATGTTTTCAGATATAAGAAAACAGTTAGAAATCAGAAGATAAATAAAATTATTATCAATATTTTTGTATATTACGAAATACAAAAACTTTTATTCGAGAAATTTATCGTCAGACCTTAACCTATATTTTTGATTGAATGTGTGTCTTCTTTGTTTCATTTTATTTCTTGTCTGCTTCGGTTAAAAAGAAAGCCCAGTAATAAATATTGAACAATATAAATAGCAGAGCGTAGAGCAGGCAGGATATTCTGTCTATTGTTTCTGGAGCTAGGCCAGACTTTTTTTCTTTTGTATCTTCTGCATTGATAGGTATATCAATCACATGAATCACTTCTGGTGCTACTTTGGACTTTGAGATTTTTTTTCTTTTGTTGATGCTTGTGACTTTTGAGTTGTTTTGGATACTATTTTGTGTCTCCAATTTACCCTGAAAATACGCAAATAAATATATAAGTTACTTGTTATAAAATTTCAACACACATATTCTGAATCTGTATATATTTACACACCTGGATTCCTTCGTCTTCTGTCGAATTCTTTTTATTCATTTGTCGTCTGTGATAATTGTGAACAATTACAAATTCTAAAAACGCAAGAGTGATTATGATAAAGCATCCAGCATTCCATGCCTCTACTGCAGCCATATGAACCTGGTCTGGATTCATTATAAGAGTCCCAACACTATCTGCAATAATGGCAGTCAATGAAATCGTGGAGATACGAGTTCTTCCTGATACTTCTGTATGATGAATCCAAAACCCCAACCATGTGATGAACACAATGCATGTACTAGGTAAATATACCTGAACAAACATAGTCTGATATTTTCTCTGAACATATAATATCAAATGGAGACATGGCATTGATTCCCCTGCAAAACAGAAAGGACACTAAATTATATATATTGTCAGATTTTGAAACTGGAAATTTTTGCCATAATGATTGTCATGATAACACAAAATAATATACATTGTATATGCATTGATTTCAGTTACACAATTATCACAAACACGAGACATTATATATTTTTCCTAACACAAAAAAATGATAACCCTTAATCAATAAGGTAGGGATTATATTTGTTTGATAAGGAACAAAATCTATAACGTTAAGTGATTGTGACAGAGGTTTTCATGAAAGGTGTTTGCTTCAGGGTTGTCTTCTTTAATTCTAATTGTTGCAAACTAGTGTAGACGTAAACTCGTTTCAATACAATTGTATTTCAATGAATAAATTATACCTTGCGAACATAACTTGGTTTCCGTTCTCTTAATAGTGACTGCGTAAGTTTTCATGGTTTTTGAATACGTAACAGGTGTTACCAGCTTCCAGAGAAACTTCAGATTTTCGGACGAATACGAAGCTAAAAATAAACTCATCTTCAGATTGTATCGCCCTGTACATATTGTAGGTGTAAATTGTCACCGACGGCTATGTGAGCAGAACGACAAAGAATTCTATCTGTGCATTTACAAAGAAGTGCACGAAGAATTTCATCAAAATATTTATTAAATATTTACTTAGTATTCCTCTGTAAATAACGATAAAAGCTCTGTACTAGCAGAGTTCATAATTAAAAAATCTTTCTCTATTTAAATCTGTTTCATTTCATTTTTTTTAATCTCAAAGTGAATTTTCAAAATTTTACAAAATTTATCCAAGCTATACCACTCTTAAAGTACAAGGAGCATGTTTCGTCTTTGATTGGTAGGGCAAACAACTTCACGTCACAATGAAATACAATGGAGTGTCTGTAAAGTAAAAAGAGACGTCTGGAATACAAACTACATATACAAACAATTGCACTGCACTACATTGTTCAAATCGAATTTTTACACACAATTCATAAATCAATCATGAAAATTGACGATAAGATATTTATTGCTTATTACCAAGGGTTACCAAATCAATCTTCCAAGTTTGACATTGTGTAACAATTAAACCATATATTTCACTTCTTTAAATCTTGAAACGGTAGACCATAAATTTAAATGTCTTAAATGAAACAATCGCACTTATTTGTTTTTGCATTATGTAATGTTTACAAAGCACAGCTCATGACGCAAAACAAGGAGCATAAAATATTGAAAGAACTTGTTAATTAGTTCTACTAGAGAATCTTGTTTAGAAAGAACACTTAGAGAGTCGGAGATCTATAGACAGATACCACGTAAAGTAGTCACAACGCCCAAATTTATATTTTAATTTTAAAAAAAAAAATGTGGGAAGACAGAAAACAGGCATTTCAATACTAACTGTTGACTATTTCTTAATTTACACATATAGATGACAAAAGTAAATGAAATGTTATTTTCTTAATTTACAGCATGTCTATACGCTTTTTCGGTGAAACTGGCAAAGATGTGAAAAAATTACGGATTTAGTTTTACATGTAAAATCATGAGTCCATAAGCCAAAAAACTCATCGGAGTCGCACTTATGATCTTAAAAATGAATATGTAAACGAAAGAAATTCGACTTGTCCTAGTTTAAAATATTTTGTAGCATATTAATATGCCTTATAAAATTAAATATATGTTATTCCTATGGGAGTATGTCTATTCTATTGTAAAACCTTTTACCCTTTGTAATTTACAAAAAAATTAATCTACATTTTATGGAGAGAAACAAATAAAAATGAAAAGACAGTTGTTTCCACTACGGATATTTTCTATATTCAAATCTTAAATGAAATAAAATTCTATCCTGAAAATCTTCTATGAAAAATGTCTGGTCCGTCTGGTGTACTCCGGACTTGCTTTATACCACCCCTTCCAGAGTGTTGAGGCTATACGGTTTACATGAATTGGCTAAAGCAAGGTTTTACCAGAATATTTTTTAAAAAAAATCAAAAAATTCTTTTAATAATTTTGCAAAGTACTATGCATACGCAATCTCATTCATAAGTGTGTAATTCATAGCCCCTTGAAATCAGTAGGGTATCACATAAAGAATACCAAATTTAAAAAAATTATTGATATCTAAAATATAAAATTTGAAATAAAATAAAACATTCAATAATTAAAACTCAATGTTTTATAAATAGAGGATATTCAATGTTTTGTAGCTGGATATGGAATTTATTTCACGAGTGGGACAGCATTTTTTTTAATATATATTTTTTCAGGAGTGCGAAGCACGAGGGAAAATATAAAAAAAAAATCCTGTCTAACGAGTGAACTAAATTCCATATTCAACTACAAAACATTGATTTTTCTGTTAATAACATTTTTCCTTTGCCCCTGTCTTCTTAACACAGTGTCAAAGGCTGCGACGTCATAGTTGAGCGGTTGAGACGTCGGTTTAGCAACATATTTGGTAAGAAAATGGCAGTTTTAGTCTCTATCAAGATGGTTTAGTTACTATCTCTATCTTATGACTAGCTGCAGAACTGTAGCATTATGGTTTTATATAATATTCTTTGACCATAACGCTAAAGATCCCCTAATGCACATATAGTGCAATTTACGACGCAAGATTTTCTGCGCACGGCTGAGGAGAATTTCTCCACTTTCCAGCATTGGTCAAATAACTACCTTTCACTCCCTAAATTTAGACACATCCTTTAACCAAACTGTATATTTTATCTATCTCCTGACCCTTTACAGCCGTTTCTACAAACATTCAAAACAAACTAGTTTATTGGTCTGTAGAAATGACTTCAAGTAAAATTGAAGAAAGGCATCAAAGCGGCCGCAAACAAAATTTACCCACCTAAATAAATAAATTAATAAATTAAGAGAAATTTAAGTGCATTTGTTAATCCAATTGATTCATCGATGTTATAAAGTCAGTGATAAATGGTAGGAATTTATTGTCATCAAAACGAAGATGATGGCCTATCAATATTACTATTTACATAGTATATTCAGATCTCAAGATGAACCACGTGCTTATCTACCCTGGAGCTTTGTCACGTGATGATGCCCATGATTTCTGCAGAGTATGCTATGCTGCATGGCGCGGTGCAAAATATAGAGAAAAAAATTATCCTTGTGCCATTCGCAGCTAGAGAAAATTCAAAACAATTTTACTAGTTGAACAACTTTTCAATATTTATTCATCATGTACTTTTACCACTTATTTATTATCCTGAAAATCATAACGATTTGCGTTCATATCTTACACACTCCCGGGTTAGGGAGTATCTGTTGTAAACTCTTTTTATATAATCAAGAATTAATAATTATCTGATGAAAAATGAAATCAAAACAAAACAAGCATTCTGAGAGTATTGCATTAGCAATACTAGTCCCCTACCGGCAAGTGTAATCTGGTTCCCGTTAAGAATTGAAAATGCCATAATTCCGTCAAAAATCAATGAAGCGGGGCGAAATGCAAACTTGATCTATAACTAATCAAGGTAAAGTCACATACCAAAATTCAGCTCAACATCTGAAAGCATTTAGAAGAAAATTGTGGAAAACCCTTAAAAATTGAAAAGGCCGTAATTCCGTCAAAAATCAATGAAGAAGAACGAAATGCAAACTTGATCTGTAACTCACCAAGGTACACTCACATACCAAAAATCAGCTCAATATCTGCAAGCGTTTAGGAAAAAAGTGCGGAAAACCAAGTGGGACAGACTGACAGACAGACAGACAGACAGACAGACAGACGGACAGACAGACGGACGGACAGACTCAGAGGAAACCTATAGTCCCCTCCGGTTTCACCGGTAGGGGACTAATAACAACAATTAATACTTAGTTTGAAGGAACTTTTTAAAGATATTTTCTCATAATTTTAGAGATGTTATGATTAAGGAATTATTTTACTGAACTATTTAAGAATTAAAGTCTCATTTCCCATGTGCACTTTCTAACACAACCACAATAGATCGGCCACTGCAAGGTGTTAGGAGGTGGGTAAAATATAGGTTGGTTAAGGAATATGTCTGGAATTAGGGAAATGAAGGTAGTTGATTGACCAATGCTGGAAAATGAAGAAATTCTCCACAACCGTGCACAGAAAATCTTCCGCCGTAAATAGCACAATATATAAGGCGTTATGGACAAGATTAAAATATAAAATCATAACGCTGTACTTCTGCAGCTATCTTATATGACAGGCCAGAAATTATTTTCACTTACTTTGATATCCTTTCACATTGTGACAGAATATCACTTTTACTCAATAAATAAAATTCAATAAATAAATCACAGTATTTCACTGTTGAAATGTAATACAAGGTGTTATATTTAGCTTTTTATTTCAATACACAGGACTGATAACTTATCATGAAATGTTATATTTCACTATCTAGACAGTCTGAGTCATTGTTTCGTATTAGTCCCCTACCGGTGAAACCGGAGGGGACTATAGGTTTCCTCTGAGTCTGTCCGTCCGTCTGTCTGTCTGTCCCTCTGTCTCTCTGTCAGTCTGTCCCACTTGGTTTTCCGCACTTTTTTCCTAAACCCTTGCAGATATTGAGCTGATTTTTGGTATGTGAGTGTATCTTGATGAGTTACAGATCAAGTTTGCATTTCGTTCCGCTTCATTGACTTTTGACGGAATTACGGCCTTTTCAATTTTTAAGGGTTTTCCACAATTTTCTTCTAAAAGCTTTCAGATATTGAACTGATCTTTCGTTTGTGACTTTACCTTGATTAGTTATAGATCAAGTTTGCATTTCGTCCCGCTTCATTGATTTTTGACGGAATTATGGCATTTTCAATTCTTAACGGGAACCAGATTACACTTGCCGGTAGGGGACTAGTATTGCTAATGCAATACTCTCAGAATGCTTGTTTATATTTGTTGTTCCTTTTTATAATTATTAGTCAACCTGCGACGTCAGTCAAACTTTGTTGTGTTTCGTTTTAGTCCGACATATCTAAAACGGAAGAGATTGTAAAATTAAAATATTCTAGATACAAATTCCAGACTTTTAAGCGTCATTCTCCTCGATTATCAACTGATTAACCCTAATAGAGAAAGCAGAATTCCGGATTTAAAAACTGCAATTAGATACAAAGTTCATATCATTCAAACCAAAATTCAGTTCTCTCCCGATTTACCGGCATTAAAGTCAAAAATCGAGTTTATAATTCTTATATAGTAGTATAGATGGGTATACATGACGACTTTATGCTTTGAAGATGCTACTTTTTAAGCCTTGAAATTTTGCGTATGAGTCCTGATAAGATTATCAGTATAGTTATATTGTTAATTTTGGTGGAATATTACCTTGTTGTCAAGTAAAGACTTCCATTAGGGTATGCATAGATGTTATCAGTTAATGATGTTTCGAAAAGTCCATTGGGCATTTCATTAGCGATGTAAGTGTCTGGTCTCCACAGATTTTCGAATTCCTCTGCTTTGTACAAGATATAATCATTGGGATTTCGAGAAGCATTTACAAATCGCTGATCCTTCCACGACTGGCGAATGTCAAAGGTCATGTCGGCGTCCTGGCCATTACATATGTTATGGGAAAAAAAATCACTTTGTTTAATTTCACATCACATACAGGGCACCCCCTACTTTTTCTTTCCACAAGGTACTAAATTTGTTAATTTTTATGAATTATGTAAAAATAGTTGCTTTAAAAGAGTAAATACGATTTATTTTACTATGCTGCGCGAAGTATTGCGCAATGAAAACCCCAGTCGGCCCCCTTAACTCAATTTCAGGCACCCTCCACTTCAAACTCGTATTTAATCATTGACCTGCTTTAACAAGGCATCGTTCAAATTCACAAACTTTTGTCTTTCCTAATGAATTATTTCAGACGTCGAGCCTCTTTATTGTAAACAACATTTTAAGATTAACAGAGGATACATCAACTTCTAGTTATGGTACGTTAAAGTGTAGGATGAAACCAGAGACTTCATTCAGAATGAGTAAGTTCAGACGACTCTGGTTTCTCCCTACACTTTAACCATAACCAGAAGTTGATATATTCTCTGTTGTCGTGAGGTAATTTTCGAGGAATTAATGAATGGTTTACAATAAAGAGGCTCAATGAAGGATGTCTGGAACGATTCATTATAGAAATGGAAAAGGTATTTCGAAGCAAACTATTTCTTGTAAAAGTGGGTTAATGATAAAATACGAGGTTGAAGTAGGGGGTGCCTGAAATTAAGTACATGTACCTTGTGGAAAGAAAATGATAAAAGAAAAAAAAAACAAGTATTATCGTATAATTATGTATATCTAAGGATAAAGCAATTACATTGTAATTATTAGAATAATTAAAATATACATATATAATACACAGTATTTGTCAATAATAAAAAATATTTCAGGAAGCTAAATAAACAATTATAATTTTTTCTCGATGGTGTAAAATCATTGTTGAAAATGTTCACTATTTTTCTTAACTATGTTTTTATGTTCTAAGCTTATAGCTAAAAAAAACAAAATAATGAAGAATCTAAATTCATACTTACAAGTATAAGGCTTCTGAACTGTGTCACAAACAGAGAAATAAACACTGTGGTCTCATTACCTAAAATCAATTATAAACATATTGTCAGTTTTGTCCAAAAATCCTAATAATGAATACAATGAGTTTATTGTCAATATAAATTAACCTGAAACTTCCCAAGGAGGTAGAATTCCCTGACACAGACAACATAGAATGCAATGTGTGAGCAAAATAAAACACGGCGTTGAGATTCCGCATCCCTAAAAAGCAAAATAAATTATTTTCTTATGACAAATTTTTAATTATTTATATATTGTATATATTTGAACATTCAGATACTTTATTTTGTTACCTCATTAATTGCTTAACACAGCTTTCATATTTTAATTTGTAACTTTACATTATATACAAAATGCATAAAGTCAGAATTAATTTACATGCTTTACCATCATTCCAAGCTTGCACGGAAGTGACGAAAAAAGATAGAAATACTGGTATATAAAGAGGAGTCTATCTTGAAGATTTGAATCACCCAATCAGTAAAAAGGTAAACATTGAGGAAGTTTTTACGGGTATACTTGTTCTATTACGAGGAGGATATATTTATTGCATGCAATTCAGATAATTATAGTTATATATTTGTTTCTCAGGATTTTAGAATTTCTTCTATAAATTTGAACACGCACTTATCGTGAGAAAACATATTTCAAAATGCAGTAAAACCTGTCAAGGGAGATATCTACTGATAATTGCCGAAGTTCAAATTTTTATGTATACTTCTATCAAATGTCAGCGCAGGCTAAAGCTTAAGAACTTGATTTTTCAAATGAATCCTGATGCTTTGATAAAACTGAAAGTAAAACACAACATCGTGGCAAGCCATGACCAAAATGTACGATCATCTGTAGGAGAGAGTCGTATACACACTCCTCAGGACCGGGGCTTGAGACGATGTAAGCAACAGAGCTTGAAAAGTTTTAACATTTAGACATTTTTAATGTAATACACAATAACATAGTATGTAACACATTAGCGGCCAGTCAATCGTTATGATTAAATTCTAAAATTAAATTTATTTTCATATATTATCTTCATCTTCTTCTTTTTAAAATCGCCAGATGTTCTCTGTTCTTTAAGCTCTAGCCAATATTTTCCTGAAAATTTGCTTTGGAAAATACCTATACAATTTCAATAATTCGTTTATTTTATTAAAGCATAGTATATTTTTTATACACCCCTTTTTCAATCAAGAACATGCTTTGTCTGCATAACATTGGTAACTTGCTATACATAGGTGTACTACTTTTACAAACATAATGTTCAAATTAAAACAAAACCTGTCCATGGAGACTGATTCTCTTAAATAACCATTGGAGTGCTTACAGAGTAGATAAAACTTTTTACTTAGTACCATCTTTATAATTGTTTATCATATTGAAAAATGAAAATTATAGAGGATAACATATGTCCCATTCAAGAACTTTTCACCTACTGATGAAGAGCTTCGAATTAAGACCCTTACTTGGCACTCATGGCCTTTGAGCAGCGAGGGATCTTTTTTTTTAAATATCTTGCAAACGCCTGTCGTGACACGGGACTATTTTTCAAGATCTCATCCGAAAGACCCATGACTTTCTCTTCTAGGACCGAGCGCTTGGTGAAAAAGAAACCAAAAAAAATTGTCATTACCTATGTTTACGTCTTCGGTTTGACACAGCGCCTTGAACGATAATTAAACTTGGGACCTCCCGATCACGAAGCTAGCGCCCTATCACTAGACTACCGTCAGGGATGGGCACGATTACTGACAAATGTAATCGATTAATAATCGATTATTCAATGAAATTTTGTGTAATCGATTAATAATCGATTACACTCATTTTTGTCCTGTAATCGATTGTAATCGATTACTTTGGAAGATGTAATCGATTAATAATCGATTACTTTCAAGTTTTTATCCCTTCAAATATCAAAGCAATATTTTAATGGTATATATGTTGATGTTATCCACTGAAGTTTGATGTGTTCCTGCAGTTTCATTTCAGATTCTTTTTAGGTTTTTTTCTGGTTTAGTTTCATATTTTAGACCTAGCATTCTCACTAAATGCCCAAATGAGGGATTCTCTACCATGGAAGGTGGAGAAATGATTCCTACAATAAAATATGCCAAGGAATTAATTATTCCTTTCAACCTTGGATCTGAACCTCCATATTTATTGACTTGTTGCAATATTATTTAATATTTTATTGTGAATTACTTCATAAGAAGTATTTGGGCTGTCTGTATGTTGACAATACACATTAAACATTCCTGTACGTGTCTTTTTCCAATAAGTAATTAAATTAGAACTCTTCGTAATAAACATGTAAATGAAATGTGTCTTAAGTAATTAAACTAATAGCACAATTTCATTCTGTATTGAAATAAGTGTTTTGAGAGCTTTTAATTGTTTTAATAATATTGTTTGTCTTCAATGGAATGAAAGTTAAACACTAGGTAGTTCACAGTTTACACCTCATTATCTGCAAATCAGGGATGTCTCTGTCAATTAATTAGCCAAGATAAGCAAACACAGTGACACTTACTCCCTCTCTTACAGACACTTATATAACCTCTCACTGATATAAAAGCAACCTTACAATTTTGAATGAAAACATGAGAATGATTTTGCAAATTTTAAAGTTACTAAAACACAAGTTTGAAGTTTTTAAATCCTTTTCAGATATGAATAAGTATTTCCATCTTCTTCTTTTTTTTTTTTTGGAGTACAATGTAGTGTTCTTACCAAATTATTTATATTTAATACAGCACTTAAATCTGTTTTTGCTATTTATAATTTTTATTTTCTAATACAAGACAAAGTTTTTCAACATTTGCAATATGAAAAAGGATATATGCAGCAAGAGGACAGTGGGTCAGATGAAAAATCTGTATATTTTATTAATAAATGGTTGAAATACACTTCTGAATTATTTAATACTAGACCAGAAGGTCTATAATGCAAATTTTATTAAGGACATTATTAAACTTAAAATAATAAAAGTTAGGAAATATAAACATTACACCAGCTGGTTTATATTTGATATTTATGTGTGACTAGCTGGAAATAATTCTCCAAAATAACATCCATTTATGTATAAAGTAATCGAAAGTAATCGAAAAAGTAATTATAATTACATTGAAAATTTTAGCTGTAATCGATTAAATTACGATTACAAGTAATCGAAATTCTCTTCGATTACAGATTACTGTCGATTACTTGAAAAAAAGTAATCATTACAATCGATTTCGATTACTCGATTACGATTACCCCATCCCTGACTACCGTGGTCAAAAATGTTAGTGGATAATTTTCTGCAATACCTAATGATGTTGTCATTTAGCTATGATCTGCATTGCTTCCATTGTTTCAATTGCTATAATGATTTTTGGGGGAAGGGGGTGGGGTGGGTAATTTTATACATTTCTTGACTGTCTTTAAAAGCAAAATGTGTTTTGTCAGACCCGTGATCAAAACTGTTTGCCCGAGGCCATTAATACTATTGATTTTTTTATGTGTTACATGTCTCTTGAAGATTTTACACATTCAAAAATATTTTTAAAAAATAAATGTTTATATTTTTTGAAAAAATGACTATTTGACTCTTCTTGATATGTTCTCTTTGATATAATTATACATGTAGCAAATTATGAGCTCTAAATAGAGGATATCTATATTTTGTGATTTGATATTTGCTTAGTCCAACGAGTTGAATGGTGTATATTCACTTGCCAAGCGAATATGCACCATTTCAACGAGTTGGATAAAACAAAAATCAAAACACACATAGATGTTATATGTATCGTATCGAAATTTTATGCTGAATAAACAACCCTAGTCTGACCTTGTTTTGATTTTTCCGCATTCTTTTCGGTTATGGTCAGCTATTTGTCGGGATTTATGACCGTCAAAGAGTGACATCTTAACCTTTGGACACCTCTTCATAAGAGGCCAGTTGGTACATACTTTTATTTCATCAGTATAAATATAAATACCCTTTGTACCTATTTTAAAAGGTAAACACAGAGTGGGGTGTTCTTTTTGATGACTACAAATACTATATCGTATATCTATATATTTAGGTACAAAGATAGATAGTAAATTTGACTTCCTCTTGCTGTAAGCGGTCACGAACCTCTTCATTATCGACCATAGTATGTTTAATAGCTAGGCGCTTTACATTTCATAGTTGAATAGCAACATATTTTCCTCATAGAGGAAGATCATTTCATTTGAAATACTGCGTCCCTCTTCATATTTCAGATCAATAAATAAACTAATATATACATTAAAATAATGCACGCAATTTATTGATTCAATTATAAATGGATTGGGCAGCAGATTTTGCTCAATCAAGCAATTTTTATACAATAGATTGTTTTAGGCCGAGTCGGCAATATTTCAACCATATTTTGGCGGTATACAGTAAAATAAGGAAAGATACAAGACTTGCCTTTTCTCTCCTAATATATTGTCAAAGCTTCTACTCAACTCATTTGTTTATTAAGCAACAGAAAAATGAACGAGAGAGAATGAGTCATCTTTTCCGTTGTTTGATAATGAACATGTTGAGTAATGGATTACTGTTATAATACGCGGAGATAAGCATATAAGCTGACTCAGCATATTATGGTTATCTATAGATTTTTAGAAACCGTCTATCATCACTTAACTTTGCACCATCGCAAACCACGGGTTTTGTGTCCTATTTTGCAGCGGGCAGCCCCGTGTTTATTGAAATAAAATTGACTGGCTATGATGTATATTTTTCTACCACATTTTAAGCGGTCAGCGTATTCGCTAAATGCCTTATCATCTGTTTATGGCATGTAACCAAAATCTTTCGCAACCGGAAGCTTCGTCAAAGCGCTACCTATGATCTGTTTATACCAAGCAGCCATCGCAACCTCTCGGGCCTCTCTGACCTCTGACAGCCAAATGTCCGAGATGATCACTCGGCTTGAATTCGGGGGGGGGGGGGGGGCTGCAGGGTCTAAACCCGCCGGTAAATCCAAAGTAACATGGACGTTTTCTGTTAAAGTTTTTACAACCATATACGATCAAAATATTTTAATACTAGTATTTTAAAGAAAATTTTTATGGGATACTAAGAAAAGTAATTGAAAAAATTATTGAGAAAACTTATGAAAATTTTAATCGGCATTATTCTCTTCTAAAATTCATCGAACTTTGAAAAATATGCAAAGATTCAGCTGAGAGAATTGTAAGAAACCTAAAAAAAAATTAAATGATATACGACATAAAAAATCTTGACAATGAACAAAGATTTTAATTGACAACTAAAATCTGATTAAACACTTGTTAAATATGTCATGACAATGAAAAATATGTAAGTTGTGAACATACTTCGAAATGTTAAAATTTTTGATTATGATCTTTATTTTGAGCATTGGAGAAGAAATAAAAATGACATGATAATATTCGAGTACATGTATAAGCATATTGATAGAAATTAACAATCGCATTTTTAATAAAAAATATCGATGGCAATTGCTTATAATAGATATAATAATAACAATATTGAAAGTAATTGGCATTGTTTACGACTAATTTTTGCAATGGCTTTAAATATTGTACTGCTCAATGCCCAGAGAAGAGAAATTCTTGTAAATGCGTATGTCTTTATTATCATCAACTCCTGCATTCACATCATACGATTGGCACCATACAATCATACGTCATACGATTGACAACACAGGATCATACGAATGACATTCCTCCAACTGACATATCATATGTTCATACGATTTACGGATAAGTAATTTCTCCACATTTCCAGAGATACATTGAGTTCAGTACAGACCAGAGAACGTTGAAACTGTACAACAGCTTTCCAGCTAATGTCACTGCTCGTGCAGTACTCAAGAAAAATATGTGTACTAAAAAATCAGTGACGTAATACACTGACATAGTGGCGCAAAAATTCGAACATCAATAAATGGCTATTACAACCCAGCCCCCTAATTGTGGAACATAGTGACACAATTACTCCCACAAAAGTCCATTCAAAACAATATTATAAGACAACGTTTTGATAAAAAATCTATGACAATTTTTTTTTTATAATACACAGCACAAAATGTTGTCAAATCATGATACCTGCATAAAATATACACAAGATCCAAAATTATCCTAACAGAGTCCACAAATCTACAGAATTAATCTGTTTCTAGGATAAGTCACAATTTATCTACAGGACGGATTAGATTGTTCGTAGAAGTTTTAACTCTCACTTGACGCACCAAATCCTTGTCATCTGGTAAAGTTTCTTGAATGATTCACATGGGATACGAATTTCTCGGAGCATTAAAATCGACAACCAGAACGACATCACCCACTTTCAAGTTTCTTTTCTCTTCAAACCATTTCTGTCTCTCTTGAAGTAACGGTAAATATTCACGTGTCCAGCGTTTCCAGAAAAAAAATTGCCATGTATTGAATTTGCTTCCAGCGTCGTCTACAATAGTTATGTTCTTTCACAAAGGTGCCAGGAGGAAAGTTTGGTTTTGTTTTCATTAAGAGTAAGTGGTTTGGTGTTAAGGTCTCTATGTCCCCATGTTGATCTGAACATCTGGTAATGGGTCGTCTATTAAGAATAGACTCGATCTCACACATCAAGGTATGAAGTCCTTCGTCATCCAAAACTTGTTCTCTCAGTACGCTATTTATGACTTTTCTGACGGATCTCATACTCCTCCATAATGAGATCCTGCAGGTGGATTAAATTTCCATTCGATATTCCTCTGTAGCATAGAATCTTCTATCTGAGACACATTCCATTCATTGATAGCACTCTTTATCTCCCGCTCAGCTCCTACGAAGTTGGTACCATTGTCTGATCGCATCTTGACAACTTGACCTCGGCGTGCAATGAAGCGACGTAATGTTAAGAATATAAGAATCGGTGTCCAGAGATGCTGCTACTTCTAAATGAACTGCATGACTGGTCAAACATGTAAATAGAACCCCATAACGTTTCACATGACTTTTCTTTGGTTCACAATAAATGGTCCAAAATAATCTACGTCTGCTCTGGTGAATGGTGGTTCATCTGGGATCAATCTATCTTCTGGTAAATTGGCCATTTTTTGTTCTCCAACATTTGATCCTTGACGACGACATATCGTGCACTTAGAAATAAGTTTTCGTATTGCTGAAACTGCATGAACAAGCCAATACTTCTCTCTCAAGACTGCCATCATATGGTTTCTACCGCTGTGTTTCAAGTCTTCATGAATTTGTCTGAGAATCGAAGTTGAAATGTGATGGTTCTTGGGTAAGATAATTGGATGTTTACATTCAGTCGGCATACTGGCTCTCTGAAGTCGTCCTCCTACCCGCAAAAGTCCGTCTTCGCCTAAAACTGGGTCGAGTTTCCGTATATAACTGTTTCGCTTCACATGTGTATTTCCTTCTGCAAGCAAGAGTACTCAGTTCATCACAGAATGTTTGATGTTGTACATAACACAAAATGGCAATTTCAGCTTCCATGCAACACTTTTTCGTAGAGTATACCAAGAAGAATGATAGTTGATAAGTTTCTCAACTCTCATCAGGTCAACGCTTAGTTCTGTCTTGTGTATATTAGCAATTAATGCTCTCACTGACACTTTTTTCACTTCTGGATCATCATCTAGTGTTTCACGCAAATTTTCTGTAGCTGTTTCTGGCCAATTATCAACAGAAGTCCATAAAAATTCTGGAGCTTGAATCCAACGTCTATGCTGCACTATTTCCTTTGCTGAAAGTCCTCTTGATGCATAATCTGCAGGATTGAGTTTAGTGTTGATGTATCTCCATTCTTGTGGTGTTGATCCTTCATGAATAACAGTAAGTCTGTTAGCTACAAACGTGTGAAATCTTGATGTTTCGTTTCTAATGTAACGTAATACAGCCATACTATCTGTCCAAAACACAGTTTCATCTATAGGAATGTCTAATTCTGCTTTCAACATTTTATCAGTACGCACGGCAACTGTTGCTGCTGTCAGTTCTAATCTTGGAATACTTGTTTGCTTCAAAGGAGCCACACGCAACTTTCCCATTATGAAAGAACAATGGACTTCGTTGTTCATATTATCCAATCGCAGATAAGAAACAGTCCCATAATCAAGTTCACTAGCGTCTGCAAAATGATGTAATTGGGCAGATCACACTGTTCCAAATCCTACAGGCATAACACATCTGTCTATCTTAAATTCTGATAATTTCTGCAAGTCACAAAACCAGCTGTTCCATTGGTCAGAAAATTTCTCAGGTATGGTATCGAAGATGAATTTTACTTAACTCCTGAAGTATTTTCTTTGCTCTCAGTATGAACGTTGCAAGAAATCCCAACGGATCAAAACCACTACTTATCATGGATAAGATTCCTCTTCTTGTAAGGGGTTTCTTATTAACTTCTATGTTGAAACAGAACACATCTGATTCCACACACCACTGAACTCCTAAGGCTCTTTCTATCGGTAGTGCATCATAATCCAAGTCCAAACTCTTGACTTCTTTTGCTCTCTCTGAGATTGGAATTGACATCATAACATCTCTGTTGTTGCTTATCCACTTTGAAATGTGAAATCCTCTTCGAGTAAGAAGTCTTTGTACATCCTTGATTAAGCCAACAGCATTATCAAAAGTCTTTACGGACATTAGACAGTCATCTACATAAAGTTCTTAAACACGGTATTTATGATCTCAGAATCAAAGAGTCCTTCAGAATCTCTAGCAGTTTTTCTAAGAGCATAATTAGCACAACTAGGCGATGATGTTACGCCAAACAAGTGTACTACCATCTGATACTCTACGATCTTCTTAGTTGTGTCTCCATCTTCCCACCATAGAAATCTGAGGAAGCTTGCATCTTGTTTTGGTACACGAACCTGGTAAAACATGCTGTCTATGTCTCCCATCATTGCAATCTCGTCTTTTCTGAATCTTATTAGCGTACCCACAAGTGAACAAGTTAAATTTGGTCCAGGTAAAAGTTGATCATTCAGCGAAGTGCCTTGAAATCTAGCCGTACAATCAAACACCACTCTCAACTTTTTCTTCTTTGGATGGTACACTCCATGATGAGGCAAGTACCAAATCTTGCCATCCACTTGCTTGATATCTTCAGTTGGAACTCTGACAGCATATCCTTCAGTCATAATCTTGTTCATGAACTCACAATATTCACTATGAAAGTTTTCATTATGATTGAATCGTTTGGCAAGTGACGATAACCGTTGTTCGGCTTGTTTCTTGTTGTTTGGTAATCTGACATCATTAGACCAATTTTATAATGTCCATTCTCAAAACAAATAGAATTCGAAACAAGATCTAGAAACTTTCTGTCATCTCTGGATGGCTCGTGAATGTCGTCAATTGTCCTCTAACTAAAGTCGTAGTTAAACTGGTTACGAATCTGCTCCTCTAGTCTCCTTGCATCAATACGATTGATGGATACACATGAATTACTGTTGTCATTTGGGAGTCTCTTCCAGTGGTCCATTTATGACCCAGTTCCATTGCCTTTAGTGCATTCACACCTATCAAAAGTCCCACATCACAATCAATCACAATCAATGTCATGTAAATGTGGCCATTCTTTTAAGTCTTCCGGAGAAATTACGTCCTTCCTGGACACCTGGTAATGTAGCCTGTGTAAAGACAGGTGGCAGTTCAAATGTATTTTCACCGTGAATATCACTCACTTCCAAATCTGATATGACGTAAGTGTCTTGGAATCTTTCTTGTTAACGAGATTCAACTTAGTTCGCTTTCCCTCCATGTTTAAGGAATGCGCAAGAGTTTCTAAACAAAATGTAGCGTTGCTTCCCGAATCTAGAAATGCATATGTTGTTACATATTTGTCACTGTACTCTGACTTTAGTCTAACAGGCACAATGGGTAATGCCTGCTTCACTGCTTCTCTAGCCCCCTTATGAGCAGCCACCGACAAAGCTGTTGCTTCACTGCCATCACTATCAATTGAATTCCAGAAAACTTGACTGATTTTCCAGGTTGACTGCGCTGACCATCTTGTGAACCTTTGGCTGATGCTTTAGTGTTGCTTAGAATCTCTCTCCCATATATAGGATTTGTAGCTTTCTTCGCTTCTTTGTAAACAAAGTTGACAAGTTGTTGAAATTTCATAATCTGATTCTTTTCTTTAAGATCGTACACTAAGTTTCACCATTTCTCATGCAAGTAGTATGGTAACTTTTTCACTAACAGTTTTAAGTCTTTTGAGTATTCTAAAACTCTGGCTGCTTCCACGTTTTCAATTGCGAACTGACACTCCTTAAGAAAAATACCATAAGCATTCAAGGCCTTCGCATTGTCAGTCTTTATAACTGGCCAGTCTAATGCCTTTTTCACGTACGATTGAGCTAACATATCAGCATCCCTATATCTGTCCTTAAATTCATCTAGTGCTGCCTTGAATCCAAGCTCTGCATCCAGGTGTGAATATCCTAACACAATTTTGTGCGCTTCACCTGAGGTATACTGCAATAAGTAATTTAACCGTTCTTCATAAGAGTCTGTGTTAAAACAAATTCTTCTGTTGAATTTTCTTAAGAATCTCTTATAGTCCATCGGATTTCCATCAAAAGTTTGTATAACTGATCTAGGCTTGTTGAGTTCCCGTGCAACAGTCAATATACCATGGTCGCTATTGGTCGATGTTTGTAATGGCACAGTAGAACATGGTTGATCAGAAACAATATGCGGCACAATGTTATCACTGACATGAAGAGCCGGCGTTTGAGGTGGGGTAGGTATATACGCACTATAGATGTCCTGTGGTATGTTTCTCGGTAACGGTTCATATGAAGTATATGTCTGTTCACAATTCCTGTTTTGTAATGCACTTGTAGAGTGAGGTACGTGTACACAAGGTTTATTCTGTGGTAGACACGTAGACTAGGGTACATGTAAATAAGGTGTATTCTGTGGTTGACACATATTAGATGTTACATGTGAATGAAAAGATTTTCTTCTGTCTTCCCATGGTGGTGCACATGGATTCAAAGTCACATTAACAGTTTCTTTTGTTTCAGGCTTATCACTTGCATGGAAGTCATCCTTCAGAGATTCTTCTAACTCCAAATTCCTCAAAACACTTTTCTCCATTTCCTCAATAATTATGGTTTTTGCATCAGTTATTTCAATTTCTGTTTCGATTTCCAGTTCCTCTCTAAGTTTCAGTTGTAGCTTAGCTTCTTCTAATTCCTTTTTCTTTGGCAATGCTGAGGTTCTGGCAATGAGTTCTGCTTTCTTTGTTGTTCTTTTAATTTTTAGATGGAAAGATGACTTGAAGAACTTATGCTGATTTTAGATTGCACCGATTTGTTTTCGGGTGTTGTGTGTTGTAATAACCATTCTTCAACACATTCTTTCAAATCTGAGAATGAAATATATGGAGATAACGAACAGTATTCAAGCTCAAAAGTCCATAATCAATACAAAATAGGAGCAGAGCAAACACGGACCTCCAAACATCAGAGGTGGGATCAGGTGCCATGGAGGAGTGAGCATCCCCTGCCGACCGGTCACACCCGCCGTGTGCTCCTTGTCATGATCGGGAAATAACGGAAAAATCCGTCGACAATTCAGTGTGTAAATAATGGCCTAACAATTAGTGTGAAAAACGTCAGTCAGCATTTGACTCAATGATAAATTGTATTTGCTGACAAGGTCATTGTATCGACCGTAGAACTTACGAAATGATGACTTTAAACGAGACAGCTGATATTCTCGTTTCATCAACTTATTTGTCAATAATTTACCTCGTTTTAGAAATTGTACATACATGTACGTAGAGCATGCTCTTGCGTATCGAATCAACTGAGAGATATATACCCCGTATGCAGGTGATGAAGGTATATTGCTGCATAAGTAAGGGAAGTTGACGATTGAAAAGTTAAAGTCATCACGTTTATCATAAAGCTTGGTTGTTAGATTACCATTAACGTCTTTTTCAAGTAAAATATCCAAATATGAAACAGATGTGTCAGACTCTGTGATATCTTTTATCTCAAGTTCACAAGGATATATCGTATCGACATAAGAATGGAAATAGCCATTGTTAATTGACAATACGTCGTCGATATATCTAAATGTCGAGTTGAAGGCCACAGCAAGTATTTTCTTCTTTTCACGTACAAGATTTTGGACAAATTCTGCTTCATATGAATACAAAAAAAGGTCTGCTAATAACGGGGCGCAATTGGTACCCATGGGAATTCTAATAGATTGTTGGAAGACCTGGTCTCCAAAAACCACATAGATATTGTCAATCAGAAACTCAAGCATCTTTTTAATGTCAACTTCAGAGTACTTGTGTGAACAATCAGAATGTTTTTAACAAAATAATTTTGCAAATGACCAATGACAAGGTAAGTATATTTACGAGTTCCATTTTTATTGAAAAAGCAGCTGTCAATGATATCAAAAAGCCTGGACTTTAATTTATCGTGGGGAATGGTTGTGTACAAAGTTGAAAAGTCGTAAGTTTTTAAGCTGTTGATTTTGGTAAAATCTTGTGATTTCAAATTTTCCAAAAGTTCCTTGGAATTTTTAAGTATCCACATCTGATTTACACCACTTCTCGAATATATTGTTGCACAGTACTCTTGAAGTTTCTCCTTCACCACTGTTAATATCTTAGTGAGGAGTAAAGATAGAGGCTTGGTTGTACATTTACTGGAACCCGCTATGTATCTTTGTTTGTGAATCTTTTGTTCTTAGATTGAAAATTCTCATCATCCAGGATTTTCTCGCTTGGTGTCAAATACACAATTTTTGGTATTCTTCATGTGACACAATCAAGTCCTCATATATTTGGATCCACTTCTTGTACTCATTTTTACTGTATCTTTGTTTGGATTTTCCAGTAGTAAATGTTCTATGTTACCACTTACTTTCTAAACTTTAACTTTTCTTGCACATGGTAGGTAAGTCCTTTCTCGGTCCTCACTCTGTGCCTCTGTTCTAACTGCTCTTCTGTTTCACACATGGCTGTTGATGTTACTTATTCATAAATGTTGTACTGCTCAATGCCCAGAGAAGAGAAATTCTTGTAAATGCGTATGTCTTTATTATCATCAACTCCTGCATTCACATCATACGATTGACACCATACAATCATACGTCATACGATTGATAACACAGGATCATACGAATGACATTCCTCCAACTGACATATCATATGTTCATACGATTTACGAATAAGTAATTTCTCCACATTTCCAGAGATACATTGAGTTCAGTACAGACCAGAGAACGTTAAAACTGTACAACAGCTTTCCAGCGAATGTCACTGCTCGTGCAGTACTCAAGAAAAATATGTGTACTAAAAATTCTGTGAGGTAATACACTGACATAGTGGCGCAAAAATTCGAACATCAATAAATGGCAAATTTCACTAGTAGTTAGATTAGACAACAAAGTTAGTTTCCATGCAGGAAACCAAGTTTGAATTTTGTAGTTTAAATATTCCAAGAATACTAAAGAATTTTATAAAATATATCGTCATAAATGATACAGTTTTAGAGAATTGTTTGAAATGCTATGGACGATTTTTTTTAAAATTTTCCCTATTAGTTTCAGAAGAATTTAATCTAATCAATACCAGAACTCCCTAGATTAGCGCAGAGTGTACACGGCGCTGATCTAAGATCTGATTTCAATTAGATTGCAGAGATATTTTTATTCCATTTTCGAAAGATACAAAGATTTGCAATATTAAATACATATTTTCTCTAATATCAAGCGTATTACTCAGTACCTGCATGTCCCTATTAATACATGTATATAATGAGCAAGACTGTGAGTTTGTCATATTACTACTCATTTATACATTCAAATTGATTATAAACATTACTTGAAACATTACCTTGTGTACTGACCCGTCTTCCAGTAAAGGTAGCAGCATATATAATCTTCAAGGGAAATATTCAATACCTCGAAAATACAGCATCCCTAGCCTACTCTCAACTTTAACATTTAAAACTTGGGATAAAGAGATTTACTTTTGATCCCTTTAGTTTACCCCATCTCCTATTCATAATGTATACTTAAGATTGTGAGATAGTAATTAACTGATTTTTTATGTCAGAGATTATAGAGCATGACAGATAGATGTTCAACGTCAACTGTTTTACGTCGTCGGTATTTCCGATCACCACCGGACGTGAATTCCAAATATCACATTTTTGTCTTTCAAAGGAAATTATGATTTAATAATTTTTTGAACATGCATTTATGACATCACTTGATAAAAAAAAATTGATGTCTTCGTGTTGCTGTTTGCTCTGTTTTCTAGTACAATACTGCAAAGTTCAGTATTTCTGCTTCTTGTCTGATGTCATTAAAAATAAACTCTAAAGTACTCTAATATCATCATTTCAAACACATTTTGTTGTAAATCCCAAACAGAAGCATGTTAACAGCTTTTCAGTACTTTGATTATATTCTGCTTATCGATGTAGATTACCAATTATTTTTACTATTTCCCATCAATGTTGATAATATTGTTTTTCACTAATTAACAATTAAAATTGTCAAAAGTGAAAGACAAATTTCTCGCTATTGCCTTGCAGTTGAAATAAACTTTAGTTTAAAGGGGCCTGGACACAGATACATTCTTTACAATTTTAAATGTCTATTTTTTTTTCAAAAAAAAAAATAACTTCACTTTATGATATGAACTTACATGAATATTCTAAAAATTCAATGACAACGACATTCTTCATAACAGCACGTCAAACAGCTGTGGTTGTAAACAAGGCACGAGCTCTGTTATTGTCAGTATTTACATTTTACCGGGTGTGTTCAATTTGTTTAGTCACATCACTGAGCACGGACTAATGCCCAGTTCACACGGAGAGTTTAATTCGCAGTAAATTAGTGCGAAGTAAAATAATGCGAATTAAACTAATGCGAATTAAATTGCGTTCACACGACAGCTAATGCGAAGTAAACTAATGCGAATTATAATTTTATTTCTACAACAAGGCTATTCAGTGAGGCTATTATGACGTCATTTCAAATCACGTCATATTGTGCAAAACAGATATACATTTGACATAATGCCATAGTGTCTGTACACATTTTAGTGATAAACATAATTCTTCTTTTTTTCCACTCAAAAATAGCACAAGTACCTATATTTGACCATCGACATGTGGCTTGTGACTTAATTCTGTCCTTACGCATGCGTCAAAATTTAATTCGAATTAGCTTTGCTTAGCGTTCACACGGAGCTAATGCGAAGTAATTTAATGCGCAGTAAACTAATTCGCATTAAATTCTCCGTGTGAACGCGGATCAAATTTAATTCGCAGTAAGTTACGTTTAATTCGAATTACACTCTTCGTGTGAACAGGGCATAACATTACTGGTGAGATGGATTTGCTTTCTTGCATTTCTAATCTGAACGTTCTGGTTTACAGTTTTCATATTTTTGATTAATACACAAAATTTCTACTTTTCGGAAGTATTATGGATGAAGTTTACTTTGTGAAAGTGCAATGATATGTGTCAATCAAACGCGTCCCGAAAATCGTAGTTTTAATAATTTCCAGATAAAAGAAGTTTCTAACACGCTTTTATGCCCTGTTCACACGGAGTGTTTAATTCGAATTAAACGTAAGTTACTGCCAATTTAATTTGAACAGCGTTCACACGGAGAATTTAATGCGAATTATTTTAATTCGAATTAGTTTACTGCGCATTAAATTACTTTGCATTAACTCCGTGTGAACGCTAAGCGAAGCTAATTCGAATTAAATGCTGACACATGCGTTATAGCAGAATTAAGTCACATGCCACATGTCTGTGGTCAGATATAGGTACTTGTATTATTTTTGAGTGAAATACTATAGGAAAATTATGTTAATCACTAAGATGTGTACAGACACTATGACATTATGTCAAATGGGTCTGCTCTGCATAAGATGACATGATTTGCAAATGACGTCATAAAAGCCTTACTGAATATAGCCCTACCAAAGTAATAAAATTTTGATTTGCATTAGTTTACTTCGAATCAGTTGTCGTGTGAACGCAATTTAATTCGCATTAGTTTACTTCGCATTAATTTACTGCGAATCAAATTCTCCGTGTGAACAGGGCATTAATATATTTCGATGTGAAATGCTCTAACAACATAAAAGTCATGATATTATTTAGAAAATTTTAGAAAATATCAACTTCAAGACTATGTCCCAGCCCCTTTAAGGCAGGATTATTTAAAATGATAAAAAATGAGTTATGTAAATTTTATTTATTTTTTTTTATTTTTCTGCATAATCAATTGATCACAACGAATACAAGGTAAAGTCTTTGTAGATATAAGGGGAGGGGTGATCCTGGTTGTACAAGACAATATTATGCTAAGTATGTGTAGTGACAGTACCGAACTTTCTATAAAACCCTGAACGGTTATATTTTTTTTCCTCAGAACTTTAAATTTACAATTTATTTATTTATTTATTTAATTATTTACTTCTTTCTATCTTTTTTTTCTTTGTTTCTTTATTCATTGATTGATTGATTGATTGATTGATTGATGGATTAATTGATCGATTGACGCTAATTATGTATCGCCGAGAATGTCACGCCTTACTGAAAGTTCAAGCAGAAAAGAGAATGGTACTGAGATTCATCTTACAATTTTCACATGTACAGTGTGGTGACAAATGTGAGTAAATTGGCAGCCATTTTGAAATTTGTTTGTAAACAAATCAAGGTAATTAAAAACCTACTTACTTTTCTGTATAGTTGTGTTTTGTCTTAATAATTTGTAATATGGCCCTTTCATCTGATACAACTGACGACGACGAGGAATTGATGAATATAAGTTCGGTATGTACATGAAAGGGATTGATAGCCAGGCATGCTGAAGTACTGCTTTCAGGCCATCAACTGTTTTAATATTCATCATGTGTCTTTTTTACTTGTTTTTTCTTTAAGATGAGCAAGATATTTTCAATAATATTGATACCAGGAGATGGAGCAGGCCATGGTAGGGTTGGAATGTTGTTATTTTCTTTCCAGGCTTTAGTCATTCTTGAGGCATGAGATACGTGGAGCATTGTCATCCTGAAACATGTATGGTTTGTTTGTGAAATATTTGGCTATGGCTGGCCACAGGTTCTCATCTAACACGTTAATATATTTCTCACTCTCCATATTTCTATCTACAAAAGTTAATAATCCCTGACCCTGGTATGTTATGCAACCCCACATCATTACGTTCAAGTTCCTTCCAGTATCTGCAGATGGCCATTGGACTCTAGAAGGTACTTCTCTTTTGTTCTCCAGATTTTAACAACCCCACAACCACTCACAGTTACTGTCATTTCATCATTTAATATGATCTACTCCAGTTTTGAGCTACTGTCCATGTTGACTTCTGGCCCAAGAAACTCGACGTATTCTATTTATTTGACTGACTCCCAACTTCTTGGCAATAGCTCGCTTTCTCAGGTCATACTTGTGAATGAATATTTGACACAGATACATGTACATGGTTAAGCGTATTGAATTCATTGGTGATATCTATCGATCAGAGTTGATGTCCGATGTCCCCGAATGATCCGATCAAGTGTCTGACAACTCCGATCGTCCTTGTTTTTTTTTTTTAGATCGTCCTGATCGGTGCCGATTTTCAATAAAGCCGCTGTCCCGATACCGCTTCAAAAATTTACAGATTCTTGTTGCTGGACTTATTCTCAATACTTAAGATATTTTACTTTGTTTGGAACCGCTGTCAAATAACTTCAAAGTGTTTTTGTCTCATCTGTCAATTCCTTTCGTGTGGTATCCAAAGTGAACTAATGGTGGTCTATAGTAGAAACAGATGCTTGTTAATATAATACTGAAGAGCTGACACAGTTATCATTTTTATACATGACAACAACTTTTGACGCTCTGTAAATGTATTGAATACTTTATTTGTATAAACGCGACTTCGGCAATCAAAATTCAAAATGGCGAAGAAATTACTCACTTCTGTCACCATCCTGTACATATATATGCTATATTATTTTGTTTCAATTCGGTGCGGTTTCAGTCATATTTCTTTACTTTAATTATGACACTTGTACCGGTTTTGCATTGCAGGCAAGTTGTAAGCAGAGTCCTTCTGTCTGAGCATTAATAAATTGCTGGAAGATTAAGGCTGTTTTCAAAGAGGAAAATATATGTTATCAAATTCGAACTTCAAAAAACCTCAGTTAAAACAAATGTTTCACTTTCATTGGAAACTTCTTCATGTTGAATACATCGTGATAAAACATCTTATTTACTCCTGAACAAGTGTCAAACAGGTGCGGCCTAATATTTTTTCAATGAAAAACATAAAATCCTCAGTGGATCCAGAAAGAGGCAAGAGATAGTCATTCACATAGGCGTCGGAACCGGGGGGCTAGGGGGGGGGGGGCTTAGCCCCCCCCCCCCCACTTTTTTTTGCAAAGATAGACATAATATAGGCATTGAAAATTGGGGCTTACCTTTTTCGTTGGTTTAGCTCCCCACTTTCAATTAGCCACCCCACTTTCAATTTGCTTCCGACGCCTATGATTCAATCAAAATTGTGAAAGGATACAATACTCACTTGTGAACAGATGAGTGAATGTACAATATCTCATTATTATTTTTAATTAAATACCGCCAGAAAAGACGTCCAGCAATATGTTTTGGGTAATGAAAACATTTTTTTTTTAATTTTTCAAACTTGATTTCAATGGTTAAACCAAAGAAAATAGTTCGAGATATTTAGACATAGACTGAGATTATGTAATGTGCTGACTTGCATATTTAGTTTCGATTTAGATTCGTGGTATAGCTATCAACGTCAAATACAAAGGACATTTTCAGAAAACATATGTCAAAGTACGTACAATAGAGAGCACAGACAGCTTTGCTGACAGAGAAGTTTTTTAAGGTAAGGTTACCCTAACACTTTTCGTTGCAGCGAAGTTGACTTAGATACAAGGTTACGACACTGGGCATGATAAATGGAAGGTAAAATAAAGACAAGACTTGGAGAAAAAAATCTCGAGATTTCAGTTGTGATTCGAATACAATTAGGGCCTAATGTTTTTAGAAAGAGTCATGAAAATGAGTCTTTTTGGAAAACGTCTAAAATAGTAAAATCACAAAGTACTGATTGATACTTTTTTTTTTTTTTTTTTTTTTGTAAGTTCACACTCAGACTTGCATTGGTAGCAATTACGTCTCTCATTATATCTGTTTACTATTTTAATGTAACTGTTGTTAACTTATTTTCTATTTTTTTTTCCCACTCGAAGGGCCATTTGTATTAAATACACGTATATGTATTTTAAATTAGGCCATTCCAAGTTTTTTTTTTCTCTGTTTAGTGCCCACCCAACTTTCAAAAGCCTACCTACCTATTCGCAAAAAACACACAAGCCAAAAAATAAAACACAGACTTTATAGTCATAAAATTGATATCATTCAAGGGATTTGATTATTAAAATCTATTTTTCTCGTATAGGGATCTATTCTTCAGCAAAATCAAGGTATTAAATGATTAAAATATTCCTATCAAATATGACATATTGAAGACAAATACTTATTCCTTTATTCATTCCATCTTTATTTCCTCTTTTCAGAGATTTTTATAACACAAGTCTTATAATTTACATGTTATATCATGAAATTGTAAATTGACAAATAAAAAAAATGAAAAGAAAAGGAAAGAAAAGCGTATTTACAAGATCAGTGGTATACTGGAAAAAAAATTATGTTTGAGTGGAAGTCCTGCTAAAAAAAAACAGAGGCTTCGCAGATAAACTTTGCACAACAACAAATAAATTCTTTTTATACCCGCACTTTCTGAAGAAAGTTCGGGTATATTGTTGTTACTCATGTCTGTCCGTCCGTCCGTCCGTCCGTCCGTCTGTCACACTCTTATTTCTCAAACTCCTCTTACATTTTACACAGTAGCCTAATCATCTTTTGGGAGATGGTTGGTGGTGTCATGTAGATGTGCAGTAAAGTTTCGGAATTTTCATTTTCACCATGGGGGTCAAATGGGGGTCGAAAAATGACATTTTTTATGCAAAAAGCCCCTGGTTCCCTGAACTCCTCTTACATTTTACACAGTAGCCTAATCATCTTTTGGGAGATGGTTAGTGGTGTCCTGTAGATGTGCAGTAAGGTTTCGGAATTTTCATTTTCACCCTAGGGGTCAAATGGGGGTCGAAAAATGACGTTTTTTATGCAAAAAGCCCCTGGTTCCCTGAACTCCTCTTACATTTTACACAGTAGCCTAATCATCTTTTGGGAGATGATTGGTGGTGTCATGTAGATGTGCAGTAAGGTTTCGGAATTTTCATTTTCACCCTGGGGGTCAAATGGGGGTCGAAAAATGACGTTTTTTATGCAAAAAGCCCCTGGTTCCCAGAACTCCTCTTACATTTTACACAGCAGCCTAATCATCTTTTGGGGGATGGTTAGTGGTGTCCTGCAGATGTGCAGTAAGGTTTCGGAATTTTCATTTTCACCATGGGGGTCAAATGGGGGTCGAAAAATAACGTTTTTTATGCAAAAAGCCCCTGGTTCCCAGAACTCCTCTTACATTTTACACAGTAGCCTAATCATCTTTTGGGAGATGGTTGGTGGTGTCCTATAGATGTGCAGTAAGGTTTCGGAATTCTTATTTTCCCCCTGGGAGTCAAATGGGGGTCACATTTTTAAAAAAAAATATTTAACATGTTTAAACATCCTGGTTCCCAGAACTTCCCTTATATTTTATGCACTAGCCTTGAATCATGATCATTTGGAAGATGATTGATTTTGTCCTGTGGATGTGTAAAATGGTTTTAAAATTTGCATTTCCATGTGGATAGCAAATAGGGGCAGGAAAAAAATGGCCCCTCCCTAACCCATGGGGTCATGATTTGTACAAACTTGAATCTACACTCTTGGGAATGTTTCCATATTAATCATGCTTTTGTTGTTCTTAAAAAGAAGAATTTTGAAGATTTTTTTCCTTTTAAATCTCTATAAAACTTTGATCCCTTATTGTGGCCTGACCCTATCCTCGGAGGTCATGATTTGAAAACTAGAAATATGTCCATAGGACATAAATGCCCCGCCGAATGTATATTACTAATGCAACATGAAAATTTGTATGAGTGTATGAAGTTTGATGAGAATATCTTGAACAGTTTCTTTAAAATTGAAACTAAAATCTAAAAAAAATGGATATAGATGATAAATTCTCACAAAATTATGTATAAGTGCATGCTTACATAAAAATATCTTAGATTGTTTCTTTAAAACTAGTAAGCAAAATACAAATTAAAGAGAAGGGAGGTCAAGGTCACAGGAAAGTGCAAGGTGAAAAGTTTTTGATGCAGTTGAATAGCTCTCACTAATACATATCAGCATATTAGGTTTGATAAAAATATCTTGAATGATTTATTTAAAACTGAGCTTAACACTTATTTGAGAAAAGAGAGGTCAAGGTCAAAGGAAAGGTTGAGGTCAAAATGCTGATGCAGTTGAAAAGCTTATATCAGTATGTATTTACTATTAGCATAGAAGTTCAATAAAAATATCAGAAATGGTTTATTTAAAACGTAGATAAACACTAATTTAAAAAAGTGAGGTCAAGGTCAAAGGAAAAGTCAAGGTCAAAAAAGTTGATGCAATTGATATCTCTCAGCAGTATATATCAGCATATGAAGTTTGATAAATATATCTTGAATTGTTTATTCAAAACTGATCTAAGACACTAATTTAAGAAAAGTAAGGTCAAGGTCAAAGGAAAAGTCAAGGTCAAAAATTTTGATGCAGTTGAAAAGCTTACATCAGTATGTATCAGCATATGACGTTTTATTGAAGTTGGACATGACAAACACTATATGCCTCGGCCATATTCATGGCAGGGCATAAAAAACTTGAATCTACACTATATGAGGATGTTTCCATATCAAAATGACTAACAAGCAAATTCAAAGAATTGTGGTCCCCTGCTTTCCATGTCCTAGTGGATGGGATGCCATTATTTATGACATATTGTTTCAAATATGCAGGCCTTATCATATGTCATTCAAAAGTAATCACGAAAGTAAAAAATTTTGAAAATTAGGTAAAACATCAAGGTCAAGGGGTAAAAAAATCATAGCATGCTTGGAAACATCTTGTTACAGGTAATGTACATGTCAAATATAAAAGTCCTATCTCTTCTCAATCAAAAGTTATAAGGAAATATAACATTTTTGAAAAGTAGGTTAAACTTCAAGGTCAATGTCACAGAGTCAAAAGTCATGATATATTTAGAAAGGTCTTGTCACAGGTAAGTCAGTGGTTCTTGATAAGACTTTTTTAAAATGATACCACCAACTTTTCACTAATTCTTGATTATCCCCCCTTGAAAGAGGGTGTGACCCTTCACTTGAACAAACTTGAATCCCCTTTACCCGAAGATGCTTTGTGGCAGGGTTGGTTGAAATTGGTCCAGCGGTTCTAGTGAAGAAGACAAAAATGTGAAAAGTTTACAGGCGGACAGATGGATGACAAACAAAATGTGATCAGAAAACCAAAAAAACTCAAGTGAGCTAAAAACTGATGATCACAAGTACTTGGAAAGAAAAGCAGTTTTTTTCATGCATTGTTTTCAGAAGCTGAAAAGGTATGACTTGTATCCATGTTGAAAAAACTTCACATTTCAGAAAACAGTATGATTAAAAATAGTTAATCAAGGTGATTTGAGAAGCAAAATAAGCTAAACTGGTATAGCTAATTCAACCACAGAGCTTAGTGAATTTTAAAATGCACAACCTTTTCAACTCTTAATCATTCTTAAAATATTTATATCATCATTTCTGATTCAAGGGAGAACTAGAGATATGATAAGAAGTATATGCGTTGACTAATAAACATGTACATATATATTGTGTTTTTTAAGTCATTAATGTTTGTTTGTTGTTAAATGTCCCTCTTGGGAATTTTTCACTCATACGGAGACACCACCACTTAAAAATAATGAAGACGTACAAGTCAGATTTGAGGTTAACATTCATTTTAGGAGTTTTCAACAATTAAGACGTAAAGAGATAACTCCTTCCCCTTGCCCCTTCCTCTTCCCAGACCCCTGTTTGTTCATGTATGCAAACTAGTCTAATACTTTGGTTTGACATAAAAAAAAATGTGAATATATACAAATAGTTTAATGGTCCATCTCTTTGAATGATTTTCATTCCTAATTCTAGGAGGGTACATGGGTTGACCCAAATTCATGAATGAAATGTCAAGTAATCTTATCATTGATGCACTTTTATTTAATTTGATGTAGTCATATTATGAACATTACCAGTTCATTAAGAGAGTGGGGATGACCTCCAGGGGTTCATAACCTTAAACCATTAGATGTACATAACCAACATAATAACACAAGAAACAAAATTATGTATAGTCAAATGGAAAAGTTTTCTACTATTTAGGAGTCACATGATCATTTGTCATTTCAGGGACAGGGAGCAGGCGGCAAGGGAGATTGGACCCCCCCCCCCCCCGGAATTTGCAGAGTTATTTAAATAGGACTATATACTGATTTACAGAAGCAAATAAAAAATGACTTTGGATGCCCTCCCCCTTTAAAAACATGGACCCCACCATCATTGTTTTTATTTTGTTTGTTTGTTGTTTTTTTTTTGTTTGTTTTTTGGTTTTTTTTTGCTCCTCAGGAAATTCTGGGCTGGAATTTTTTTGGACTGAGGTGTGGACCCCCCCCCCCTCCCCCGGAAAAAAATTCCCGGATCTGTGCCTGTAACTGAATGTAATGTCGACAACGGGAGATAACTCTTCAGAATGTGAAATTCGTCTATTGTGGCATTCGATGATCCACTCTCTACCATCGGCTCATACATTCAGTGTCTGAGAGAGAAAAGAACGACAACTCTGCATAGGAGATTGCCGATGATCTTTGATCCTTTTTAAACTTTAACCTAACCATTTGCATTTCGGTTTATTTTACCCCAATCTATACTTAAACTTGTACTTACCGACTGTCATAGGTCCTGTCAACTTCATGAAATATAATCCAATTAAAACACAAAATGAATTAATTTCCACTGATATACATGTAACACTGCACCATGTCACATGGCATGTGCAATCTAAAAATGATAATGGTAAAACTAGTACTAGCACTGGTAGGGTGACGCAAGCCCAATGTGATGTAGAAATTTTCAAAAAGGTGTTCACATACATGTACAGTACAAGAACAAATTTTAAATTATCATAACAAACGATGTTTTAACATAACTTTGCCATCTAGGCCTATTTCCAAAAACAGGCAAATTGTGTGTGTGTTGGGGGGGGGGGGTGACAAAATTGATTGGGTATGGCTTTTCAAGGAGGTTTTTGCCTAATCAAATACTAAAAAAAAGTTTGCACATTTTGATAAATTCACCAAAAATGCTTTGTACTAAAATAATATTATTTGTTGTTGAGAAAATAAATTTAAAAAGTTCCAATTATGGGCCAAAAATTTATATCCCCTCCCTTTTAACAAAACCTAATTTACATCATTAATTAAATTCTGTTATTTCATACTGGTAATGAATTAAGTATATGAAATGCGTATAAGAGGTTCATGGGTCACATGGTCACCTGAGCATTTTATGCTCGATTTGACGAATACATGTACTGTGTAAATTATAGAATTATTTGGACTTTTTCCTTGGTATGCCCAATATGAAGGAGTGTGCATTTAGAGGCAAACACCTTAGTGCGGGTATTACTGTCTCATGACAGCATCTAGTTGATCATTGTCTTTCAACGTTAACGTTGGAAGGCCACCTAATAATGATAAATACAATTCATGATCACACATGTGAGTTAATTCTACATATAGATGAACATCAAATTTATTCACTACGCAATCAAAAAATGAGTTTCTGATGTGCTCTGTGGCGGAGCACCACAATACAGCATGCTGGAATGGATCGTTATATATTTTTTCACAGAGAAAACATGTTTGTTGGCATAACTGAGGCGTTACAGTCCATAATTTTGCGACAAATTTTATCAGTCTGATTTCATCAAAAGAAAAGTTGAATTTGTATATCCTTGCTGGAGTTATGCTTCGATGTAAATCTTGAAACAATACGAAGTCTCTGTCCGTTTCGGTTCCGGTTGTCCAGGATAGGTTTTGATAGTGATGGATGGATTGACGCACGATGTTTTCCAGGCATATTTTTCAGGAAACCTTGCTTTATTTAGAAATATCTGTAGATAATTTAAAAGTTTGTATTTCGACAAAATTTGCCAAATGTCTCGCACGAAACCAGTGACCTATTTCCTTTATTCGTTATAAAGTCATATAATCTGAACATGAAAATATGTTTTGATAATACGTCCAATTTAAGATAACACAGTTTTCCAAAAAACAAGAGTTTGCGTTTATCAATTTCTGCAGATATGGGATAGATTCCAAGCATGCTTTCACACATATCGGAACGGGTGTTAGTTCTAAAGTTTTGAATATCTTTCACAACAAAGTGAGGAAATCGGTTCAATAGTTGTAGATCTGCTGATTTTAAATTGTTCCAAAGTTCACATCCTTATAGCAAAGATGGAATAACTACTTTTTTGTAAAGGTTGGCAAGAGTTAGTGGGTTTGATTTGTTTGAAAGATCATTTCGAATAGCAAAATATGATTTTCTACCCTTGTTACAGCTTGCTAATGTCCTCTCTATAGATTTAAATCGAGTTTGTTGAATAATTCCTAGTAAGTGCTTGTAATTGTCATCCAAGGGAATAATTTCATTTCCTAATATCCAGGGTTGCTGTGTTGTTGAGATCTGTTTACCAAATATGACGATACTGGATTTTTGAGCATTAAAAGAGAAATGCCATAGACATGAGTAACATTTTTTGTAAACCAGTAGCACTTGCACTCAAACATGCTATATCATCAGCTAGTGTTGGATTTGTTGATTTTACATTATAAACACCAAAATTTTGTTCTGTACATTCAAGCAAATTTTAACAATTCATTGATATATACACAATATAGAAATCCTGAGAGAACACCTCCCTGTCTGACGCACTGTTGGACGGGGAACTATTTAGACATTTGATTGTTTACTACAATTGTACTTTCATTGTCCATATGAAAATCATCTATCAGTGACCAAATTTTACCTTTAACACCTAATTTGTAGAGTTTTACCAAAAGGCCGTTTCTCCACACAGTATCATTTGCTTTTTGCAATCTAGGAATGCTACAAAGACAGGACTACCATGGTTGTTGTAGTTCAGAACTGTTTCCTGTAAGTTAAATGCAGCAGTGATACAGCCTAGTTCCTTTTGAAATCCTTGTTGTTGTGCATTAGGGAATTTCATTTTGCTCAGTACATTATCATTTATGCGATTGTATATTATTTTTTCAAATACTTTGAGAAGACATGATAAAAGAGACACAGGTCTGTAACTGTCAGGAGAATGTTTCGGTTTATTATCACCCTTATATATGGGTACGATGATGCCTTTTTTCCAATCGTTTGGTATTCTGCCAATTTTGATAATGCTATTAAACAGAATGCACATATAATAAATGACGCTGTTTCCTCCATTTTTCAGATGTTCGGCTTGGATTTTGTCTATTCCAGGAGCTTACGTAGTTTTAGAGAGGCTATAGCTTGAGCGACTTCTGCCTGAGTAATTTTAGTCTGTTTGGAGAAAGTTATTTAGATTTTGTTTCTTTATTTTGTTGTAAGCTAAGTCTACTTCAACTTTGTGTGTTTCGCTAAAGTTCGTTTCGTTTTTTGGTGTATATATGTCGTTGTAGTAAGTAGCAAAAATATTGGCCACTGATTCAGGATCGGTTGCAGTGACGCCCTTATAGATTATCTCGGGATAAATTTTGTCCCGACGTTGACGATGTTTGCTAATAAGTTTCCAAAAGAGGCGGATGTCGCATCCAGCGGCATGGTCTATATCCGAGTAGGTGTCTTTGGTGTATTTTTCAAATGCGTCGATTTGGCATCTGCGAAATTCTCTTTTAGTCCGTTTGTAATTTAAGAACGATTCATGCTGCATTCCACGTGGTCTGCCATCGGCTACCCAAATATGTCTCATTTTCCGTTCTCTGTTGTGAGATTCCTTCACTTCCTTTGCCCAGTAAGGTTTAGTGTGAGGGTTGAATCTCTTCACAGGTACCGTTTCAATGGCGCTTGTAATCAAACATTGTGTGAACGATTTATTGAATTGATAAATTTCACTATGTGTTTGAGGAATAATGTTCTTACATGTAAGTCTAGTCTCTAGTTGTTCTGCTACATGTAGTTCGTATGAACGTAATTCCCTTTCTTTCATTTAATGCCACGCAGGGGAACTTTCATTCAAGTTTGCAAGTCTAAGTTGTTTGCTATTTACATTAAACACTGCTATCACAGGTAAATGATCGGAAGTACTCGATATCAATCTTTCATCCAGAATTTCATAGGATCTTAGTAACATTCCCATATATGTATCTGTAAAAATGTAAGCTAGCGTAGTTTGGTTTGTAGTGAAGGTACATGTATATTTAGTGGTACAAAAATGGTCACTTGCATATGGACAATGAAGGTTATTTTTTTTCTACAAATTTAGCAATTCTTTTGACTTATAAAAACTACAGCGACCCATGTCTCTTTCCAGACAACTAGCATTAAAATCACCTCCTATGATAACATGGCCGTATCTAGAATAATAATCATATAATTCTTGTAGTTTTGATATTTCATCTTTGTAAAAATCGATTGTATTTTCAGCTGGAAGGTACACACAAACAATACATATTAAGGTCTTCCGTTTCCAACGGAAGACCTTCTACTGATTGTGATGATTAAGATTATTCTTTTTTTTTTTTTCCTAGACGCCAACTTTGACGCTTCATATCTTCCTCATTTTTAAACAGATTTTGTTCAAATTTTCAGAGCTTTTAGACTTTACAAAACACTGTCAGAATACCGTAATACAATTCGGAAATTACCTTCTGTTCACGAGTTATTCCCCTTTGATTGAATTTTGCATGCCTCCGATTTCCAGACAAAGGCTCAGAAATGGTTATAATTGGAGCACAAAACCCTTTGAAATTGAAAAGAGGAAGCATTGAAGTTGTGCACATCAGTTTTTGTTTTTTGATTTTTGCATTAAAAATGGCGCTAGAGAGGGGTCAAAAGTTAGAACGCGGAAAACAGCAAAAATTTTGACATATTTTCCTTTATATCTTGAAAACTAGAAATATTTTGTTAAGACATGTAGAACAAAAGTTGTGCATAATTGCAAGGGCTTTCATATTATACTATTTTAAAGGGGCTGGCCTCTATGATTAGGGATCTTGGGCCCTTAAAAGTTTTTGCTTTATAACTCAAAAACGGTAAATATTTCGATCTAGATCTTGGGAACAAAATTGTTCTTTTACACCTTTTTGATCTAATGAAAATGTTGTTTTCTTCGAGTATACCATGGGTATTGCGTAATACGTATTAGAAAGCAGGCCAGGTAAACAGGTAACGTTTTTCATTCGGCAAGGAAATCAGACCTCTTCATCTGTATAACTTAAACAGACTTGCTATCAATAATATACCCTGCTGTATTTAATGTTAATTTTCTTTTTAATAAGGTTTAAAACGTGGTTTATGGTTCACTATTAAATTATTTATTACAACTAGTCTTTCTTTTCTTCTTTTTAAAATTAGATTAATAGTGTTCAAAAGCGGAGAATATTAAATCTATCTTTCTACGTTTATTATTACAACAAACTTTGTAAGTGATTTTAAACTGTATGCATTGAATAATTCACGATCATTAGCTGTATGCATATTACGGTCTCCATGTTCAGCTCGATGTTTAGTTAAAAATGTAACCCAACGCGCGAATCCCACGCCTTTGATCGAGTCACCAGTGTACTAGCCACCTGTGGCCATAAACAAAGCTAGTATTTGTGATCGCGTATAATGTCAATTTTGTACAAAGAGCTATTAATTAATGGAAAGTTATGTTTTTAATTATATCGAATCAGTAAGATTACTTTACCGATCTTTTATAATCTTAATTCCAAACACTGGTGCATAAAAATCATTTTGAATTTTAATCGCTGTTTTTGTCTGTTCACGCAACAATACATTCACATCGAAATATTTCGAAAAAGCTGCCGTAATTAAAGTTGTTAGTTAACATCTAAGACTTACTGATCTCAAGAAAACGTTATTTTGTTTGAGTCTTGTGTTCTAAATGAGCTAGAAGCATAGCACATATACAGGTAAGCGTTTTCATTCAGCAAGTAGTGTAATTAAAATAAACTTACTATAAATAATAAACCTAGCTACATTAGATGCTAATATTCTTTAGAATCGGGTTCTTGAAGTGTTCTGAGCTTTATTTCTAAATTATTTACAGACAACTTTCCCTTTTATTTCGTTTGTTTTCAAATTTGGATAAACCAGTCTACTTAACAGGGAAAAAGGATAACCTTTTCTTCTTATCATATAAAAACAAACAATAAAGTTAGAAAACCAAACAAAACTTTAAACATAGACCATTCACAGCCATTAAGTACACGCCTTTTACATTCACCTTGTGTGTTTACAATTATGTAACCCCTCCCTCGATAGCGCGTGGCAAAGGAGGTCACCAGGGATCAATCGGCGTGTGATCCAGCGACCTAAGGTCATACACAAAACAAACCATAGATTGGCCTTTCCAAATACATATTGTAAACTAAGTGATGAGTGGATAAATATGTTGAATCTTTCAGATTATTTTATAATATCTTTGATTAAGTCGCTAGTACATTTCAATTTATATTTTATTCGCTGAATTACAAGAAAGTTGCATATTAATTTTATTTTTATAAACATTGTATTTCTCGATATCGAGATAATTGCGCTTTGTGAAAAATTACTTTAAAATCATTCAGAATCTTTCATATTATTTCGTCTTACTGTTTATCACTCGCTCGTTTTAATCAACTAGTCTTAACTGACTTCAAATTCAATGCATTTTGAATGCCGAAAAGACCACTTTGTTTGCGTATTAAAGAAACACTTTATTTATCTCTCTAATGTTATTATTTAACGAGTTGCTATTTCTTTCATGAACATTAAACAGCATGTATATAATTATCACGATAATTGTATGTAGAGGTCACATTTTTAATTGTCAGGAAAATCGAAAATAAAATTAACTACTTTTGAGTTTGTATTATTTTCTTCCTAACTTACAATATTATTGCATACAAAATACTAGGTCGGACGCAAGTAACCTAAATATTTCACTTGTATTTGAAAATTCTATCGAGCGTCGAATGAATTTTACCCGTTAAAAAGTGTACAAAAAAACCTTCCTATGCAGTTTTCTTTGGGAATCAATTGGCTTTGATAGTCTACTCCGACATGTGTTGACAAAACTCACGCAATGAGAAGCCATACATTTCAAACTTGTGACCTCTTGGTCAGTGCAAGTGAAGATTACGCACGACAATTAGTGTCTGGAAAACGAAGTATGTTTTATAAATGATTTGACAGTTTAAGATTTGTTCTCATTCCAAATTAAATACAAGTTTACACAATCCCGTTATTTCTTTGTTATTTTATACCGTCAGTTATATTAGAGATTGTTTTAAAAACGTGTTGTTTAGGAAGATTAACCTTATGCATTTGTTTTATTTCATCTAATAAACTGAATTTTCCCATGATACGAATTACTGGTACATGCATGTAAGTACGCGTAAATGCGATCTTATTTGTTTATGTGGAAGAGCGCCCAAAATAAATACACTTCGAACTCTGGAATTTCCCTATTTTACTGTTTAAATCATAGTTTCGCTCAGCTGACGAGTTGTTTTAATAACGGTTAGAAATTATATTCAAGTCCTGGCCAGCGATCGTTACGCTTGGTTACATTGCAATTAAACAGGTATATACTAATAAGATATTAAGATACTATCGGTATATATATTTTCACCTAATATGTTTTCATTGAGTGTTTTCATAAAAATAAATTGCTGGAGAATATGATGTTCTCCCTGATCATATCGATAGCGCGTAGAAACAGCGGTATATGAACACACGCTTTTGTGTACAAAGCAAACGTGTAAATCAAAAGGATGGGGAAAAACGATGAAATAAAAACATTTCTCTATCAACTGAAATTATTGTCTTTAGACAGATAAAAATAAATGAATATTCGCCTGAGAACATGTGAAAATTATACCCAAATACAATGTAACGAAGGATTTTCGGTTTAATCCGAGTACACAATTACAATGTTGTGTACATGTACATGCAGAATACCTCTTTTTTATCCTTCGCCCATGTGTTCCTCCTTAACGGAAAAAATTATCAGTAAATTATATTATACCGAACGAGGTTGAAAAATGACGAACTTTATTTCTTAAAATTAACAGCAATTATCAGACTTTTCTCATATCACTGTAAAAATGCCCTAAAAACTAAAACCGTCTGGTTTGACTTTGTCAACGCGTTTCAGATCGGGTTCGAGATTTTTATTAAATGTCTGGAGTATTTCGCTTATTCTGCAAGTCTTTATAACAAGGTTAGCTTAAAAAAAAAGCTGAGAGTCAGCCACTGGAATACAGAAAGTTTCTTTCTTGGTTTGTGATGGTATATGATTTGTTTTATCCATCATGTTGTGTTCATTAAAAGTCATTGTCGTCTAAGTTAAAATTCGCCCAGTCGTTTTCTTATTTGTAACATAATTCTGTACATAATAAATAATAAAGCATAGAATAAATTTTAGTTAAACTACATCGTGATCATTATGATGACCTCCAATTAATTTCTCTTGGGCGCGGACATCAGATAAAGTTCGTCTCAGAAATGAACAAAACCACTATGATCCCAATCATTGAACGTGTAAGAATGTATACATTTTCATTTTTACTGTTAAATTCTATAAATAATATAGATTATGATGCTGAAAAGGAAGGTAGACCTTGGGTTAGATTGTGTTAATTATTATTAGATAAAAGTTTTTAATCGTGCAGGTTCGAGGCAATGCATGATAGGGGAAGGGGGAGGGTGCATACTGTATGTATATTTAATTCAATTTCTAAATTTAAGCATCCATTTTAGTGTTATTTGGAAAGAAAAGAATTGCTTCCAAAATAAAGTAATAAACTGGAGATTCAAATATTTTATACATACAGTACGTATACCCTAAAATGATACTGGATTCCATCTCGCTCACTCTCTCTAATTGGGGGGGGGGGGGGGCTGTCTATAAATCCGCGCAGTTTCTCTCAACTATCGCAGTTCTACTGTGGTCAGTTTCTCACCTGTGGGCGCGGTTCACGTGCACAAGCGGCACTTACATGTACATGTCTATCATCTTGTAAATTATAAGAATTTACACATCTTAAGCGATATTCTGACATTTTCATAACTTTCATCATTAAAGTAAAGAGATTTTTTCACTGTCTTGGGACCTTTGTGCAAGTGGATTATTGTGTGAATTCCGATCCGTACCTGTCTTATGCAAGGTATTGATCGAGGGAGTCTTGCATCAGGCATTCAGAGGAATACACACAACTCCTTGAACTTGCAACGGCGATTGAGGGTATATATCAAGTGTTATATGTGCTCTGCATATAAACTTCTCATCTTCTATAAGAAGCACTGAAATATTTTCATAGTATCATATTTCCCACTTAGAACAATCTCTTCTTTAATTTTTCGTCGAGAACGACAATGCAGTTTATAAATAGATCGAGGTCGCGTCTTTGTTTAGAGGGTGTTTGTGAAGAATCACGCCCTTTGGTTGGAGCAAATAGCACGAGTTTCTTTAGAACAAGTCGTGTACATCTTTTTCCCAGAATTCCAAATTATGCAAGCGTACTTGCAGTTTTATCCCACCGTAACTAGTCAGCCCGCGGGCTGACTAATGAAAAAAAAACACTGGCAGATTTAGAGGAGGTTCAGGGGGCTTGCAAGCCCCCTTTTTGTATCCAAAATATACACAAGATTTAATAAATCAATTTTTATGTGGCTTTGGGCCCCTACCCCGACCCAAAACTGGTCGGGCCCCCTTTTCTAGATTCCTTTATCCGCCACTGAAAAAAAGAATGTGTTGTTCTCTTGGATGTCGATATCTGAATTATATTTTAATTAAACATCCTGTCTAATATATCATGGGCGCCAATAATAGGACGATTATTTGTTTTTTAAAATAAAGTGGTTCTTACAAATGTTTAAAAAAAACTTACAAACGGCTAAGTAATTATTTAATTCATCTAGAACAAAAGTTAGTTTAGTTATTTGCTTACATAATCTAACTTTTATAAATTAACACGAAAGTCGTGCGATCGTATACAAATACTCAGAAGCAATCTTCATATTTAATGAACGTATAGGTGAATAAATTGCCTCTCATCGCTATACGTATACCCCCATCCCCGAAATAAATAGAATGTTTTCCTTCGCAGCCGGTTATGTAAGTACAAGTGAGGATGGAGCTTTACAGAAGCAGGTGATGAATTCCGAGAGAAAGGCACTGCCTATTTTATATACATGTACATTCCTAGGGACCTGGTTTTCTTAACCGATGTCACTGTTATTCAAAGACCTAGCTAGAAATTCTCTCTCTCTCTTTGAAATGCAGGCCCGTCGATCGTAAAAAAATGACAAAATAATTTCAATTTTTATTATTTACATTTGCAAATATTTTTCTTAGATGAACCTATTGAAGAGAAAATATGTTCAATTCTGTACAAACTTATTAGGGGGTCAGAGGTCATGGCGTGACCGTATCACACAGCGAGATGATATCTTGTCTACATATTTCTGTCCCGGTGACACTGGTTTCGGAACTTCTAAGCCGTTAAAGCGATGAAAAAGATAAAATTATTGAAACATATATGTTTTTTTTTCAATCAACAAATGATCATTAGTTCTTTCTTCGGTGTGAAGAATGTTTTTAATTAGCCTAAAATCACGCTTACCTTTTTAACCCGAAATTCCTTTGAAGGTATGTAAACTGAAGACGATATCACCGCTTTTGACTTCATATAAAGAACTCATACAATAATAGTAAGATCATTCTCAGTAGCGATCATTGGTTTTTTTTTTTTATTTTTTTTTTTTTATTTTGAATAGATATTTCCTGAACTGGACTGCTGAACAGCAATATAAGTATTCAAATGTTGGAGCGAGGCGAACTCTCAAGACCAAACAGCTTCTAGGTCACTTCGCGTCACTACATAGCATGAATACGGCGGGCCGTTCGTGTAATAAATGCAGTTCTTTTCAGAAAATTCGTCTCAAATGTAAATAAAAGTAATAAACAACAATGTTAAAAAGTTCTCTGGGAAATGAACTTGGTTGGTACCTGATCAAATCTGAGAAGCCCTTAGGGCTTCACAGGATTTGATCACGTGACCAACCAAGTTCATTTCCCAGAGAACTTTTTAACATTGTTGTTTATTTCTTAAATAAGTATCTCATCTCCCAAGCCCAAAGGCCCAAAGTAAGCTTTTCTGTTCATAATTCTTCAGCTTTGTTTGCTTTCTTGGCGTATATAAGCGTTATCGTCGTTGACGTTCTAAAGTTACTTGTAAAATTTTCTCATTTTTATCTTATCAAGAACCACTGGGCCATAACAACGAAAATTAACATAGAATATTTTTGGTAAAGTTTTGTTCAAATGAAGGGTCACATCCTCTTTTAACGGATACATGTAGTAAAAATTAAATGGGGTCCAGGCGCGGATCAAGGAATTTTTTTTCCACCGGGGGGGGGGATCCCAATAAAAAAATATTTCAACCCAGAAATTTCTTGACGAGCCAAAAAAAAAAAGAAATTCTTTTCACAAACGTGAAAAACCTATTTCGTGTGTGTTTGTGTGCGTGTGTGTGTGTGTGTGTGTGGGGGGGGGGGGGGTTCGTTGACTTTTAAAGCTTCATACCTAAGACTTTTCATACCATTTTAACACGATCCGCGTTATCGAGGAAGGGTCTGCGTTTTCTAGGGGGGATGGTTACTTTTACTTGCTTTAGTATATACATTTAACTGCCCCCCCAACCCCCTTTAGATCCGCGCATGGGGTCATTTGAAAGTAGTATTCTCAAGAACCCCTGGACTAGAATGAGAAAATTTCCAACATAGCATACATTGATTTTATTTTTCAAATCTTGATTCCAGGGAGAAGGTTTGGGCCGGAAAGAGTGTTCATAATTTAACATAGGAATTTATATATCCCCCCAAACGAAGTGTGTTGGTTTGGGGTGGGGGTGTTTTGAGTCTTGGAATCACACTGTCCGTCTGCCTAGCTGTCCGTCTGTACGTGATAGTTTGCCCAGGATATAACTTTGTTATGAAGAAACTGGAAGGTCATACTTGGTACAAAGATTACTAATGATCCGAGGATGTGTCATGGTTTTGATCCAACATCATTCCGGCAAGTTCAAGGTCACTTAAAAAAAAATAGCAAAGTTTTGTCCGACTCATTTATCTGTAATAGAGAGTCACCGGAAGCTCACTGGATACAGGAATTGCTTATGACAAAAAGGGTTTGCCACGACCTTCATTCAAGGTCATTCCTGTAAGTTCAAGGTCACTGACAGAAAAGTGTAAGATTACTGTATGTGCTATAATTTTGGAAGCTCATACTAGGAACAAAGATTGCTTATGATCCACCGGTTTGAGATAACATAGTACTAGATTGGCAGAAAGAGTGGCAAAACTCGTGCCTGGATTATAAATTTATAAGGAGTGGGAGGAACACAGGAAACTTTTTCTCAGATTGCTTGAGATGGGTTTGTCCTGACCTTGAATAGAGGTTTTTCCCGCAAGTTCAAGGTCACTGGCAGATAAATATTAATTTTTTTCCATGCTATAACTTTGTAATATAAAATCACTGGAAGCTATTACTTGATACAGAGATTGCTTATGATCCAAGGATGTGTTTTGACCTTGATTCAAGGTCTTTTTGGTAAGTTCAAGGTCACTGACAGAAAAGTGCAATATTCTTTTTCAGGAATATCTTGGTCATTGAGTATCACTGGAAGCTCATAATTAGTTCAAAGGTTGTTTTTGAACTTAAAATAGGTCATTTAGGCAAGTTCAAGGTCACTGATATAATAAGTGTAAAATTCAAAAAGGTCTAGTCGCCCACGTGGCGCAGTGGTAAGAGTGTCTCCTCTAGAGTCGTGGATTAAGGAGTTGATCCTTATGTTGCAGGTTCGAATCCCACTATGGGACGCAGAGACCGATCCTTCAGATGAGACCGTATAAACTGAAGTCCCGTCTGGCAGTAGGTGCTGGCACGAAAAAGATCCTTCACTGTTCAATGGCCATTAGTGCCGAGTATAGGTCAAAATTTGCAGATCTCCATCGGCAAATATGGTGGCGTCTCCACATGATTGAAAAATTCTCGAGAGGGACGTTAAACAACATACACACAAACAAACAAACAAAAAGGTCTTTAATTTTGTAATAGAAAAAATTGCATGCATTTGCATTTCACTGAAAAGATGATAAATATATCATCCAAAGTGTGTAATGGCCTTGACTTAAATTCGAGGTCACTTAGAATATGATGTTTTGGATGAATAGTCTGAAAGAATACGTGACTGTGAATTTTTTTTGTCGATGACATACAGATGGTGTTTGCTCTTAACCAGCTGCAGAATGTGTCCTGGCTTGACGCACGATTATTTGGACAAGTTCAAGTTCACTGACAGGGGAATTTTACATTCTTTTACTGTCTTTCTGCTGTTGAAACATTGGAAGTTGATGCCCCTTACAGGATTGTTTATAACCTTAAAATGTTGCATGACCTTGACTCAAGGTCGCTATGTTCTGTCCGGAGCTCCGACGGAAGACCTATTCGTTGCATTGCAACGAGCTCGGCTCTAGTTTTACCTATATTGGTATTTTTACATTCAATACATATTAATCTAGAAGAATCGATCTCTATTTCTCCTACGTTAAATGAATAGGATTTTCTTATACGTAAAGCAACACCAGATTTTCCATGAAGCTTGTAAGTCTCTTGATTTTCGCATTTACTAAATGCAATGTAATAGGGACCTTTGCTGTTTAAGTATCCAGAATATTTAGGTGCAATTTTGTGCTCTGTTAAAATTGCAACGTCACATTTTATATTCTGTAGTACATTTGTGAGACACACCGTTGAGGATATAACTCCCCTGACATTCCAGTTCAATAGCCTCAATTGCATTATTAAAACTAAAATAAACACAAGATTCATAACCGTAACTATGTTATATGTACAATGTATAAATGTAACAAACAACAAGTCTAGTATTCAGAATCCCAATCTTCTTGTGTCTTGCGCTGGTCACATAGGTTGAACCATTCACTATACCATTTTCGGCAACGAATTCCTTCGGGCCAGAATCTAATGGCTTCAACAGTTTTTGAACATAATGGGGAAATATTAATTTTGGCCGTTGTAGAAGAGTTTGAATGGTGACACGAAGTTCAATCAAATTGATTTTTGAAGTGTCACAAAGGACGGGAGTTGGTTTGCTTTTGTCAAAGATTTCATTAATACTGGATTTTTCGCCATGCGCGAACATGTATAGCATATAGCAATCTTTTGCATACTTCATACCACAGGTATACTTTTGGTAGTTTTTCTGTTCATGAGTTTTCCCTTTGGGCAATCGGGGAGTTTCAATATACGTGAATGTAAAACATTCCGATATGACCACACCCTGCTTTCATCATTGAGACAAAGTTCAAGTAACTTGCTAACATTGGTTTCTTTTGGTAAATTATGAAGTTGGCTATCGAAGTTTTGGAAATCCGTAGTTTCTGGATCCAAGTTGTCAGAGACAACTTGCGAGTTTACCTGACTGCCTAAGTAGTCATTGTTAACTTGATTAAGATGACAATGAGTAATTTGGCATTCATTCCGTGTTAATTTTGATATGTCGTGTAATTCATGAGATACCGCGTAACTGAATACACTACCTTCGTAAGGAGTACTCACACTCTCCGAAGTAAACAATGCTGTAAACTCGTCATTTTCAATTGAATTGTCACAATTCAGCATATCAGTCATTAGACCATCTCTAGAGTCACTTACCTTAGCATTTTCAGTGTATGAAGTGTCGTTTGGAGCAGGATGTGCCAGTAATTGCTTTCGAGACGGTGTCTCATGTCTATTACTAGTAGCTCATAAAAATGTAAATTTTCCCCGTTATTAAACAGTCAGTAAAAAGGAGATATTCTATTATAGAATAAATATGGTATTAAGTGTAATAAATTAAATTTCAATTACAATTTATTAAAAAATGATCAATTACAAATTAGTTTTAATTGCCATGATGAGTGTACAAAAATACATTCAATTACAATTACTTTTTTTAACTAGACTTATCCATGCTTTGTAATCCCAATAAAATCACAGACAGATAATTCATACCCAATAAAATGTTTGAATAATTCAACCCAGTAAGTGTCCTCTCATATGAAACCCTTTAATTTTCATGTACCCAACAATGAAACCCAATAATGTTTTGGACATTTAGTACCCAATATGTGTTTAAATGTTTGTCTAGCTGTCCGTCTGTCTGTCCCTCTGCCTAGCTGTCAGTCTCCTCTCGGTTTTCCGCACTTTTTCCCTAAACGCATGCAGATATTGAGCTGGTTTTTGGTATGTGAGTGTATCTTGATGAGTTACAGATCAAGTTTGCATTTCGTTTCGCTTCATTGATTTTTGACGGAATTAGGACTTTTCAATTTTTAAGGGTTTTCCGCAATTTTTTTCTAAACGCTTGCAGATATTGAGCTGATTTTTGGTATGTGACTTTAACTTGATTAGTTATAGATTAAGTTTGCATTTTGTTCCGCTTCATTGATTTTTGACAGAATTATGGCATTTTCAATTTAACGGGAACCAGATTACATTTGCTGGTAGAGAACTAGTATAATTGCTAATGCAATACTCTCAGAATGCTTGTTTAATTATTTATTTACTTCTTTCTTTCTTTATTCATTGATTGATTGAATGATTGATTGATTGATTGACGCTAATTATGTATCGCCGAGAATGTCACGCCTTACTGAAAGTTCAAGCAGAAAAGAGAATTGTACTAAGATTCATCTTACAATTTTCACATGTACAGTGTGGTGACAAATGTGAGTAAATTGGCAGCCATTTTGAAATTTGTTTGTAAACAAATCAAGGTAATTATAACCTACTTACTTCTCGGCAGAGTTGCGTTTTGTCTTAATATTTTGTAATATGGCCCTTTGATCTGATAACTAACTGGAAACGACGAGGAATCGATGAATATAAGTTCGGTATGTACATGAAAGGGATTGATAGCCAGGCATGCTGAAGTACTGCTTTCAGGCCATCAACTGTTTTAATGTTCATCATGTGTCTTTTTTACTTGTTTTTTTTTTAAGATGAGCAAGATATTTTCAATAATATTGATACCAGGAGATGGAGCAGGCCATGGTAGGGTTGGAATGTTGTTATTTTCTTTCCAGGCTTTAGTCATTCTTGAGGCATGAGATACGTGGAGCATTGTCATCCTGAAACATGTATGGTTTGTTTGTGAAATATTTGGCTATGGCTGGCCACAGGTTCTCATCTAACACGTTAATATATTTCTCACTCTCCATATTTCTATCTACGAAAGTTAATATATATATAATCCCTGACCATAGTATGTTATGCAACCCCACACCATTACGTTCAAGTTCCTTCCAGTATCTGCAGATGGCCATTGGACTCTAGAAGGTACTTCTCTTTTGTTCTCCAGACTTTAAAAACCCCACAACCACTCACAATTACTGTCATTTCATCACTTAATATGATCTACTCCAATTTTGAGCTACTGTCCATGTTAACTTCTGGCCCAAGAAACTCGACGTATTCTATTTATTTGACTGACTCCCAACTTCTTGGCAATAGCTCGCTTTCTCAGGTCATACTTGTGAATGAATATTTGACACAGATACATGTACATGGTTAAGAGTATTGAATTCATTGGTGATATCTATCGATCAGAGTTGATGTCCGATGTCCCCGAATGATCCGATCAAGTGTCTGACAAATCCGATCGTCCTTGTTTTTTTTTTTTTTTTTAGATCGTCCTGATCGGTGCCGATTTTCAATAAAGCCGCTGTCCCGATACCGCTTCAAAAATTAACAGATTCTTGTTGCTGGACTTATTTCCAATACTTAAATAAGATATTTCACTTTGTTTGAAACCGCTGTCAAATAACTCCAAAGTGTTTTTATCTCAGCTGTCATTTCCTATCGTTTGGTATCCAGTGTGAACTAATGGTGGTCTATAGTAGAAACAGATGCTTGTCACTATAATACTGAAGAGCTGACACAGTTATCATTTTTATTTTTATACATGACAACAACTTTTGACGCTCTGTAAATGTATTGAATACTTTATTTGTATAAACGCGACTTCGGCAATCAAAATTCAAAATGGAGAAAAAAAATTACTCACTTCTGTCACCATCCCGTACATATGTATTTTGTTTCAATTCGGTGCGGTTTCAGCCACATTTCTTTACTTTAATTATGACACTTGTATCGGTTTTGCATTGCAGGCAAGTTGTAAGCAGAGTCTAGCTTTTGTCTAAGCATTAATAAATTGCTGGAAGATTAAGGCCAGTGGCGGATTTAAGGGGGGGCGTCGAGAAAATGTAAAAATGTCTACTCGGTAGACCTCATTTTTACCCTAAAAAATCTCTAGAATCCAGGAGCTTCCGGGGGCTTCGCCCCATGGACCCCCACCAGGGCTTCGCCCTGGACCCACTGGGGGCCTCAAGGCGGCCCCCAGACCCCCTGCCTACTTTTGGCGCCCCCTCTAACTTCAAATCCTGGATCCGCGCCTGAAGGCTGTTTTCACAGAGGGAAAGATATGATATCAAATTCGAACTTCATCTAAAAAAAAACATCAGTTAAAACAAATGTTTCACTTTCATTGGAAACTTCTTCATATTGAATACATCATAATAAGCACAATTATCACGCTTGAGTCGGCCTCAATTCATGCGCGTTGTAGTATTCGCTGACTTGCATATTTAGTTTCGATTTAGATTCGTGGTATAGCTATCAACGTCAAATACAAAGGACCTTTTCAGAAAACATATGTCAAAGTACGTACAATAGAGAGTACAGATAGCTTTGCTGACAGAGAAGGGAACTTTTTTAAGGTAAGGCTACCCTAACATTTTTCGTTGCAGCGAAGTTGACTTAGATACAAGGTTACAACACTGGGCATGATAAATGGAAGGTAAAATAAAGACAAGACTTGGAGAGAAAAATCTCGAGATTTCAGTTGTGATTCGAATACAATTAGGGCCTAATGTTTTTAGAAATAGTCATCAAAACGAGTCTTTTTGGAGAACGTCAAAAATAGTAAAATCATAAGGTATTGATTGATACTTTTTTTTTTTTTTTTTTTTTTTTTTTTTGGTAAATTCACACTCAGACTTGCATTGGTAGCTGTTACGTCTCTCATTATATCTGTTTACTATTTTAATGTAACTGCTGTTAACTTATTTTCTAATTTTTTTCCCAGTCAAAGGGCCATTTGTATTAAGTACACGTATATGTATTTTACATTAGGCCATTCCAAGTTTTTTTCTCTGTTTAGTGTCCACCCATCTTTCAAAAAACATACCTACCTATTCGCAAAAAACACACAAGCTAAAAAATAAAACACAGACTTTATAGTCATAAAATTGACATCATTCAAGGGAATTGATTATTAAAATCTATTTTTCTCGTATATAGGGATCTATTCTTCAGCAAAATCAAGGTATTAAATGATTAAAATATTCCTATCAAATATGACATATTGAAGACAAATACTTAGAGATTTTGACAGAATTAAAAGATTTCAACAACAATAATCAATTTCAGTACTCCTGATTCTGTTTGTTTTTTTCTGATATGGGGTGTCAAAAACCAAGACGCTCGCGGACGCTAAACTTAGGGAAAAAAAACTTGGTATGGCCTTAGTTTAAAAAAAATTTAAAAAAAAAAACACTTGTGTGCATTCAACTGTAATAGAACTGTTTTATTTGAAAGTTTAATGGATAAGTCTGTTTTGAGGAAACTGATTATTGAGTTGCATTACTACAAAACTCTGCAAATATTATTGAGTAAAATAAAGATTTTAGGTTAGAACTAGTTTCGACAAAGAAATTCGGCAGTTAACAGAATATTGCCATAGCCAGTTTTTTTTTTAAAATAACGTTGGGGAAAATGTGTATTGTCTGCGACAATGATTTAAAGTACACAAGCACGTTTTGCCTCAAAAGGAAAGTTTTGTATATTATAACGAAAAAATGTAATAAATGAAACTTGGAAATATAATTAATGATTAAAGAAGTTTGAATAAATAAGAGAGAACAAGATACATTTAGTCTACATTGTATAGTTACTATTTTTTGGCACAGTTTACCTGATACATTTACAGTCTCGCTATAGTTTCTCTGTAGTTTTGCCAAAATTACTGACAACTTCTGGTATTACTGTATAATTTGCTGAACAACAATAAAAAAATACAAGGAACCGAACAAATTTGCAGGTCAGTTCTAGTCAATATTGAATGGAGTTTTCTGTATCCTTAGGTGAAGGAGATTCAAGTTTGTTCAAATGAAGGGCCTCATTCAAGGGGATATATATATATATATATATATATATATATATATATATATATATATATTATATGGCGCATACATTGCTGTTGTAGTATTCACATTTTTAATAATCCGCTCAATAATTTTATTCTTCTCCTGTTGCTTAAAGATTCCGTTAACTTACTCTCAGTTTTCTATGTGAAGAAAAAACAAACAAACAAACAAAAAAACCCATTTACATTGAGCTGTATTTCTCATTGATATTAGACTTATTTAATTGTTCCAAAATGTCATTCGGCACTAAGCCTACTTGTTGGTTTCCATTTTAATGGGAGGGTCTTAAGAGCAGATGATTTAGATACATGGATTGGTGAATAGTTTTGGACTTATTTTGTGGAAAATGATGCATACATCAAATATGTAAAATATTAAGAATTGTAAACATTCTCTGATAGTCAGATTTCTTCCTTTCTGTCATCACCCTCATAAATCTATATAAAAAAAATCACTTTTAGGACTTTATTGAGAAACTTTGAATGAAAAAAAAATTATACGGCTAAAATTGTTCATTTTACTTATATAAACATAGTTCTAGCTGTTATTTTTATGATTTTTGACAAAAGTTTGTATAATCTGTTTAAAATATATTTTATTCATGTAAATGAAATGGATTGAACAGCAGGCATAAATGCCTATGATCGTTCTCTCCATATAGGTCAAGGTACAATTACAGGTACATTTAACATTGAAAAGGATGTATGAAGAATAAATTATCAATTGGTACATATTTAGAATGAATCGAGAGAGAGAGAGAGAGTAAAACAAAATAGAATTTACAAGTGAATGGAAAAAAAAAAATATGTTCGAAAAAGCGAAATAAACAAAGTACGTGCAAAAAAATTGGAAAACAAGAAAAAATTATAAAAAGGTGCGAGAATTGGAGTAAGCAAAAAACATGATAGAAAAACGTGAACATAAACATATTCCAATCTATGACATTCATAAGACTGAAATATATGATTGTACAATTGTTGGATGTAACCGTGTATTTGTCCTTAAAATGCTATAAAGTTATTAATAGTATGCCTGCTGTGAAAAAAAAAATACATACACAGCTGTGCAATTTCCAGCACACGGAAAAAGAATCATATTACCTTTACATTTTGAATATTTGACAACAAAGACTATGGCAGTGAAGGGTATTTTTTAAATATAAAATTAAATATTTTCTTCAACCATTCATGATTTTGTCGTCACGTTTCTTGCATCATTCATGAAGTTCTCAGTCCATTTCACACGTAAAGGAAATAACTATGGAATGTATATATACATGTAATATTATGTAATAAATTGCTATATTTCCTAAATTAATTTATTTTTCCCCATACCATGTTGTATTTTAGAAATGTGGGTGGTTGGATGAGGACAATATTTATTAACGTAGTTCTAGTTTTGAAAGAAACAAATATACAAATATTCTGACATTCTCGTAGATAAACCTTACTAATCTAAATTTTAACATTGTTCAGCAATTTCAGATTCACATCTATTGAGCAGAGCACACCTTATTTCGTTGAATAGGTTTATTTCAGACGTATGTTAGCTGACCTGTGTATTTAGTTCTGATTTTGATTCGTGGGATCTCTATCAAGTCAAAACAAAAATGACAATTTTTTTGTGAACCAAGTGGATCAAAGTATACAAGAGAATGGGTTTGCAAATTGACGGGGAAAAAAGCACTTTAAGTTAGAAGTGAAATGCAGATAGGATTTATGAATTTCAAAAAAAAATGGTTCAAAATTTTATTTGTGATTATTATAAATTATCATTAATTATGTTAATATAGTATTGTAAGGAACACACTGCATTTATTCAACCAAGTGAATAGTCTAAGAAAATTCTATCCTATGCTTGTGCTTAAAAAAATCTTTTTTGACTTGACATTCATCAAATAATTGAAGTATCATCCTCTTTAACTGGCGGTGTATGAAGATGGGGCCAGTGCTACAGGTGTAATAAGAAACTCAAAGGACACTAGATGAAGGAGAAAATAGAGGAAAAGAGACAAACTCGATGTCTTTTACCTTCTGCTATTTGGCATTTACTCCTGGATACGTTTTAACAAATGTTGTGCATGAAGTGGATATCAAAGGGTTACAGAGTAGTTAAATTGTATATAGATGACGGTAGCTGCAATAATGTAGCCCTCTCCGATTTTTTTTTTTTTTGGGGGGGGGGGGGGGGGGAGGGCTACTACTCCTTAGGATCTCCGTAATGGTGCAAGTGCGGGAGTGATTCACTACCGCACAGATTTCGGCTCAAATTATCAGTAAGTGGGTATCTTATTAACAAATCTTACCTGAACTCATAAAATGTAGTTACGTAAGACGTGAATTGATCCAAAAATATACAGAACAATCCGTATATCGGTTATTTTTCGTGTATGTCAACATCACAACTTGAATTTATCCGCCATGTTTACTGACCTTGATCGATTTTATTTTGGGACAACCAATGAGAATTCGGGATCAAGGGGAGCGGATCTTACAGGATTTCCCTTATTTTATGCATAAATATTAATGTTTATGGAAAAAAAGTCACATGGAATGCTTTTATTTATCGAAGTTTAGTGATACCATACTACACAATCATTTATCAACACCGACATTCGCGTTATCAAGTGATTCTAAAATTCAAGCTCAAGTCTCAGTACATCACGCGAGAACTGTCATGGCTGCTGAGGTGAACGACTGGTATACACGCAGATTCATCTTACTTGGTTTTCGCGTATAAAGGGCTATGATGTTGATAGTGAATAAAAATTCCGTCTTATTGGAAGTAAGTTGAATGTAAAAACAATTTATTTTGCCTGCAGTCGTCCGTATCTAAAAAATAAATTTGCACCATTACGGAGATGCAGTGGAATTGTAGCCCTCTCCTGAAAATATCAGATTTAAAAAAAATCGGAGAGGGCTACATTATTGCAGCTAAGATGACGGCATCGGTGGCACGGAAACAGGCTAGAATATTAATTATACTTAGTGCAGAAATTCAAGCTCATGTAAATGCAATCAGTTTTCTAGTGGCTGACGAGAAATGCCAGTGAGAACCATTCAAGAAATAATACTGTTAGGGTTTGATAAACTTTGTATGGAATACAAATTTTCTTAATATCGTATCAGTTTCAAATTCAGAATAAAACACTTGAGGGAAGTATTTAAAAAAATTTGGAAGGCATCAAAGCCCAAAGCCGGTTTTAAATGGTTTAAAATTCGATTCATTACATCAATGGTTGGTCAGTTCATTTCAACACAGCCATGTTTGTAGACGATGTAAGGTTGATCTTGGAAAATGCTCTAAAAGCTTAATAGAGGTTTCCGTTAAGTACAGTTCGCAAGTATTTTTAAAAACTACGACCTTTCACTGATTTTTTTCGATTGATACCTAGACTGTGAACTGTTACACTCGAGAAAAATTAAAACGAGACAAAAAAAATGTGAGATAGCGAAATTTCTGTGTATTGATTCCTCCCTTGTGTATTTTATAGTGTAGGGGTGGTCAAATAGGAAGTAGACAGATTAATCGTGACGAGCCCATGTGAGCGAACTGAAAAGCCTCGCGAGATATTTGTGAAAGGGGGAGTTTCGATAAGGCTGTTTTTCGGCCCCTCAAGAAATGTAATGAAATTGTGATATGTTGTAGATAAAAGTGTTATCTTCTTAAAAATATGAAAAAAATTTATACTGCACATTTTCTGGTCACGTGATAATTAAAAATTTAAGTATACCCTCTTCCCAATTTCAATATTTTTCTTTACAGAAAATTAATGATATTTATTTTATTTGAATGCGTTTTAAGGTGCAAGATTTTTCTCGTGTTTTAATTGTATCTCTTCTTTCAAAGAGGATGAATGTAACATTTAAAACGTATATGAATAATAAAGACAGGAATTTTCAAAAAATGAATTAATCGACAGTTTATACTTAGACTTAATAATCAATATATAACATTTTCCCGTACGTAGAAAAGCAAGTGTAAAGATATATAGACAAGAGATAGATAATCTTAAACTGTCATTGAAAGGTGTTTGACACTGTTTGCAACACATTTTTGTCAACTGAAGTTATCGTGCTAAATATGATATTAAAAATGTACCGTAATATCATTAAATTGAATTTTTAAAAAAATTCTTGAAATTAGTAGATTTCGGAATTCGGTACGATTAAAAAATGCAGCTATTTATATTTTTAAAGTATATTTAAAAGAATCATACTGCAATGTACATTGTATTTAATAATACCAAGCGTATTACTACCAGTCAAAATATTTTATCAAGACAGTAATTATTAGTCCCATACCGGTGAAGCCGGAGGATTCTATAGGTTTCCTCATCGTGTGTCCGTCTGTTTGTCCGTCCGTCCCTCTGTCTATCTGTCAGTCTGTTCCACTTGGTTTTTCGCACTTTTCTCTAAACGCTTGCAGATATTGAGCTGGCTTTGGTATTTATAGTGTATCCTGATGAGAAACAGAGTTTGGAATTCGAGTTTGAAATTCTGCTTCATTGATTTTTGACGGAATATTACAAATTTAAAAAAAAAAGGGGGGGGGTTCGGCGTTTTGTTTTTTTTTTTTGGTTTTGTTTTTTCTAAAAAAAAAATCACATATATTGAGCTGATTTTTGTTTTGGTATATGTGCTAAACTTGAGTTATAGATCAAGTTCGCATTTTCTTCCGCTTCAATGATTTTTCAAATAGGGCATTTTCAATTTTTAATGGAAACCAGGTTATAATTGGTGTGCCGATAGTGGACTATTATTGCTAATGCTTACAGAATGTGTGAATAAATAGCCAAATGATAAAAAAAACTAAAATACATTGAGTGCATGTCTTCTATTCATTCTTAAACTTAAAAGTATTTACGCACATAAAGAGGTGCATTATGTTTTCAGCAAAAATGAGACAATTCAGGCAAGCGAGGACCTACATGTAATTCCTCGCGCTTCCCAACTTCCTTTTGATGCTTATGTTGTTTCACCAACTCTAGTCACTATTTGATTTGTTAGACCATAGCCGCAATTTAAAATACATTTGTAAATACCAAATGTATGTGTTAAATCATATCCTGCAGAAACGTACAAATCAACATCCAGTCTTAAAAGTAATCTACGTTCCCTACATGTAGACCACATGGAATTATATGTGAACCTTCTCTAACAGATTGAAGCGAGGAGAGTTTCTATTCAAAGGAATGGCTATAAACATATCCTTGATAAAGAAGGTTAATGAATGGACTAATCCTCAAACTTCTCTTTAGTTCAGTCAGTCATTCGGAAAATGTAAGATCTGGCATCTGTAGCATCATCGGTGCATATTTCTTCAAGATAGGGATTATAGTTACATGAAAATAAGACATGCTCCAGAATATATACCCTGAGTATTCATCAAGAAAATGTAAGTCAGATCTAGCGTCTGAAGCAAGTCTGACAGTGTGCATCCGAAGATGCATCAAAAAGCACGTCTTCTCAACAAGTGCTTATAGCTGCACTGCTCCATAAACATTAATCTGCATGCTTTAAAAACATTAACCTGAACATTCTTTAACTGAAAATGCAGCATCTGAAACCCGACAGATGACAAGAAAACACACTAGATCAGGCGACTCTGATGATATGAAGAAAATGATTAAAAACTTTTAATAACCTGGAACGCCTATAACGATGGTATTACAAAAGCTCCCCAACTTCGTGTAGGTGAGCTAAATATGTGACGTTATAGTTATACGCGGGCGACGAAATAATTATGGAAATAACGATAGGATACGATTATGTTTTCTTATGTTAATATTTTCGAGAGTTCTCTTTGGTTTAGAAAATATATGCTACTTTTGGCTTTGTATATTTACACGGCGTCAGATCAAGTAACCAGGAGCTTCTAATTTTAGATATGCAAATTTTAGACAATTTTCAATTTTTGGATATGAAGTGCACACTCGACACTCATCATATTTTAAGATATTAGTGTGCAGAGTATAAATTATCTAATTACTGAAGAAAACTAGGTGAGTGTCCCTCATGCACTTCATATTCTAACCATCGATTTATAAATGCCACCCTCTTATATTTTCCCATTACCCTAATGTTAAATCATTTGAGGGTACATCTAAGAATGTGCCAACTACGGTGTGAATTCATCTCATATAAACTCTTGGAATATAAATAACAAAAATTAACATATATATCTTGAATTCTAAACCAATTTTGAAAAAATAAAACGAAATTTATTTTTATGAAAATAAGTGGGCCGATAAGCGGCCTAATCGAAACTCCCCCTTTGTCTTGATAATGTCAAATTGTACATCTTGTAAGTTAAAAATTTGCTATTTTGTGAAATTTTAATACTGTGTGTATGTATTTGTGGCATTACGCCTTTATTAGACGAGGAGCAGGGGGTACGCACTACGTTCCTTGCATACGAACACTTGTTTGTAACTGTCTATAGTTTATTTTTATCATTATCCTAAAACTGGAACTCCCCGTCTTAAATATAGAATTTATTTTTAACTACACTTCATCTGTTCATACACAACGTTAACAACGTATACGCTTACTTTCTATATAAATTAGACGAAAAATAACTTTCTATTTGTTTTCTGGTTATTCTACTTTTCTTTTTGGCTCTTTCATAAAAAGAAGTAACATGTTTTTTCTGAGTTCATTGCTTGCTTAAGGAGGGATTCTTGTCTGGTTTCTGACTAGATGAAATATTTCAAGTATATTTGCTTGTATGTCTTATAAACTTAGCTGTAATGTATTTAAAAGATCATATTTTTCTTTACTCATCATAATTGTACAATTCTAAATAGAAATGGTAAACTGAGTTTGAAATCCATAAGGGACTATATTTTTGGCGCAACTGCGGCGTATGTAAATATCTCCTTTTCTGCCTTTCAAAATCACTTACAGAACATTACATGTGGTTATTTTTTTTAAACAATCAAAGACTTGAAGAAATTTTGATATGTAACTAAAATTATAAATAATGCCCAAAAGCTTTAAAACATAGCAAATAAAAATGATTTTCTAAACAAACTACAATCTTGTTAGCTTTTGAAAGCCTCCAACCTTAAAACAGATTTGAGCAAAAAATCAGTAAGAAGTGTTTTTTCTCTCTTACTAAACGGTCAAAGCTTTTTGTTTTTGTATCATTTTGTATATTTATATGACTACTTTACCATATGTAAAAATAAGAAATATTTAAATATATGAAGTATATAAAATTAACTAATATATCCTAAAAAATTAAGAAAAACATAGGAAATCCGGATTAGCCAATATCTATTTAAGTTAAATAATGTCAATTAATTTGGTAGAATCATCTGATAGACCCGATATGGTAACATCTTTTTGTGCAAAAAGAAAAAAAATTTATCTTTTAAAATAGAAGTAGGCATCACATGATTAGCAACAGTAATTTTTTACTCTAAATGTCAAGGAAAAAGATAATGACATTGACCTGACCTTGTTTCTAAAATAAAACGGTCAAATTTAATCTAATTGATACCATCACTTAGTGATATTGTCTTCTTGAAGCTATGAAAATTTCATTAATTTTTAAATACAAGAAATATGAGTAGAATAAGAGAAGAATCCCTCCTTAAGATTCGAATGGAAGACATCATTTAGGTTGACATAAGCAATGTAAGTATATCTACTTATGAAAATTCTTTTATTCTATCCCTGTTAATTTTTGTATTCAAGGAAAATTGCCGAACAATTTTATTTGTAATGATGTAAAATAAATTAAAATATTTTGTCATAAAAATGTTTTGATTGTTAATTGTAAATTTAATTTTTGAATAACGTTCAGCATACATTTACTAATATTTCTCGAATTTACTGTTAGATATTAGTATTATTTAAATGAACCTGAATTTACATTTAAAAGTTATAGATGAGAATGTAGCTCAAAACCCTTTAATTGCTAGAAACATATTCTTCTGGCATATTTTGATTAAAATTAATATTGTATTATCTATTTTTCTTATTAAACTGGATATAAGGTTTATTGGCATCCTATTTCTAGTAAATTTGTATTTTTTCAAACAGTAAGCAATTGTATGTTATAGTGACATTGTGCACATGACATTTAAGATAATAATAATACATATATATACAAGCGTATTTTGCATATAAAATGTGTGGAAATCTATGGCATTCAAAACACCATAACACGGACAGGGGGTCAAAGGATTAAATTATGCGTTTTATTTTGACGTCACAAACGTCGAACGCCGTGGAAGTGTAACGTCATAAGCGAAAATCAAAAATCACGCTGACATTGAACAGACGCTGTTGAATTGGCTCTTCCATCAACTTAATTACTTGAAGGATAATAAAGGGATTTTTAAATATAAATCACATTTGCAGTCAATGCAAGGAGTTTAAAAATGTAAAGATAAGCATTGAATGATTATTTTTGAAAGATATAGTCTCATAACTGCAACGGTGTGTGCAAACAAATTTTCATAACGTGCTAACGCGCGTTACTCAATTTGTTTGTACACACCGTTGCAGTTATGAGACTTTATTATACCTCTGTGAATTTTTTCTATATAAAAATATGACGAATAAACATGCTATTTTCTCCAAACAGCCCCTACCGTGGAATAGTTTTTGTGCTATTTGCCCATGGTGAAATAGTCATTAAACTATTCACCGGCAGCATTCTGTTTCCCTCGCTTTTTATCTCGGAACTCTTCTGGTTTTATCCAGATTGTGACGTAACACAAGTAAAGACTGCTTCGGTATAATAAAACACCTATTTACTGACTATTCGGACAATGGCAAGTTTATCGTCCCCCTCAACAGCAACTATTTCCCTCGGCTGCGCCTCGGGAAATAGTTGCTGTCTTGGGGAACGATAAACTTGCTATTGTCCTCATAGCCAGTAAATAGGTGTATAATATCTTTCAAAAATATAATGATTCATTGCTTATATATATATATATATATATATATATATATATATATATATATATATATATATATGATGGATCTAGCGGTGAAGACCAGTAAAGTTGCTTGCACTTTTTCTTTTAACAATGTTTAACATTAAAAAAATGAGTGGGTGTACATAAACCGGTATGACAAAGCAAAAGTTATACGCCAGTATGAATGTACTATTGTATTAGTATTTGTTTTTGTTATCACTTTTACTTACCGTATTCGATGATGGGCCACATCGATAGAAATATGATTTAGCGCGATAGCAGCAAATTACTTGAGTTGTTTGCATATTCATGCTCCAAGGATCGTAATCAATCTGATCAAAGTCTGGGCATGAAAATAATTACTCAGCAGTCGAACGTGTTCCTTAAGTAGTTAAAATATCATGTTAAAGGTTAAAAAAAAAATAACTTTTAAGACTTACAAGATCGACATTAAATTCTGAAAATGTGTATGTAAGTAGAACTGTGACAATTTTTGAAAAAGGGCATACTTATTCACCAGAGTTCTATTAACTAACTTAGCTTAGCGCTTTTCAGTACTGTAAGTACTTTGATTTTATATATATATATATATATATATATATATATATATATATATATATATGGTTGTGCCATTTAGGAGACCGCTCATATTTATATATTGGCATTAAGTAGCCTCGTAGAATAAGTAGACCAAAACCGGTCGTCTTAACATTTTGACCCTCTCTGAACAGAAAATTAATGACTTTTTAATATTAAATTGACAATAGTTAATTTTAGTTTAGTATATTTTTGTCCCTTAAATACCAAAAATATGCCAAAAATTTATGATTATAGAAATTTTTAAATTTAAATTTCAAGCAACGTATATATTGGTATTATTATATATCGTCATTATGTAGACCAGCTAAAACTTGCAAAATTAAGTAAGATCTGCTATATATGTCTTATTTCTCCTAGTATTTAGTTCTAGATATTGTTCTCCCACTAATTTTGGGTATGTACAATTTGCTAAATAGAATAAAACTTTTTACGAGAAAATGAGCTTTAGAGTTTCGTGTTCATCAACTTCAAGGTTTTCGTGCGCAATGCCTTCCGAAAATTTTCGGAAATCCTCGGTATCCTTTACGACCTTCGGAGAAATAGGAGTCAGACAAAATTTTGGTAAGTAATAACAAATTATGATTTTTTAAAAATACTTATTCATGATACATTGACTATATATTATGCACCCAATATCTTGCGGTTAACATCTGGTATTTATTCATTGATAAAGACTTGCGTATACGTATTAGCATGGAGGAAATTCGAAATGCAGTTTACCAACAGCGTGGTTTCAACAGATCGTTTGTTTGTTTTGAACATATTTTATTGACATAAGCAAATGGATCGGAAACAAGTTCTTACAACTTACTGGTTCCTAACAATTGATTACTTGAACAAAATAATTGTAATCTGTGCTTATTCATAAATATATACTTAATATTAGGCTGGTGGTATCGTTCTTGCGGAGATAAATTAAATATTCGATAATTTACCTGAAATACTAACTCTAATTTCCTATTATACGTGGGGTAGGTTGGGTTGGAAATGGGAGAAAGGTGTTTCTAGGTTCAAACTTTTTTCACAGCCTAATCCAACCAGCCTTTCCTGAACAATTTTAATAGTACTTAAAAGATTAATTGGGGGAGGGGAGGAGCCCCCCACCCCACCCCCTCCAACCACGATACCACATCTCTGATGTTTATGGCAGCGGATACATGCATGCATATATGTACGTACAAATTTATGTATCTGACAGCATCCCTCTTAGATTTCTTGTACATAAAACATAAAGTTGATTTGGACAAGCCCAATATAGCAACAATTTTGAAATATCTTTAAAAATAAAGAGGAATTAAGGGCTACAAACTGCTAAAAAATTCAAAGGGACCAGATTAATATTTTTAATCGGGTTAGAAGTGGGGTTTGGGTGCAGGATGTGTGGAAATATTTTGTGGTGTATATTCCATATATGTAAAAAGGCTGTAGGCTACACATAATTTTTTTTAAGGATAGAAATTTGGTTGAAAAGGGGGGGGGGGGGGGGGGGGGTTGATGATAAATGTTATCTATTAATTTCATTTTGTTGCAAATGCCACAAAAAAAAAAAAGAAGCATTTTTGACAATGCGCATTTTTGTACCCATACTTAGAGTCTAACTTTCTGTTTAATGACAAAAGTAATCCTATAACTGGAAATAAAAATTAAGCCAAAATTCAAGTGTTATATGAGGTCTGCATCAGCCTCCTTGCTTACCCATTATTTGCGCCTCAAGTTAAATCTGTGACATCACACTAGCCGACACATTACATGTAGTAGAAAGTAATAATATTATTATACGCCAATGATATTCTAATCAATCTATTACACTGTACCTTTTGGCATGAATGGAGGATTAATTAACAGGTTATATCAGAGATGAGCATATCAGTTAATAGTTATATGTATTACACTTTCCATGATTGAGTAACAAAAGATATACTGTATAATTCTTGCAATATTTTTTCTATAATAGTAGACTCAGTTAACATCACCACCGTTAAAGAGTTTCGATCTACAGCACTGCTGATTTAATTTCCCAGATTTTATTAGAGATCTACAAGTACCTTTACAGGTCACTTAATTAGTACATGTACATGTATCTCAAATTTAATTGGGCAAATGAGAATTTTGTCTTCAACAACTTAAATGACTCAAAAATGTATTGCATGTTCAACATGATCAAGGCAAATTATTTCCTTTATCATGAATTTATTCTAATTTTATGGGAGAATATATTTATAATTATGAAAGTACTAGTAAATCAGTCTACACATAAGTAAAAATTACCTCAACTATTTGAATTACTTTGCAGAGTTTATTGCATTGCCTTTATTACTTAACAAACTTTATTTCATGGCCGTAGGAACGGGGGCGGGGGGGGGGGGGGTTGGTGCCCCCAATAATTTTGCCGAAATATAGAATACTAAAGAAAACATAGCTACTATATGCTTGTGCCTCCTCAATAAAAACGCCTGATGACCTTTTTTTTTCTTTTTTTTTAAAGCTTGTCAAGGAATTTTTGGTTGTTAGTGCCCCCCAAAGAAAATGCATGGCTGTCCCCCCTCCCCCAAACTGAAATTGCTTCTTACCAGCTGATATAACAAGCAATATATTTTTTTTATTTTAATAAAATTGTTATGCAGAGTCTACATGTATTACTTGTATATCTACATATGTAGATTAGAAACTTTTGGTCGGGTTCAGTTTAATTTTGATCGGGTTAGTTAATACATTGTTGAGTCTTTTGATCAGCATGGACATGGTTTGATGGTATGATAATATTTTTACAGTTTCAATTTCTAAACTTTCCAGGAAAAAGGCAGGAAAACGTCAGACATTTCGGACTACTGCCTAGGGTGCATCTTCGCTAGCCAAGGGTTTCTGATACGCTACTCTCCTCATAAGTTTATAAGGAGAGTAGCGTATCAGAAACCCTTGGCTAGTGAAGATGCCTAGGGTGAGATTTATGACAGTCTGAGACATATAAAACCAAGTCTCTGAATAAATTTGATTTTGTTGACTTGTTTGCATTTATGCATTTATTTTTATTATAGTGTGTTCGGTACCACATAACATGCGAGAATACCTTCTCCAGTATGTTGGAGAGAAGATTAGCAAGAAAAAGGCGGGTGAGAAAATGAGAAGTTGACAGAAAAAGATGTTTTTCATTATCGAAAGGGACATGTACAACATCCATAATGGTAAGAAAAGAGAATTATTTATAGTCATATTTTTTTGTTTCTATGACGTTTCTTTCGATAACTTTTCACTCATATTGAAAAGCCAGCACTTGAGAACCAATACTCTGTACTCAGGACCCTTGAACAGTGAGTAATTTTGTTCATGCCAGCACCTACTACAACATGGGACCTCAGTTTCATTTGAACATCGGTCTCCACATCCTGCAGTGGGATTCGAACCCGTGATGTTAGGATCAACTCCTTTATCTGTGACTCTAAAGCAAACACTTAAACCACTGCTAGTCATATATGTATTCCTTATGATGTGAGCTAGCATTATGAAAATTACATGTGCTGTAGATCATAGGTTGCTACATAGTTCTTTGTATGTTGCGCTAAAAAATATGGTGTTCATCAATGATTCATTTTGGTGTGCGTCCTGCGTAAATTGTGTGCAAATTTTGCTCAGGACGCATTATTTTAATAAATGTGCATCCCAATGGACGCAATAAATTTATAGAAGAACGTGTATTATTTGGTATAATCCGATTCTAAACTTGACTGATTGCATCATATCCATGTGCAAAGCGATATGCATGAACAATTTTAACAGGTATATATAAGGTTGCCAACAACAGGTCAGATTTCACAATTGCAGCCAATTAACCAGCAATTATCAGAAAATATTTGAAAGTTAGATAGCATAGTTCGATTATCACTGATTATGTCTATACTGTGGAACATTTCTGAAGCGAATACTATACCTATGTAAAAGCTATATATGTAACCTGTATCATTTTTTTTTCCTTACAAGCTAAGAAGTTTAAAATTTAATCATTTTTATTTCTGACTGTTTTTTCATTTCTTCTTAAAATTTCTTTGCTTCATTCTGCTTCTGTGCATTTTATGACTGATACATTACAATGTGTGAGATCGTATGTACGATCTAAAAATAGAACCAAAGTGCACAGTTGACAATATATTATATTTATGACACAAAATCATGTAGTCTTACTTGGACAATTGATAGTAAAATTATAAAACTACTCACAGCAACAATAAAGCATTTGTTCTTTCATGCAATAACTTTTTATATTTCACCAGAATTTCCTCTGTAATATCTAATGTATGTTATAGTCCGACATTGTTATGGTCCGTCTTATCTGTCATCGAATATATGACCCTTGGATTTGGATGCACTGATTTTGTCATGGGACTCATTGTTGTCATTAAGGGGGGTCCTTTGGACCCATGATAACCATTTTCAAAATTAATCACTGGTTCATAGGTCTGGGATTAAAAGTTTTTGAGGGCATACTATCTTAATATCACCCACCCATTATCGTCTGATCAGCATGATCAGTACTATTAAGCAGGAAAACAAATATTTGAAGAGACATACTGTAAAAATAATTTTGTAAGATCTTGGAAAACATGTAATTTTGGAAGTAGATTGACATATAAGTATATAATTTTTTTTTTGTGGATAACAGTTGATTAGGGTAGGTGGTCACTGGTGTGATTTTGATCCATTATCTGATTATTTTTCATACTTAAGTTTTGTTCGAGTATATGTCAGTGTTTGTTATGCTACAACGTATTCTGGGTAATTTTCTCTATGGAATACCTTTTTACAAGATTTCTTCTTTTTTTAGAATTATTTACTGAATTTGTGAAATACATGTTTTCGACTTACAAGATACATGTGTTGGGTTATTGCTAGTTAGAACAATCTAACTGTGTCTCGGAACAATCCCTCGATCACCACAGTTTATATGTCCCATATACTAACAATGTAGCATATTGGAAAGGATCCGCTCAGAAATGAATTTGAAGAATACAAAAAAATTGCACTGAAAATAACTATCAAATTAATCAAAACAAACCTTTTTGAGATTTTATATGCCTTTTAACCTAAAAAATAATCCATATAAATAAGAAAATTCAACTCATTTTCTCAACCTTTTTCCTCACTTCAGATTTACACGCCATGTTGAATTTGGAACTCTCTGGATTGTTCATAGAAAATGCAGTCAATTCGAGTTATCGAATTTGCTTATTTTGCTACATTGCCAATACACGGAACGAATTCTATCGTTAAACCAGGTCCGTAGGACAATATCATTTTAATGATTAGAACGTTCTATAAAGGTTATTGAGATCACAGCAACAATATATAAACAAAATTAAAATTGAAATTATAATTCGCATCATCTCTTTTAAAAAAAAGAAAATTCATATTATTTTGTAAAACCAAAAAATATTGGTTTAAATATACTGACAATAAAAAAAAGAGACAATAATTCTCAAATTATGAATAACTTTAAAACATTGAGTGCACCTACAAGCACAGATCCTATGATTTGTAATATAATGCACACACAGGCATGTAAACTGAAGTAAATCAAACATATAGATTTTCACTGATTAGCTAATATACATGTAGAACTAGTTTGAAACTAAATACTCGTACAAATACAAAAGAAAAAAAATAATTATTTTCCAAGCAAATAAAATGAAGAAATTAAAAGTTTTTGATTTTATTTTGATTTAAAAATTATCAAAGAATATTTAAGTCGAACTTCATGAAAAAGAAAAGCTGAAATCAAAATATTTGTATCAATTTAAATGCCATGCTTGATAAATTTTGGAAATACTGACAGATACACCCTTGCATAACACATATACATGACTAAAATTGTAAATTTTTAGAGACTTTGGATATGCATGGTGTCAAACTTTGTCTCAATTTTATATAAAATGAAAAAATTATAACCGATTAAAAATATTGTGATCTGTATTGTAGCATAAACATTGTGATACCTAATATAGTATATTTATTTAGATATAGAATAGTAGACAAAAATGTATTATCCCAGCCCTTTATATTTGCAGTGCAGTATAAAACAGTTCAATTATATAATAATGAAGTCAAGAGAATATGAACATGATATATGTAAATTAATAGATTTTGTTTTCATTTTTGCAGGTGTGTCTGATGGAATTTGTCATTTCATTAATAAATAATGCTGATAAAGATGCAAACTTAGCAATTGTGCCTAAAAAGTGACAGCTTTGACAAGGAAATATATCCATATATAACAGTTACTGGTACTGTCTGAATGCAGTGAAAGGATCCAGATGAACAGATGAAGAGATTATTATATAATAAGTACAATGTACATCAATTACTTGGATGAAGAGAATCTGCAACATGGGGTAAGGTATATTTGCTGCTTTATTAGTTATAAACTGTAAATAAATTGTTAGCAGAAAATAGACACAAAAGCTTTAATTAAAGGAAATCAGGAGTAAATACTAACTTTTAAAGCATGCAGATACTCAGTGATAGACTGATAGTTTGATAGTATCATAAAAACCAAAAGAACTTCAGTGACTTTGAATTCCTGATAGCCCTAGCTGTTAATGAACTAGCTGCCCATTACAGCTTTTGGCTGCTTATGGAGTCATGACTTGATTGTTGGGGGAGGGGGGGGGGGGGAGGAAATGAATTCCCAGTGGAGATGGGTATGAAGGTTAAAAATAGGGCCACAAAGAACCGGGCTATGGTGAAACAGACTTGCCTCCTTACATTTTATTGTAATTATTTAACCCTTCACTCTTTATGAGTGAAATAATTCTCGAATGGGACATAAAACAACACTCAATCAATCAGTCACACTTCACTCGCTGTTCACAGCACTTGTTGCTCTGTACTGGGCACTACTGGCTCACTTAAGCAGGTTAAGTTCAGTTTGGTGTTTACTAGTCATTCCAATGATAAATAAGTCACAGGGATCGACATTAACGGTTGTCCGATTGCCCGGGACAAGTAAATTCTCAGTTCGGGCAAGTGAATCTTGCGACGTACTTGTCTGATTGGGCAAGTGATTTTTTTTTCATAGAAATGTACATATTAATTTAGTTTACATTAATTTATATAAAAAAAAATAAATTGAAGACTTGATTTCCGCCAGGTACCTGACTGACAATGTTTTTGCATTCGGAATTCCTTGTCAGCATTTTTGTATTATACCTTTCATTTGAAAATCGGGTTCATTATTCCGTTTTTCCCTGGTAAATATGCTGTTCGTCTATTCACTGTCTAACATCTTTCTTAACTTCTTAATTGGATATTAGATTATTTATTCACTCAAAGAATATAAGTACAGTGTAACACGACGTATCCTGATCAAGGTGTGTTACGTAGCAACTATCTTCCTTCAGCGTTGTTTCACAGTTATCTCAGAAAATCACAATTCACAAAAGAATCCTACCAAAAAAAATTTTTAAAAATATGAATTCTATTTATTAAACGGAGGGTTATTGCTACATGTATATGGCAGTGTGTGTTAACAGGTTAAATTTACAAGGACAGTGGTATACATTTATGTACAAAGGCAGCATTTAAATTTTTTCAGGTACCTCACCTTGCCAAATTGACGGTAGTGTATTTGGTCGCATTTTATCTTGTCATAACATTTACAGTAATAAAAAATTTCTTCTGAAGTTCTTTCTTTATTTTGGGCAACCAAGTTTTGAGTTCGGACAAGTCAAAGTTTGAGATCACTTGCCTGAAGGGCAAGAAAATCTGAAAGTTAATGTCTATCCCTGTAAGAACATTTTTTGTGAGCCGACTGCACAGCAGTGCAATACCTAGGGATCAATTTACCTGACATCTGTCTGTCTGTCCATCTGTCACACCTTATATCTCGAGAATTGTAAGAGGTTTAATTGTTTTTGATATTTGGTTAATATTTTGCTTGGCACTGTGACTTTTTTTAAATACCATGGTTGCCAATCTTGTGACCCTTGAACTTACCTTTGACCTACTTATAAAAAAGTTAGTGCTAATATTCAGCATATTTTTGATAATTTAAAAGAGGTAAGTCTATGCTATTTAGCATGTGCACAATTTGTCATAAATTATAATGAAAAATACCAGCATTACAGTTCACTTGACCTTGACCTTTGTTTTACTTTTCAAAAAATACTTTGAATGGTTAATTTAACTAAAATGTTTTGATTTTCTAGAAGTAGTGTTTTGATAATTAGCATTGATGATCTCATGACACTCTACTTTCAAACTTTTTGATATCCAGTTATCACACAAACTAAAACTTAAATCCTATGAAAACAAATCAGGACCAGTATACCACAATGGGTGGTAATGTAGACTGATGACAATTGCAGTAAAGACAGCCTGAAATCTCTTTAGAAAAAAACTGTTGAAAAGATTGTTGACCATTATATGGTGACGTCTCTATTTTAGTGAAAAATTCTTAAACAGGATGTAAAACGACATACAATCAATCCAACTACTGAGTGAGCTTTCTAGTTTGTGAATTACCAATTATGTCCAATTGGAAGTAATATTTGAATGTTCTAAAATGTGATTGTACATTTTAGGAAATAATGTTCCTGTAGAAAAGTCAAAGAATGTATACATGTGAGATTCTGAAGTAGCCGTACATGATGAGTAGGAATTTGAAGTGAATTATGGGAAAAGGTATGTAATCCATTAGTTTGCTTTAAAGTTAGTGATTTTAAATCTGAACACACTGTGTAAAAGGAATTTTTCCGCCATATTCCTTTATTCAGGCTATATTGTAGGGTTCCTATATAAGCCACTCACTTAGTCACTGTTCAGTATAATCTGTTGTCACCTGTCTGTATAGACAGACTGACGTATGCTACATAGCTCTCGGTAGCGACAAAAAATTACTGTGTACTTCTTTCACGTACGGCAGGAGAGAAAGATGCCAATGAAACTTACAGCAGTTGCACAGGTCAGTGCAGTATACAAACATACACAAGTACAAGCAACTGCAATAAAATAAATAAACAAAGGCAATGCAAGATAACCAGCATGAGCATGTGTCACCATTCCACTCCGATACCTGTGACAATAAAGCAGTCAGATGTAACAAATGCGAAGAGTATACCCCGGTGCTGATATATTAGATGATATGTAATCGAATATGGTGTATGCCTATTTATGAGATGTGTTCAGCTTTAATTGATTGTTTTTCTCTAACAATATGTACCATAGGTCATAGTCATTTATGGTATATACAGTGGCGCCATGTTTATCCGAACACTTCACCTTCCAGATGCTATTTTTCGGGAATAGATTTTTTCCATGTCATTCTGTCTCATTAATCCAGAAAAATGTGTTCCGCATCCGGACGTTCGATTTCTACTACAAAACGTAATAGTTCATTGAAAAATGACTCGTTTATCCGGACGGTAATTTTTCAAGAAATGACTTTTTCACACTTATCTTCAGGGGTTGAAATTTTCCTGGAAATCCCACTAGCCCAGGGGCTACTGATCAGGAAAAAATTACTAGCCCAAACTAACTAGCCCAACAATTTTTTTTATGCAAAATGAAAACAAAAAGTTAAAGTTTTGAATGTTTTGGTGACAGAAACAAATTAAACTAGTTCTCAGTCAAAAGAAACCAGTCTTCATAGAAAAATGAAAGTAAACTGACGAGAATTTTTTTTCTGTTCTGCTAGTCCGACAGACTATCATTACATTTAAATAAGCTAGCCCCAGTCTTAAAATAACTAGCCCAGGGGCGTCGGGCTACCGTATATTTCAACCCCTGATCTTGCAGTAGTGTTAATTGTAGTAAAAACATTGGCCATGCAGTCAGTTTGAAGGCCATACCTGTGACCTACAAACAATAGCATCTAAAATTAGCGTGTATTTACCCCAATTAAATTACACGTCTAATATGAAGCTCGAAGAATTTAGCTTACACCAGTACACTGTGCATTAATTAAATAAGAAACAGTTAAAAATTAATCAATATTATTTTTAACAAACTTAAGCCAAAGAGGCGTCCGAATCAACAAGGCGCCACTGTATATTTTATATAATACATGCATATAAATGTACTTGCTATTAACAGTGAGTACAATAAAATTTTCCCATTAAGTATATTAATTTTTTTCTATGTGGTTTACTTTATGCCCAATTATCATGATTATCAGCAGTTTCCTTAATGGCCATATTTAAGTATAAGAACTAGGTTGCTATAGCAGACAAAAGGTAAATATAAAAATCTTAAGTGCAAGGTACTTTATCACTCATTGAATGTTAATTAGGGCCTGCATGAAATGTTAAAGCTATATAGGATTCACATTGTCCATCTTTATGTCTTTCAGCCAGCAATTAACACTTCAGTTGTGACACAATAAACAAGTTTTAATTTATGCAGTGTAATACTATACAGGGTATTGATGCATACAGTAAATGAGATCATTAGAATGGTGTATTTATATACTGTATATACTTGATATCAACAATTTTTCTCAGTGGTCTACTTTATGCCCGATTATAAGTGGTCTCCTCAATGGCCATATTTAAGTATAACATATGTATAAGTACAGGTTGCTATAGCAGACAAAGGTAAATATAAAAATCTAAGTGCAAGGTACTTTATCACTGATGGAATGTTAATTAGGGCCTGCATGAAATGATAAAGCTCTATAGGATTCACATATTGTCCATCTTTATGTCTTTCAGTCCAGCAACACTTCAGTTGTGACACAATAAATAAGTTTTAATTTGATATGCAGTATAATATAATACAGGGTATTGATGCATTTATATAGTGAATAAGATCATTAGAATGGTATATTTATACTTGATATCAAGGGTTAATTCAATTTACTCAATTTTTCTCACTGGTCTACTTTATGCCTAATTATAAGTGGTCTCCTCAATGGCCATATTTAAGTACATGTATAAGTACAGGTTACCATTGAAGACAAAAGGCATATACAAAACTCTAAAGACCATGATACTTTGATACTGATTAAATGCTGATCTGGACCCTTGAAAAGCACTTACTCTTAGTCTTATTTATATGACAATGTGTGGTTTTGATATAAGTTAACTGAATTACCTAGGAAACCATGGTAACATATTTCTATCTGTTTTTGTATGTTTTTGCATGAGCTTGGGTCATGCATAAACTTTTCACATTTTTCAACTTCTTCTCAAGAACTACTGGACCAGTTTAAATCAAACTTGTCACAAAGTATCTTTAAAATAAGGATGGCAATGATTAACTGGTTTATTAACTATTGAGAAAGATCATAACCAGTTGAAATTTTCATAACCAGTTTTGTAACCAGTTACAATTTACATACTAACCACTTAGTAGAGAGTAGGGATGGCAATCGAATACAGAATTGCAAATCAGTTAACCGCAAAACGTTCCGACCGATTAACCGGTTAATCGTATCAAACTACACAATGTCATTTTCTTGACTTTTTTCAAGTAGCTCTATTCCTATGCACAAGAAGTCTTAAAAAAAGATGTTAGAGGTCAAAATCATTCTATTTGTCTTTAGTCTTGATCATAAAACTACGGGCATATTTTTTAGCTCACCTCGACGAAGTCGAGATGAGCTTATGCTATACCCCCGGCGTCGGCGTTAGCGTCGGCGTCCCAGGTTAAAGTTTTAGGAGCAAGTCCCATTCCCGAGTAACTATAAGCCCTACCTGGACAAAACTTGCATGGATGATGCATCTAGGGATGGACACTACCAAACTTGCTTCGGATGCTGGATCTGACCTAGATTTTCCAGATGAGTGACCAGGTTAAAGTTTTAGGAGCAGGTCCATTCCTAAGTAACTATAAGCCCTACCTGGATCAAACTTGCATTGATGATGCATCTAGGGATGGACACTACCACACTTGCTTCGGATGCTGGATCTGACCTAGATTTTCCGGATGAGTGACCAGGTTAAAGTTTTAGGAGCAGGTCCATTCCTAAGTAACTATAAGCCCTACCTGGATCAAACTTGCATTGATGATGCATCTAGGGATGGACACTACCACACTTGCTTCGGATGCTGGATCTGACCTAGATTTTCCGGATGAGTGACAAGGTTAAAGTTTTAGGAGCAGGTCCATTCCCAAGTAACTATAAGCCCTACCTTGACCAAACTTGCATGGATGATGCATCTAGGGATGGACACTACCAAACTTGCTTCGGATGCTGGATCTGACCTAGATTTTCCAGATGAGTGACCAGGTTAAAGTTTTAGGAGCAGGTCCATTCCCAAGTAACTATAAGCCCTACCTTGACCAAACTTGCATGGATGATGCATCTAGGGATGGACACTACCAAACTTGCTTCGGATGCTGGATCTGACCTAGATTTTCCAGATGAGTGACCAGGTTAAAGTTTTAGGAGCAGGTCCATTCCCAAGTAACTATAAACCCTACCCGGACCAAACTTGCATGGATGATGCATCCAGGGATGGACACTACCACACTTGCTTCGGATGCTGGATCTGACCTAGATTTTCCACATGTGAGACCAGGTTTAGATTTAGGAGTAGTCTCATTCCCAAGTAACTATAAGCCCTACCTGGACCAAACTTGCATGGATGATGCATCTAGGGATGGACACTACCAAACTTGCTTCGGATGCTGGATCTGACCTAGATTTTCCGGATGAGTGACAAGGTTAAAGTTTTAGGAGCAGGTCCATTCCCAAGTAACTATAAGCCCTACCTTGACCAAACTTGCATGGATGATGCATCTAGGGATGGACACTACCAAACTTGCTTCGGATGCTGGATCTGACCTAGATTTTCCAGATGAGTGACCAGGTTAAAGTTTTAGGAGCAGGTCCATTCCCAAGTAACTATAAGCCCTACCTTGACCAAACTTGCATGGATGATGCATCTAGGGATGGACACTACCACACTTGCTTCGGATGCTGGATCTGACCTAGATTTTCCAGATGAGTGACCAGGTTAAAGTTTTAGGAGCAGGTCCATTCCCAAGTAACAATAAGCCCTACCTTGACCAAACTTGCATGGATGATGCGTCTAGGGATGGACATGGCCACACTTACTTCGGCTGCTGGATCTGACCTAGATTTTCCAGATGAGTGACCAGGTTAAAGTTTTAGGAGCAGGTCCATTCCCAAGTAACTATAAGCCCTACCTTGACCAAACTTGCATGGATGATGCATCTAGGGATGGACACTACCAAACTTGCTTCGGATGCTGGATCTGACCTAGATTTTCCAGATGAGTGACCAGGTTAAAGTTTTAGGAGCAGGTCCATTCCCAAGTAACTATAAACCCTACCCGGACCAAACTTGCATGGATGATGCATCCAGGGATGGACACTACCACACTTGCTTCGGATGCTGGATCTGACCTAGATTTTCCACATGTGAGACCAGGTTTAGATTTAGGAGTAGTCTCATTCCCAAGTAACTATAAGCCCTACCTGGACCAAACTTTCATGGATGATGCATCTAGGGATGGACACTACCAAACTTGCTTCGGATGCTGGATCTGACCTAGAGTTTCCAGATGAGCGACCAGGTTAAAGTTTTAGGAGCAGGTTCATTCCCAAGTAACTATAAACCCTACCCGGACCAAACTTGCATGGATGATGCATCCAGGGATGGACACTACCAAACTTGCTTCGGATGCTGGATCTGACCTAGATTTTCCACATGAGTGAATTTTAGCCATATTTTAACCAAATTAGCATGGATGATGTATCTAGGAATGGACACTTCCAGACTTGCCTTGGATTCTGAATCTGATGTACATTTTCCAGATGAGTGACCAGGGTAATTTTTTTGGAGTAGCTATATAATATTATGGCCTGTTATGATTAAACTTGCATAGATGGTGCATCTAAGGATGAAAACTTCCAGACTTGCTTTGGATGTTGGAACTGACCAAAATTTTCTTGATTACTAAACAGGTCAAAAGTTTTTTGAGCAGGTCTATAATTAAATCAAACTTGCATGGATATTGATCTTGGGATGTACCCTAACTAGAAAAAAAATAATATGTGAAATTTGCCTTACATGTAGATAACATTCATTGAGGTGAGCTTCGTAATCTTTGATTACCTATGTTTTTCAATAGACAAGAAAAAATTCAGAAAACCATGAACCATGCCTGAGATATCGTGGATAATTTTCCAGAGCGGATGTCACACAAGTTCATTCTTCATTATCACCATAATCAAAACTAAGTCTAAAATGTATCACTTAATTTACAATGTTTGTATTATAATTTAATGTGATAGATAACTGCAAAAGATACACACACACCAATTCACGGTGCTCAATGGTGATTATTATCATTAAAGAGTTAGAGGACAGTCGGGGTAACGACATGATACAGTAATTAACATATCTCAGACTGACCAATTACCCCGCAATTGTAATCTGGAGAGCCATAATGACCTCCCAGTCAGCCTAAATAAATAAATGAAAACGCTAAATTAAATGTTTAGGTAGGAATTTCTATTTTGAAAATGAATTTTAGTACATTGCCTTCAGTTTTACATATTATAATATTTTTTCGACTAATCGATTGCAGATTTTCTAACCGATTGCCATCGTTCCGACCAAGTAATCGGTTAACCAGTTAGAAATTGCCATCCCTAGTAGATAGTTTTTGTCAGTGAGTATTTGTATTTACTTTTTCAATAATATTTTCATTTTTTGAAATAAAACTTGTAACATGTTTCAAACTGAAATGTGACAATCAAGCAGTTACCATATCTTGCTGAATGTAATATGCATTGGTTTAAATATGCACCCCCTTTTTCAGCCTCTAACTTGGGGAAAATTGCAGCTCGGTTGTAAAGATTATTTGCTACAAAATCTTATTTCCTACAGGGCACAAGTTATTTAAACATTAAGATTTTAACAGACTTGAAATTTCTTTGACAATAACTTAAAGGGGGAGGAAATAAGCACCTCCTTCAAATTTACCTGGTCTTAGAACCCCTGTCAATCATCTGAAATTAAGCCTGGGATTGGATACTTGGATTTGATTGACATTTAGTTTTCTGCTGTTGTGTATATCTTGTGTACCTTGTCTGGAGCTTGTACCGACCATCGAATTTACATTCAGGCTTTTGATGCCTACCGCAAATTCCAAGAAGCAATCAAGGCATTTTTTTTTAATTCATAAGAATATGCCATAAATATAATCATTTTGTCAAATAATTAAATGAATGATAAGAAAAATCATGCTTATATATTAAAATTGTAATTTAAAAAGGGGGATTTCATTTCACGATTACAATCGATAATTATAATTTGTCAAAACATAATTTAACTAACGTACATTTATTCTACCTTGACAAAATATACCGACCTGCGTTTGAAATATCATGGAATTAAATAAAATTATTTTTTTTTTAAAACAAGTATGACAACATTGTAATATTGCTTAAGTGAAACTTTATAAGACAAATACGTGTCGCTTTTCTTCAAGACATGGTGACGAAGTTACAGTATAATAACCAGTTTTAGAAAAGCAATTATTCGGATTATAACATCTTGCTTTGCATGTAATATTTGAAATTATGAATCCCAAAGGAAAAAAGTACAATGCAGGTGATTCAATTCCCGTTTCGCTTATAGCTGCCGAGGGAATCACCCCCGGTCCAAAGCCCTGGCCATTTTTACAGACAATGCGTCATTGAAAAATCACGTAGGAATTATCTTCTATTAGTATTTATTTAATTTATTATCTTTCTACACAATTTAGCCTCCAAACAGCGTTTCTGAGTTTTATTATTATGGAGAGAGTTATTTATGACCCACTTTCTTCTTTTGTATTGCGTACACGACGTGCAATTTGAATTACTTCCCTTTGTGTCGCCAGCTTACAACGACAAATTTTGGTCCTATAATATTTTTTATAACATGTGAAATTAATTACCAAACACACAGTATAATTGAAATTGACAAATTATTACAAAAGATTAATTTTAAAAGAAAGAATTTGAGTAGGATTCTGTCCGCAACAAAAACATTTCGCATGCTTTATTTCAGAATGTTACGGTCAACATTTCAATTGACCTACACAAGAAAAACAATGAATTTGTTTTACTGTGTCGTAGGAAAACGTATACAGGTAATACATGCAGGTAACATCCTGTGTATAAAGGTAGGTATACACAAGCCAGCATCGTTCCCTCGGGGCTTCTCATCCGCTTCGATTAAGCTCCACCCCACACCAAACTTACCTGAGGAAAACCGACCGGTTGAAAACCTCGGCCTTTAAAGATAAGTCACTTGACATATGATAAGCGTTTGATATGTTGTAATCAACACACACCCAAAGCTTAAAAAAATGAAGAACGAAGGTTATAAATTGACCTCTCAAATACGAAACAGCCTGGCTCTCAATTGTCTATAATTGGGGCCGTTCAAGGGCCCCACTCCCAATTCAAAAAAGGTACCTTTTTTCCCAATTAATGTGTTAATTTTCCCAATAGTCATTTCTCCCAAAAATTAAAGAAAATAAAGCTGGATATATACCGGTAATAACTTAACTTGCTATTCAGATCTGTTTTATAAAACAAATTTAGTTGATAGCGAAGACCGGAAACCCAATATATATGATTTTAAAGTACGTATAATGGTTATTCCAAAATTTCCTAAAAGGTCTTTATTTTCCCAATCTTTACAGCCCGGCCCCATTCCCAAAAAGCAGTGTTAGAGCCCTGTGAAAATGAAAACAATTATATGTACAGCAAATAAGAAGTGCCCTATCTTGTAAAAAATGTGATTGGAATAGATAGACCATTTCTTTATCCAGGTGAATATCATTACCGCTACATTTTCAAAATGGTAATTATTTACCGCTACATACTCATTACCGCAGCAAAAAATGTAAACATTACCACTACATTTAAAAGTTTACATTACGAATACATTGCCTCTTTCATTAGCCAATGGATTATGCATGTACAGATTGATACAAAGTACATGTACAACATATCCAAGCATAAGACCTTTTTCCACTGCTCACCATGGGAGACAAAAGTACGGCTTAACAGGGTGGCTTTTTCCCACTTTTTTATTAGACTTAGTCCCCTACCGGTGAAACTAGAGGGAATTATAGGTTTACTCTGAGTCTGTCCATCTGTCTCTCTGTCCCTCCTTCAGTCTGTCAGTCTGTCCCATTTGTTTTCCGCACTTTTTTCGAAACGCTTGCAGATATTGAGCTGAGTTTTGGTATGTAAGTGTATCTTGATGATTTACAGTTCAAGTTTGCATTTTGTTATGCTTCTGAATCAATGAAATGGAATTGTGGCAATTCAAGTTTTAGTGGGAACCAGATTACACTTGCCGGTAGGGGACTAGTATTGCTAATGCAATACTCTCAGAATGCTTGTTTAATCTTTATTATAGTAGGTATTTAAGTATGCAAGTACAATACTGTACATATAAATGCTTGTTCAAAATAAAGTTTTTCTCGTAATTTCGGCCCAATGCAACAGAAACTAAAAATTCAAGAACCTATTGGTAATTAATCTGATGTTTTTTAAATAGATTGATCGAAAGTACATGCAATATAACTTGTACTATATAAAGGTACAGTGTTTAATTGATTTGTTACAAAAAAGAGCAATGACCGTATCACCAATGCTTATGTAGTGGTAAATATTTTTAATATATAATAAGTTCAACATTTTTTTTTCACAGTGAAATGGTAAAAAAGAAACTGCTAGCGCTACTGTGCAGACTACCATCAATCAACATGATCAACAAAATCAAGTAATCCTTCTGAGTAAGTGACCTGTAGTATTATCTGTTTTCACCTAGGCCAATATGAAAAGGATGAAAGTTATTATACTCAATACACAAGTTTGGAGATTATAGCTCTCTAACAAGAGAAATACAAAAAGTAGCCATATCAGCGTGAAAGTGGCAGAGATTGTTGATAAAGTATACACAATCATGCATAAATAATTGTCAGAATGATGGCTTAATTAGGGCCTTTTAAAATGTTTTTAATATTAAAGAAATATTATACATGCATATTATGTCAAGCAATGATGATTTTGGTGATCATATTGAGCTATACTTTAGTAATACAGGTTTTTGGATGCTTGAGTCTCTGATTGACAATATATATGTAGTTTTTGGAGACCAGGTCTTCCAATAATCTGTCAGAATTCCCATGGGTACCAATTGCAACCTGTTATTAGGCTAGCAGACCTCTTTTTATATTCATATGAAGCAGAATTTATTCAAAATCTTACACATGAGAAGAAGAAAACACTTGCTGTGGTCTTGAACTCGACATTGAGATATATCGATGATGTATTATCAATTAACAATAGTTATTTCCGTTCATATATCAACTCTGTATATACCCCAGTGAGCTTGAAATAAAAGATACCACAGAGTCTGACACATCTGTTTCATGTTTGGATATTATTTATTTCCATCCCTAATTAAAATTTTACAAATTGATTATGTACATGTAATATTAAATGCATGTTTCTTGGAAAGTAATGTTCTAAGTGTTACCTTACTGCTCTTAAGGATTTTCATGGTATATCAGATTCTTGTTTATTATCCTTTTCTAAGTGTTACTTTTCTCTAAGCAGTAACAGTTTTGCCCTGACGTAATAATCTCTCTCGGGTGTTTTCATAATAGGTAATATATTCTCTATGCACTTCCGTTGCGTTTACCTAAGGATTTTTTCAACGCACTGACTGCAATGCTGTTTAAGGATTAATTGTGGGATTCTTACGAGATGCAGAGCCAATCCGATAGCATGAACTAAGACAGAAATATATGTAGAGACAGTGTGAACCGACATTTTAGGTTAAAATAAAATAAAAACATGTTTTTAAACCCAGAAAGACCAGTGGGGGTACAACGTAAACAAACCGGAGTGGCATACCTTTCTCTCTTATAATGTATAGTGGGGTATTTTTTGTGTGGAACGATTATTTTGGGGTTTTCACGATTTTTTCCTATTATATACATGATGAATAAGTGCAATAAATATAATTTGTGAAGAAAATGTCCAACAAGTCCCGGGGTTGAATATCGGGGGGGGGGGGGTCCTGTCCACAAGTACCTGTGGATTTGTTTACGTAAACACAGACACCTGCTTGGAATGCATTTTCAGCACAATATCGTAAAATGCTTAGGGTTATAGGGAAAAAAAAAAGGGACTTAATTTTTAATTTATACCAATCAAATAACAATTAAAATACAGACTATACTTAAATACTTATAAATAAAGCTTATATGTAAACTGAATTTTGCAAGAAAATTAAAAGTTGTATCCTACTTTTGTTTTTGAAATAATACGAATATTTTAACTTTTTAAACTTTTTCTTTGGAATAGTTGTGCTGTGAAAATAAGAGATACATCCGCATTTTTGGGGTAGCATTTTATCCATAGGAGCTGCATTTTTCTCGGGATTTTCCCCCCAAAGGATCACTTCTAGGTAAATATATGCATTGACCTATAGGGCCGATATTGGTTTCATTCTTTAGAAAAACCTTATCGATATCCGTTCCGGTCGCTGACTTTAGGCCACATGTGTGTAGTTTCTTGTCTCTCATGTATCGTTTTAGTTCTAGTCAACTGTGTGTTCATATGACCCTACATCAGTATTTACATATACATCCTTTGTATGAGGGTCCTTACTTGATGCCTGGGTAATGGCAACGGGAGATAAAACCTTAACTGACCTTACCACCTTCTTTTCTAATCTGTAAACCTACTCCTGCATTTTTGACATAACATGTCGCCAATGCACTCAATTTTCCCGAGGAATGAACTGCATCTACTCTGCATAGCGCAGTATCTCCCCCACTGGCACAACACTTCTACTAACCAGAGACGTTCTTGAAAGACAAACACAGCAATTTTTGCTCGTCATGATTTTTTTTTCGTGACACCTGCAGTATCGAGTAACACAAAGTGAATGATTCGTGTCCTCGAACAAAGTGTGCTTACACTGAGGTATACAGTTCCGGTTGACTGCTTTTAGTTAAAGAGAATTTATAAACTGCATTTCCATAAATGTCTTTTATATCAACAGCAAACACACATTTAAAGAAGAAAGTGGAAGTAAAATGCAAAAGCCTGTATAAAAAATTAAAGTTCGTGCTTATACAGGTGTAAAATTTGAAAAAAAAATAAAAGTGTGCCAACAGGTGGATTCGAACCAGGACATAAAAAAAGGTCCATTCTAAGAATCTGCGGTCTATTTCTCTGCGCTATAATGACTATGAAAATGCACTCCATAAATGTAATCCAGTATGATAGAACTAGGTTTTTCGAATTTTTGTAGGTTTTTCATGAATTTCGACCCTAAGGCAGGGGTGCCCCTAAAAAAATCTTGTTTTAAATCATTCTTTAGATCAAATCTATCAAAATTTCATAATTTAATTTAGGGGCAGGCCTGCCCTGAAGGACTTCTATGCCAAAATTCACATAAAAATTAGTGCTTTAATGGACAAAATACTGTTTTGACCAACTTTGGAGGTTAATTTCAAAGTTGCAAATAAAAAAATTATGTTTAAAATGCAAATTTGAAAAATTGAGATAAATATACAATAGAAAACAACTAAAGAACATTGATTTTTAAATGTGACTTTTTCTGGAAAATAGTTCTTTCCTATAGGTCAAATCTTTTGTTATAACGAATACATCCTTTGGGGGTGTGTCTATTACAAGACTATGGCCTTTACACGTGACAATATGGTACTTCGTCAATATATCTAAATGTTAAAGGCGATAGCATGTATTTTCTTCTTCTCATGTATAAGATTTTAAATAAATTCTGCTTTGTATGAATACAAAAATAGGTTTGATAATAACGGAGCACAATTGGTACCTATGGAAATTCCAAGAGATTTTTGGAAGACCTTGTTTCTAAAAACCACATAGATATTGTCAATCAGAAACTCAAGAATCTTTTTAATGTCAACTTCAGAGTACTTGTGTGTACAATCAGTGTTTTTTACAAATAATTTTGCAAATGACCAATGACAAGATAAGTTAATTTTTGAGTTCCACTTTTAATGAAAAAGCAGCTGTCAATAAACAAATCTCTCATATATACAAAAAACAAAAAAGCATACCTAGGGTGATAATCTCAAAATTTAAGCATTGATCTGTTCGAAATAATTTTTTTATTGACATACATTTAAGGATAAACAACAATACTTGATATCGCGATTACTGAAATTAGCGGAACTCTTTCACAGAGGTAGGAAACGTCTGTTGGATGGGGACAGTGTACTATTGAAAGTAATGCATGATCGATCATTGTGAAATTTATAAGGACTGATAAGAAAGAAATCCTAGAGAAATGTCTTGCTAAACATGCGCTGAACCAGCCTAATAAATTTTTGAGAGGAGCTAGTCCTATATGTTACATTTTTTACGATACTTTTTACTAAGCGGACTTTTCTTATTAAATTCTAAATGAAAATCGTTACTTTTGAAAGTTGATAAAATACTCTTAACTTTCCTTATTTGACAATCTACTATTTGGAGTTCAACTCTTGGCAATACATTGTAGTTTGGGCATAATGATTGTTTGAATCATTCCATTGTCACCACTGTAATGTTATGCCCCAGAAATCTTGTGAGATTTAGAGCTTCCTCGACTCCCATGCTAAAGAGCGGTTGTAAGTTAGATAACTGCGAGATACTCGCAATACTGGTACTTTTAATTCAATTCACATGTGCTCACCTTTGAAATGCATTCACAATTCTTTATAAAGTTGGTGACATTATGTATGAAAATATCATAAAGTCTAGTTACATGTTTAAACTATGCTTGTGGTATGCATTTTTTTTTCTTGAACAGTAAAGGAAGGGATGAGAGAGTTCATTGAGTGCCATAAACTTTCCTTTATGGAGTACTACACAAGCACAATTTTTTAAAGAAAGAAAAGTCAATGGAATGAAAGCCAAAGAAAAGGTGAAGTGAATTGTCACTCATTATATTTTAAATTTAATGTGGACATAGTCATTATTTTAGTTATGTCATAACCTTCTTATCAATTTTAAGCAGTGCAGACAGATGCATTTCTTATTGCTTTGAATAGAATAAATTATCAAAAAAGTTTGTATATGTTTTTTGATATTGAATTAAAATTTTAAAAAAAAACAAAAAACAAATTATCAATTACTGCAGTTTTGAATTTCAGTACACTAGAAATTTTTCTGCCCTGCCATGAATATGGCTGGGGCATATAGAGTTTGTCATGTCCGTCTTCCGTCCTTCCAACCTTCTGTCTGTCCTTCCATTCCGCTTTGCTTTTAGCTCAGTTCAAAACTAAGTTTCAAAGAAACTATTCAAGATATTTTTATCAATCTTCATATGCTGATACATATTGATGAGAGGTATTCAATTTCATCAACATTTTTTTTACCTTGACCTTTCCTTTAACTTTGACCTCACTTTTCTTAAATTAGTGTTTAGCACAGTTTTAAAGAAACAATTCAAGATAGTGTAATCAAACTTCATATGCTGATACATACTGAATCAACATTTTTTACCTTGACCTTTCCTTTGACCTTGACCGTACTTATCTTAAATAAGTGTTTAGCTCAGTTTTAAAGAAACCATTCAGGATAGCGTAATCAAACTTCATTTGCTGATACATACTGATGAGAGCTATTCAACTGCATCAACATTTTTTGATCTTGATCTTTCCTTTGACCTTCACCTCACTTTTCCTAAAATTAGTGTCAAACTTCATATGCTGATACAGACTGATGTAAGGTATTCGACTGTATCAACATTTATGACCTTGACATTTCATTTGACCTTGACTTCATTTTTCTTGAAATAGTGATTAGCTCAGTGTTAAATAAACGGTTTCCATTCAAAATATTTTTATCAAACTTATTTTGCTTATGCGTATTAGTGAGAACTATTCAACTGCATCAAAAATGTATGACCTTGAACTTTCCTGTGACCTGGACCTCACTTTTCTTAGATTTGCATTTTGCTTAGTTTTACAGAAACCATTAAAGATAATTTTATGTGAGCTTATGCACTTAACAGAATTTGGTGAGAATTTATCATCTATATCCAACTTTTTCGATTTCGATGTTAAAGAAACTATTTTAAGATATTTTCATCAAATTTCATACACTAAAAATATTTCTGTGTTGCATTACTAATATGCCCACATGGTGCAGAGGTTAAAGCTCTAGAGTTGCAGAGTAAGGAGTTGATCCTTATGTCGCTGGTTCGAATCCCACTGTGGGACGTGGAGACCGTATAAACCGAGGTCCCATGTCACAGTAGGTGCTGGCTTGAAAAAGATCCCTCACTGCTTAATGGCCCTTAGTGCCGAGTATAGGTCAAAATTTGCAGCTCTCCACTGGCAAGTGGTGGCATCTCCATATGAGTGAAAAATTCTCGAGAGGGATGTTAAACAATAAACAAGCAAATAAAAATTAATATACCCTCAGCGGGGCATTCATGTCCTATGGACATATTTCTAGTTTTGCCCTCTTGTACATTTGTACATGGATATACTTTTTATTTTTGCTCTGTAAACAACAACAAAAACATTATACCATATAATATGCACAAAATTATATGCTAGGAATGTATTGTGAAAGATGCATTTCAGCTGACAAATGTAGCATCTTTAAGCCAGCTTTTTAAAATTTTTTCCAAATGACTTTCAGGTACTTCTTTTATATTTGCAACTCATTTATAGGGATGTATTAGTATGGTAGCCTGTCTGCCAACACCTTGTAGATGAGATTCTAGCACAAATTGTGTGAAATGGTTCTCTTAATTGACATGAGAAGGTCACCATTTTTTATCAAGATAAAAATTACTTGTATGTCTTGTAATAACATTATTTAATATATCCTTTTCATAGCACACATGTTCCTTTCAAAGAGAAGAAAACATTTATAATTTTTCAAGGTCAATAATCTCATGGATGAAATGCAAATTGTACTATTTGAAATAGGTGGTATAGGTATTTCAGAGTCTGTATTACAGCTTGCCGGTTTATTGTTCGAGGGAATATTCTCATCAAATAAACTATGTAAAGATTTGCTTTTTAATGCAAAGTATTTTTATAAGTAATAACTTCATTTCAACTTACAATGAACAGTTAATCAATGCATCTCACTTTGTATATAATGCATTTTAGAACACACATTTGTGGTTTAAAACATGTTGTAATAGTTTAATAATGCTATTCATTTTTTTTTAATTAACAAGAAATGAAAATGTAATGATTATTTCAAAATAGTGTTTTATTCCTCTTATGTATATTTATAGATATGTAAAAGATTGTTATTTTTATTGATGTTATGTTTGTGTACAAAATACTAGTTATTTATTACTTTATACAAAACTAATGTTGTGAAGATTGATAATAATAGAAGTCCTTATGCATATATTGAACAGTATACAAATGTCACCAATGTAATACACATTTACAAATAAAATGAAATTTTACATGACTTGCACATATTTGCATTATTTGTTACAGTTATAACAAATCTAATTCATTGTATTTATGGTTTCCAATTTTTATTGTCTATTCAAACATGGAAAAATTACAGTCTTCGCCAAATCTTTTTTTCAGTACATGCCCTTCGGGCAGGTTTAACCACTTATTACGCTAGCCCGAACAAGTATTTACATGCCCAGAATTTTATCAAGTAATTTTATTCTTATTTGCCTTTTCATGCCAAGGAAATGATCCGAAATCCATTTCTATAGATCTATTGTCTAGCCATTAATATTGTTTTCAACCTGTACACTTTTTGTGTCTCCTTTGCAAAAGAGTTCCTTGGAAGTCGCGTATTGTTTTCAATGTGTATACTTTTTGTGTCTCCTTTGCAAAAGAGTTCTTTGGAAATCGCGGTAGAATAAACTATCGTTAATATTTTATTTGGTGCTCCACTTTAGATGAAAAATCAGACTTTTAAGTACATTTAATGTTATTGGTATTATTTAAGTTGATAATACGGAGGCTTAGGCCTCAGAATTTACATGCCCTTCGGGCATGTAAGTATGCAATTTCCACATGCCCGCTTCCAATTTTACCAGGTCCCGGGCTTCGGACTCCCGGGATTTGTCGAAGACTGAAATTATATGTGTAATGATGTTAAAGATACAAGAATATGAATTAAAATAAGACTGTATGAACTACATTTAGATTTATGAATTCAGTAGACAGTGACTGTGACAAATGTGTATTTAGGATAGAGATCTTAGACATGAGAAGAAAAGGGTTGTTTTACAAACTTTTTTTTTGCATGGGGAAATATTGACATTTTTATACAACAACAAATGAAGTTACAGGAATTGTGAAGTCTACGTGTCTTCTGTGAGTAGACATCTTTTGAAACAAAGGTAGCTTGTGGCCAGAAATATTCTAGACCCAGTAGTAACGGTCTTTTGCACAAGGTCATAGTCACTGTATATCAAAGTATTAAATACTTACCAATAATTGTTTGTAACTTCAGAGTATGGTCCTAGCACAGGTTAATACAGGTCAAGGCCATAGGGTTTAGAAATGTAATAAATATTCAGATAAACACATAATTCTGTTTGTTTGAACATTTGTTATACATCCTTTAAGAATTTTTCACTAGTATTGAGACACCACAACTTGCTGGTTGAGGGCTGCAAATTTAGACCTGTACTTTTGAGCAGTGAGAGGTCTTTTCTTGTCCCAGCATATACTGCAACAAGGGAATTTGGTTTCATTGGAAGAACCGGTCTCCACGTCCTTCAGTGGGATTTGTACCTATGACTTAAGGAACAAGTCCTTACTCCACTACTCTAGAGCAAATGCTCTGACCACTGCGCCAAGCGGGCAATCACATTATTGATAATACTAGATGTAAATCAAGGCAAAGGGATAATTGTGACTTGGGGATGTATAACAACCCTGCATCAAGTTCAATTTTTGTCCACTATAAAATAACTTTCAAAGATTATATTATCTTAGGGTTCATTATGCTCAGAGTATATGACATAAACTGGATATATAAAATTCTAAAATACAATTTTTTTTTTAGAAAAGTACAAGGTTATAGTTTCAAGAGGTCATATCTAGCATGTACAGGTGATTGTGGCTTAGATGATGATTCTATACCATAAGTCATCATGTGAGTACGAAGTTTTAAATCAATGTGTTTCTTTGGTGGTGGATGAAATATTTTCTTAACGTTACAATTACTATCGGTCATTTACTATATTTCCATAAGATTCAGGACATGAAAATTTGTCTACGAATAGACATCACCCAATTAGTTCCTTTTAGTTAAAATAAAGAATCGTCATACTGGGTTTTAAAGTGCGTAATATTTTACTTAAGATAAATGCAAATTGACCAATAAATACTGGTATGAGAAGTACATTTATGCATGAGTATTTTTTTATTTAAATAATTAGAAAAAATAAAATGGTCTACATAATCATGTATATATATATATATTCTGGTCTCCTTTATGCATTATATATACTTGGTCTACTTTAACCCTTTGGGATCCTTATAAAATATATACATGTCCACCTAAAACCTCCAATGTATTTACAAAATATTAAGGAGACCAGAAATGTCGTATATTTTTCAGGAAGCAACATTTAGGGCTGAGGGGGTAAAATTTTCATTTTTGAAGCCTATTAGAATAAATTTGGGTGAAAGTGTGAATCAGAATGTCTCAAATAAAAGAAATGAAAAATGTCTACTTAATGCCTCAAAATAAGTGCGGTCTACTTTATGCCAAAGTCCACCTTATATATATATATATATATATATATATATATATATATATATATATATATATATATATATATATATATATATATATATACTGGCTACTATTTACTGACTATGAGGACAATAGCAAGTTTATCGTCCCCCAAGACAGCGACTATTTCCCGAGGCGCAGCCGAGGGAAATAGTGGATGTCAAGAGGGACAATAAACTTGCTACTGTCCGAATAGGTGTTTTATTATACCGAAGCCGACTTTACTTTTGTTACGTCACAAACCAGATACGTCACAATACAACAACCCATATAGTTTTGAGATGAAAAAAACGAGGGAAATGGAATGCTTCCGGTGAATAGTTTGATGACTATTTCACCATGGGCGAATACCCCTCCAAAAACAAATCCCACTTTTTTGAATGATTGAAGGATATCCCTGGAAGTCCTGAGATTTCCTTCTCAAGTCCCACTTCTCCCATGTCTTAATGCAAAGGGATAATAGAGGACTTAATGTTCCTGCATTTGTCCTGGAATATCCCACTTACATCAAGTGTGACTGTACAGGAACTTGTAGGACATGTTCATTACCCAAATGTCCTGTAAAATCCCACTGCCATAGCAGCAGGTTTTTGCAGGACTTTCTTCTGCTTTTCAGGACTTAATAACGAAATTTAGAGAAAAAATTGTCCTACAAATTCCCTTAAAGTCTCACACATGATAAACTCAGGATAATGCAGGACTTTACATTGCTTTCCAGGACTTATTGATGAGAGTATGTCCAGAGTAAAGTCTTGCAATTGCCCTCAAAATCTTAAAAGTAATGAAGTTGGATTATACAGGACTTTGAAGAGGGTAACAGGACTTTTTGATATTTATATGTACAGAGTCAAAGCCTTGCATTTAAATATAAACAAATGGTTCTACACTTCTGGATTATCTTGATAAGATTGCTTCATAGTTCAGATAAAACAAACTATGAGAAAAAAGAATGTTTCAGGCTCAAAACATTTCTTACAAAACAACAATTATGAAAATGGTATATTTGATTCCAAAAGCTGTCATGAAAAAAAATTTTGGATGTCGAAACAATTAATTCTTATAAATTAAGAATGACAAAATTCCATGTATACTTGAATAAAGAATATTTATGTCTTAGAAAGTTTAAAACAAGCAACTAACAACACAAAAGACAGTTTTGCTTGATAGTATACAGTGCAAGTTGATTTGAATAAATCTAAATATTCTATTATTAAATAACACTTAAGAGTTTAAAAACAGTAATTTGTTTAGGAGCATAACCCATATAAATTTGGCAATCGAGCAATGCAAGCACAATCTTTGTTTCCGTTAAGAAACAACACTTTTTCACAAATGTTTTCAACAAGAATCACTTTCTCTTGTGTGTCTCTCTTCTCAACTCGGATAAGATGGTGTACTTCATCATGAACATATGGACTGTCTTCGTGGATATGAAGAGGGTGAACAACTGCAAAACATTTCTTAGTTGCATGGTGAAGAATGAAAAACTGAACTGCTGCAAGATTTATTCCAGAGGCTCCTTCAGGGTCTGTTGTTACAACAAATGCAATCCTCTTTTTCATACGGCTGTAATGTTCACTGTAAAACACCACATCTCCACGTACAATCCTGAGTGCTTTTGATAAACTTCCCAAATCACCTTCAATATCCAACAATGCACGGATATCATTTTCTAAACGAAGATTTTCAACAGAAATGTCTGTAATCCCCCCCGCTATTAGACAATTCCCAGCTCTTTGTTTGATGGTAACTGTCTTCCTACTAGAATTCATCATTTCCTCCACAAAAGTTTTGAAACTTGGATTAGAAATGTGTGAGGCATCCACAGAAAGTCGTTTTTGGGCTTGAACCATCCACATTATTTGCAAGCAAACATCCCCTGTACCATGAACGGAATCCAGGATGAAGCCATTCATGTCTTCAAATTGAAAACAGGACCATGCCCATAATGGTCCAAACTTCCGAACATACATTGTTAAATGGCAGCCAACATTATGTACGTTAAGGGTACAATTGTTTGTACCATATAAATTTGCAAATTCTCTGTAAAACTCGGCAAGGACATAGTCAGCTCTGTGCAAATCTCGGTCTGTTATCTTGTCTGATAGAAGAAGATAGCTGCCTTCTACAAGGAGTCCTAAGTGTTGCAAGTATTCCTGAGGTAGAAAGTTGATTAGAGATGGTATTGAGTAATATAGCAGCCACATTTGTAGTTCAGAAGCCTTAAAATGATGAAGATTTTTTTCAACTTTCCTGGGTAAGCGAGAAATTTGATCCGTTGGTTTCATATTTTTTAAAATTTTGTCTGTACTTTTGATGTTTTTGCCAACAAAGTATGGTTTGCTAGAATTTGACGGTGAAAACAAAAGAGAAAGTAATTTTTTGGTCACTCCAAGTAGCAAACCGTGCATGTAATCAGGCACCATTCCATGTACCATTTCAAACCAATCCAATCCAAGTAGAGGAGATACACCCTTAATACCCATTTCCACATTTCCGCTCTCCATAGATAATAGTCCTTTTTGTAGGAGACCTATTCAGTAAAGAAAATTTTGATATTTAAGCAAAAAGACCATCAATAAAATAAATGACTTCAAAATTACTCATTGATTTGTTTTGTTTCTCAAAAGTGTAAAATAAAAATTGAACTCTATTAATGTACTTTACCTGTAGTTGTTCGAATGGTCCGTTCATGCACATTTTTGAATGGATAGACTCTTGTGTGGCCTTTCCCCTGTTTCACAACCTCTCCTTTGTAAAAGAATAGTAAAACCATTGTCAATTGCAAGTTATGCAAACTTAAAAATTAAAGGGTAAATGTGCCTAATAAACATGATAAATTTCATAAGAAATTCCTTTTCCATTGTATATTTATTATTTCATCACACTTTGTAGTGAATGTATTAAAAACTCTTCAATCAAGTTTAGACTTAAATTACCTTCATCCTCACATGTAATGCAACCATGTCTACCATTGTACATGGTCATTTCTGCCAAGTAGGCCTTTGCCTGAAGATCTACTGTTCCTAGCAAAAGTATTGCTTTGGAGCAGATTTCTTGCCCATGATAATTCCAAACAACTCCTCTTTCTTTCAGCTGCACCATGTGTTTTATGAAAGGCTGGAAGAAGTTTGGAAAACTGGCTTTCCACGAGCCTGCCATACACCCCACAATATCATGTTTTTGCGCGAAAAACGCATAGATGGAGGAAGCTCATTAATTGCCAAGTACACTGGCCATAAACTTATTCCTGATGACTAATAGAGTGGAATTCCATCAGTATTGAAAATTAATGACAAATTATTTTCACTATCCAAGAAATTTCCTTTGCTCTGCAAATCTTTACATACTTCTGCATTTAAAATGTCTGAGATAAAGTTTTCTTCGGAACATTTTCTTTTGTAATTCACTACTGCTTCCCACACACCTTCTCTCTCAAGTAGGTCCTTTATCTGCCTTGTTACCGATAGACTTGTAAAGAAACTTTTTTTCTGTTTCTTAACTTGGCACAAAAACTTCCACGGTAGGGACTGTTTAGAAAAATAGAAGATTTATTTGTCATACTTTTATGTAGAAAAAATTCACAGATGTATAATATATTAAGATATGATAGCATGGCGCTAGATCACTACAGCGGTGCTATTTTTAGAAAATGCGCCTATCGGAATATTTGAGATGCTATGTTTAGATGAACATCATGCCGATAGGGGTCGTTGACTGGATGGCTTCCTGTTTATGAACGCTTGCGCATGCGCTTAGCGTTTAAAAATTAACAATCTGCACCCGGCCCGTTGGACCTATAAGTCACCTTATATAATTTGTAAATTTCTGCATGCGTTTAAATATTTAAATAAAAGTTTACTTATGAACAATAATATATAACATTTCTGAAATATAATTTTTAAACATATTTGCTGTTGGAGATTTTTTTTCCCTAAGTTGATAGGCAGAGTTTATAAATCTAGCAGTTTGTAAGGGGTAGTAATTAATCAATGAAACAAATAAATATTATCAAAATGCTGGGAATTATAAACATATAAAAATATTTCTGTCTTAGATTTTTATGCAAAGCGCAATGTAAAAGAAAATCTTCAGTGTACATTATATAGCACACTTTCTCGAGGACAAGAATTATTAGACCCCACGCAACAAGTTGCGGGGGGTATAATGTTTTTGACCCGTCCGTCAGTCAGTCAGTGTGTCAGTCCGTCAGTCCTGTTTTTTTTTGTCAGCACAACTCGTCATAAACCGCTGCACAGAATTTGGTCAAACTTTGCAGATATTTAGGACACAATGTGTGTATGTGCATATTGCCAGGAAATTCCGATTCCATCATTTTTCTGGGAATTTCAGTACTTTTCAACTTAGATTTTTGGCCATATATATTGAATATAGAGATGAACAGTTTGTCAGTGCAACTCCTCTTAAACCGCTGCTCAGAATTAGGTCAAACTTTGCAGATATTTAGGACACAGTGTGTAGATATGCATATTACCAGGAAATTTCCGATTCCATTATTTTTGTATTAAGAGTTTTGCCTATTATTGAAGAAACTTTCCAGTTAGGTAATAAGAAAATCCACTGGAATCAGCTTTTGTAATGAAATTTTATGACCTTAAAAGACCCCTATTAATTTTGAGATCAAAATATTAATGATTTAACACACACACACACACACACACACACACCCTCACACACACACACACACAAAATCTTGGATAGCCCCCCCCCCCCCCCCCCCCCAATTGGTGCTTTGCCTTAATTAATTTCATAAGTTTAGTATATAAAAAAAATTCATATGACTACATCATAATTTTGTTTCCATCAATTATTTAAAATATGTAAATTGTCATGTGTAGGACATGGACTTACACTCATTAACAAATCGAAATCACAGAGGAATTTAAATAACAGGTTGTAAGCATAACTCCAGCACTGAATTTCCTGAAACTCTGTAGGTATTTCAGACATAATGTATAGATTTGTATATTACCAAGAAATTTTGATTCCATTATTATCTAGAAACTTCAGCCCCATTAAATTCGTAACGTACAAAGATTTGAATGTCCTTATATGCAAGAAGTTTTGATGTGATGTTTTTTGCGAGTAATGCCCCTTTTTGAATTATACTGTTTATTTAAAATGCACTGTGCCATTCATTACGTGTTGCATTGTCGAGTTTTGGGGGAGCGTGGGGTATGTGAGCTTGCTCACTTTTTCTTTCATTCACTCTGTGATACTCGATACAGGTACTCCCATCTGCAATGAGCTGCGATGGATTTCTATCGTCTTTTAATTTGATCAGTTTGACAACTAGGGATATAATCAAATCAATGTGTACGCTTTTGCTCCATTTCCTGTCTGGGTTTTTTGATTTGGGGCCATCTTTAAAAAATATTTGTTTACCTCTCCCGACCTACTGGCTAAAAAGGCCCGATTCAAAACTTTTTTTAATCTCTAGGAAACGATATTTTTTTTTCTTTTTATTCATGAATTTTCTCATCCCGTCAACAAGTATGTTGAAATTTCTGGGGAAAATTCTCCCACCTACCTACCTACCGACCCATTTTTTTTACCTTAAGTCGGGAGAGGGCAAACATTTCAAACGTCATTTTAAAGATGGCCTGGAATATGCCTATATTATGTGTGCTTAATATATTTGCAATAATATGTACATGTTATTTCAGGGACCTATATACGAGCAACCCATCACAATAAATATTCAGAGACATAAGTCATTGGCAATAATCAATACATCAAGAAGGTGAACAAGATCAAGCCTAATATTTAATATTGATCACCGACACACATCTTTGGCAAAAAAAACCATAATGCACCTGAAATACAGCTAATGACCCAAGCACAAGAAAATAATTACATGAGAAATAATGTCTTAAAATAGGTGATCAGTCTTAATTTGATGTGTTTGTACTGTTCTGCTTCAACACCTGCCGGAGACTGTCCCTCTGTTTAGCTGGCTGGCTGGCTTGCTTATCATAGTTTGTTACGAAGCACAAGTGCTACTGCAAATCCCCTTACAGTAAAAAAAAATGTCGTCCAAGAGTGAAGAGAGGTCCTTATTTGTACAATCGCAGAACAGTTCCCTCATGTAATAATTCGTTAAGTAGAGCGCTCGCTCCGTGATCGGAAAGTCGTGTGTTCGAATCAAGGCCGCGACTGACCTAAGTCGATAAACAAGCTAATTCAGAGAATTTGTGTCCCCCACTTAGGGAAAAAAAGAGCATGCGCAGTCCGGGGGGGGGGGGGGGGTTCAACCTGCCCCCTGTATTTGTAGAATTATTAAATGTATACATGTATATTGAAGCAAATTAAAAAAAAAATGCCAATATGGATATAAAGATTTGATTGCTTATTCTTTAATATGTGTATAGAAGATAATTTTTAATATACAGAATATTTATCACACTGTAATAATGATTTTATGAGTTTGCACACGCCAGACGTCATAACTTTTTCATTTTACATGTTGAATAGTATCATTTAGTAAATCAAAAAAGAGAGAGAGAGAGAGAGAATCGTCCGGGGATTGAACCCGGGCCTCTCGCTTGCTAAGCGATCAACAAACCCCTAGACCACGAAGGCACTTGATTATACAGCAAATTAAATGCAAACATTAAGTCACATATAATGTTTATATTCACGTTTGATATTGTCAAAATTTTACACAATAAATGTTGTCTAATTTAGCCTTTACTAAACAGTTCTAATAGATGTAATTATAATATAAAGTCCGCCGACAACCTGTATTATACGTAATAACTCGATCTCCACATGCCCCTGTGCTAAGAATAGTGCCAAGCGACTTTTAATACAATAAATAAATTTTTAAAACAAACGGGGTGGGACACTTTGAGAGGGGCAAGAGAGGCCCTAGGGAGTTATGGTATCAAATTTCATTGCAAAAGCTCAAAATCTTCTTGAGATATCGCCCGGAAACGAAAGTGTTACACACAGATGGAATTTATGAATTTACGACCTTGAACTTTGACCTTTTGACCTCAAAATCAATAGGGGTCTTCCTTAGGCCACAGGGAGTTGCTATGTAAAATTTCATTGCAAAAGCTCAAAGAATTCGCGAGATATCGTGCGGAAACGAAAGTGTTAAAACAGACAGAATTTATGAATTTATGACCTTGACCTTTGACCTTTTGACCTCAAAATCAATAGGGTTCTTCTTTAGGCCATAGGGAGTTGCTATGCAAAATGTTATTGCGAAAGCTCAAAGGGTTCTCGAGATATCGAGCGGAACCGAAAGTGTTACAGACAGACAGAAATACAAACGGACGGACGGACGGACAGACAGACCCAAATTAATATCCCCCATTTTCACTGAAAGCGGGGGACAAAAATATGTAGCAGCTGTTCCTTCGCCAAGCGCTCGGCACTTTGAAGTGAAAGTTGCGGGTCCTTTGGATGAGACCTTAAAAACCGAGGTCCTGTTTCACGGTAAGCGTTGGCATGATAAAGAACCCTCACTCCTCAACGGCCCTGAGTGCCGAGAAAAGGTCTAAATTTAAAACCCTTCACCGATATATAGTTGATGTCTCTATATGAGTGAAAAATTTTTGATCGGGACGTAAAACAACGTACAATCAATCAATCATGTAATAATTCACCAGAAAAGAATCCATCAAGTGCTTCTTCATTTTGCAACTGTTCAATATCTCCGTCTATGTCACTGAATTCAACGATCTTACGGATGGAAATCTCTAGTTCAAATTCTTCTCTTTACAACCCTTTTCCCTATATAGCGTTACGCATTCACTCTGTACACAGGGAGACAGTCTCAGTTTGAAAAAGTATAGCTCTCTTGCACTAGCATCACTCAAGTTGAGGCTGAATATATCCTGCAGAGCTGATTAAGGAAAAATCTATCCAGGAAGTTTGCCTCTTTGCAAAAGCTGGCCAAAATCTCCATGCGACTGCCTTCAAATAACTTGTACATTAGATTGTCTCCCACCTTCTCCAGCGTTTGGTGGCTCGCATCATGGAAAATTTTCTCAAAGTCCACCGACGAAGCAGGACTTAATGAGCGTCTTTGGTTCTACGAGTTACTCTGTGGTAACTTGCTGAAAGAAAAAAATATGTAAAACAATAATTATTCATTTGACATGAAATAGTTTTAATTATTTAAATCCTATCATATTCTTATCATATTTTGAAAATAAAGTATAACTTGCATTGACACATATACTGAATTAGCTAGGTTTCATTCACTTGCCAGCAGTAAACTGTGTGCTATTTTGTCATGTGTCCACGAAAACCAGAAATGGATTTCAACATCTGTTTGCATGAACTGGTTCTCTGCTGCATATTTGTCCTCATGCTCTGTATACGCTTCTAAAAGATCACCCAAATCAATGTCGTTATTCCAAGACAGAAAATCTTCTTTACTGCACATAATTTTGAAATTGTGTTCATCAAAGTAATAGAGGCATGTAAAATGACTAGTGTAGTTTTTAAAGCTGCGTTAACTTATTTTTACTGCTTAAATGTGATACATATATTTAGATCATTTGTATTTGAATATATAGAAATTTGAGAAAATGAGCATTGCCATATTATGCTCTACCTTGGGACTGTTCGATTTTCTGACTTCGTAGTTCCTCACTTTTTTAAAAGTATTTCTAGCTTTCAAACAGCCGCGATAAATGATAAGGAATAAAACCATGTATGTTTAGTACTTGAATGGATTTTTTTTTTAAAAAGTCTTTGGATAACCACAATCAGAGAATGGATAACATTGACAAACCTTTGATCTAGTTTTTATTAAGGAGGCTGGGGGGTCAACAAATTAACCATCAGATATAAATTAATTTTTTAGATATGATATCTTAAGCTGTCAACTATCATTTGGCAAACAAAAATTTCATACATTTTAGTTTTAAAATTTGATCATTTTTGTATATCTTTATATGGAGCTCTTCTTCTAAAGGAGATCAATAGAGTCTGAAAATGGCCACAACCACCCAGCCCTCTTAAGGTTTTGAAACACCTTACGACAGGTTATTAATTTTGTTTGATTAACTTAGCAATCATTTGATTGAATTTCTTATTAATTTATACATAAACGTCTTCTGTTTTGACAAACACAGGTTCATTTTTGAACATTTATCATACATCTTTATATTACTTTTAAGGATTATTAATTTAGGAGGGATCGTATCTTATATTTTCAGCTATTTATGTTGCTTCTGATGTAATCACTCATCAAAGATGGCGGACGGTGTAGACTCGGATTCTAATGATGAAATTGAATACTCGGGGATGATACAACCCCCTCTCATTAAGCAGCTAAGGACCATTCTGAGTGAATATCCAGATGATGGACAAATACTTAAGGTAAACTCTCAATTAGTAAAAGTAGTTGCTTTAAAACTGTAAATACGCTTGATTTTACTATGATGCGCAAAGTATTGTGCAGTGAAAACCCCAGTCGGCCTTCTTAAAAGTCCCTTTAAAGGAATAAATCTAGCATGAATAATGTTGATTCCTTTATTAAATGATTAATTGTATAAACAGGAAATCATTCAAAATGCAGAGGATGCCGGAGCATCAGAAATGAAGATATTGTACGATGGCAGGCGAACAGTTCAGCATGAATCAACAAAGAGAGCACCATTCAGAAAATATTTCAGGGTAATTCATGATGAAATTATCAAGCCTATCAAAGTGGAAATTTGGCAATTTAAAAGAAACCACAGAGCAACGGAGTGCAAATGTTCAATAATCAAACCTAATTAAAGCATTAGACATTGTTACCTGATTTTTATATGATACATACTTTTCAAATTTTACTTATTTGTCTTCTATATGCTTTATGAAGGGCCCAGCACTTCTGGTGTACAACAATGCTGTGTTTTCAGAAGAGGATTGGAGAGGAATAAAGATGCTGTATAGCAGCATAAAGGAATTTGATAGGACAAAAGTAGGAAGATTTGGTCTTGGGTTCAAGTCAGTTTTTCATATAACAGGTAAACTTTCAATTGACCATTTTTCAGGACTTATATTCAAATATGCAAAAAAGATAATGATTGCATAAGTATGGTTCATTTTCACATTTCTGAAATACCATTTTTTGAAATTAATGTGCAGTTGTGTAAACTAATTGATCTGTGTTTCAATGAGCAAATTCAAAAGTATATAAACATACTTTTTGTAGTATACAGAACTAATCAATATTAAAGCACAATGTAAAATACATAAAATGTTTATATGCAAAATAAACTTTAATTTTTTTTTTTTTTTTTGGTTCAAACCAGTATCATGAATAAAATGTCTCACATGTATCTAGATCATCCACTTATTATCAGTGGGAAGCAACTTCTAGTGATAGATCCCCATCAAGATTCTTCAAAGGTGTGCCAGACAATGCAGCTCAGGAAACTTTACAAGTACAAGAAAATGAAAGTGGAGGACTGCTTAGAAGCATTCAGTGGGGTTTTGGGGTTTGAAGAAACAACACTCGACAGAGGTCATTTTCAGGGAACAATATTCAGATTTCCTTTAAGGGAAGAGGAGACTGAGCTGTCAGACAATAAATATAACAAATCAAAAGTGAAAGATCTTTTTGAGTCTTTTAAAGACGAAGCTCCAGTTTCACTACTTTTTCTGAAATGTTTGGAAAGTATCACATTAATGAGGGAAGAAGAAGAATCTTTAAAGACTACAAGCATAGGAACGTTCCATTTCTCAGTGAAAATAAATGAATTGTCGGCGGAAAATGTACGAGCTGCAAGAGCAAATATGAGGTCAAAAATTCAGGACCTGCAAAATACCTTGCCCTCAACATCTATCCTGAACAGCTATGAAATGACAGTCTGTGTGACAGATGAAGCACTTTGCACTACATCAAAAACATGGAAAGTAATGAATCTATTCAAAGGAAAGAGTCATATGTCATCAAACCTTCAAAAACTTTCCCTTGATGAATCACTTTCCTACAGTCCATATGTTGGGGTTGCTATGGACATGGATTTCCCTTTGAATTTTCAAGGTCACATTTTCTGCTTTTTGCCACTTCCGTTGACAGAGAAAAGCCTGAGTGGTTTGCCAATTCATGTAAATGGGTTTTTTGCTCTCAGCCAAAATAGAAGGGTTGTAAAATGGCCTACGGCAGATCAGATTCGTCACAACGCACACACAGATAAAACAATCCAGTGGAACCAAGCTCTCGTTACAGAAGTCTTGTCCGAGCTCTATTGTCAGTTTATTCTTGAGCTAGCTGAAGAAAGTCAAAGGCAAGAAAACCAGAAAAAGTTAGTGGCAGCTGTGTCCCAATGCATTCCAGATGTAGACAACGTTGACGAACACTGGAAAATTTTGATTTCGCCCATGATCACAAAACTGAAAGACATGTCACTTTTTTTTACTTCAAATGACGGTGGAAAGTGGATCCATAAGAATGAAGCTGCTTTTCTTAGAGCTATCAAGTTCAATTATGCAGGTACTTACAGAAACTTTATAGAGTAAAAATAAAAAGAAATGTTGGTAAGATCACACTAAATATAAATAAAAAAGCCTTTGGCCATTTTTAAAATGTTTGTTTGCCCTCTCCCGGCTCGGGGTAAGAAAATTGGGTCGGTAGGTAGGCGGGACGTTGTTTTTCCTAGAAAATTTTAACATACACATTGACCGGATTAGAAAATTCAGGAATAAAAAGAAATAAATTATCGTTTCGTGGAGGTTAAAAAAGTTTTCAGTCGAGCCATTTTTAGCCAGTCGGTCGGAGAGGGCAAACAAACAGTTTTTTTAAATTGTTTTGGTCAGCTTTTGTTCAAAGCTTCAGTATACCGTATATATTTTCCTCTTATTAATTTCTGAAATTTTCTATTAAAAAGACAAGGAAGTAGAAACAACAGTTCGAAAAATTCTTGAAATGTATCATCAAAATACCGTGGATGTGGAGGACCATGTGTGGAAGACAATGAAATTGGAGGGAAACTGTGAGGTCACACCTGACTTTATAAACATGTAAGAGTTCTAACATATTCTAACTTTAATTATCAGTTATTTGATCTCATAGGCAAACCCATCTTTTGTTGTCGGATTCAAACATCGTATTTTATTTTACGTCGGACTTAAATGTCGCTCTTTCATTGGATATGGGAGGTCATGTGCCCGCCATCTCTATTTCTGTGGACATTATGAGTTTGTACATTTTAGTTGTACTTTTAGGATCTTGAGAAAGTCGGGGGAATACACCAGTTGCAGTGATCATGACAAGTTCAATCTGCTTCGATTTTTGAGTTCTTGTAACGTGAACAAACTGGAAGGCCTTTATCTTGTTCCACTGCAAAGTGGAGAATACACTAAATTCAGTCGAGACAAGATCAACAATAACTTCATACACATGGTGCCCCCTGAGGTTATAGACATATTGGTTGGAATGGATGATGTAGTATTGCGTACTTTACCACCAGATCTCCAAGAAATATTCTCAGATCTGATTAAGAAAGGTAATGTAAAAAGTAAAATAATTTTTATCATCATATATCATGCTTAATACATGTATACTTCTTGGTATTTTTAACTAGACATAGCAATTTGTAACCGGTTTACCGGCCGTTACTCGGTAGGAGCAAACTTGCGTGACATCTGGTCTGAAAATTTTTAATGTATCTGATATTTTAGGAATGTTTCATTGTTTTCCTAATTTTGTTTTTGCTTATTGAAATTGAAATAAAATTTATAATAGTATTCTGATAAAATATAAAAATAATATTATTAGCGCCTATTTATCTTGTATATTTTAATAGAGCTTACACGATAAAATATGCATGTTGATTCGATTAACCGATCAATCGGTCGGAACATCTTGAGGTTAATCGATTGACTATTCTGTATTCGATTGCAATCCATATTTAAAAAAAAAATGAAAATTTATGTAAGAATTAAATTAGCAGGATTTCATCATTGAGATAATGATATGATGTGTAGTATCTCTTTATCAACTTTTTTAGGCGTATACCAGATCCAGTGCATGCACGAAAGAAATTTCATTGATCTCCTTAAACAAACCATACAAAAAAATATAAGTGACAGTCCATGTCCAATCAAATGGACGATTTCAAAGTCGAATATAAATTACGAATGGCTCGAAAAGGTATGGAACGTTATTGTCAAAGCATTTCCTAACAATCTTGGAAAAGTGTCACATCTCCCACTAATTCCAGAAAGAGTAGATGGCAATGATTATAGAATGCACTCACTGAAAGAAAATTTGGTTCAAGGTCAGCTGTCTAAAAACATTGTAATTTGTTTAGAATTGCTTTCTATCAAAGTTTTGGAATCATTGCCCGAGTTTGTTCTCCAACATCCTCAATTATACAAATTCATACCTAGTACATCTAAAGCAGTTCTTATCAATGCTATTGATACCGTTGGCCAAATGTATAATTGGACAGAAAACGTTGGGAAGTTCAACGAAAACGCTACAGCAGATCAGAGAAAAGAATTCCTACAATATTTCAGCAGAGGATACCCACCCCTTAACGAATGTTCACAACGGGTATTGCAGAACTTAAACCTTTTTGAAACTGTGAAGGGCTATGTAAGCATTATTCAAAATCAAAGAATTCTTTCACAAAATTTACCTGTGCGTTATCCTTCAGATGTCATTCTAACAAGAAATGCAGAAATCATTTCCTTTGCAAAGGAACTTGGGGCCAGAGAGCTGAGGGAATTAGATGTTTTTAAAGAAATCCTGCATAATGTTTTGGACACAAACTTTTATAGTCATGAAGAACTGCTCCAAGTAATGAAATTTGTCATAGAAAAAAAGGTTTACAATAAAAGTGATGAGCTCCTGCACCTTATTAGAAGAGTGCCGTTTGTTCAGACCAGAACATACATGTACAAAAAAGCCTCTGAGTTATATGATCCTGATGATGAGATAGCTTGTAAAATAATTGTGGACGAGTCAATGTTTCCAGCCAAAAGTGTGCAGGCTAAAGGACTGAAAGTTCTCCGAAAACTTGGACTTAAGTCTAGGGAAATGTTAACAGCAACAGATATATATCATGCTGCTATTGAAATACACAGGAGCAGCTTTGAAAACCGTGTAACTTCTACTGATAAAGAAAGACAATCAGCACTTATGAAAATATTAATCACCAGACGACAATTGTTTCACAAGAGTGTGCAAGACCAAAGAAAAACTCTGAGAGCGCACCTGATGCACTTAGAAATAATACGACCACAGCAAAGCACAAGTTCTCAGATACCAAATTTGACATTGTACAAGTCAAATCATTTTTACAGCAAACCATCCGATGTATATCACAGTGAGTACCAAGCACTTGTCGGATCTGTAGCCCCAATTATTTCCTCTGATACATCTTCGGTACTTGTTGAGGAATTTGGATGGCAAAGAACACCAGATCTAGAACTTGTTTTGGAACAACATTCAAAATATGTAGAAAATTACGAAGAGGACTACAAATCAGAATATCTCCTTCCAATTAAGCTTCTCTATAAGCACTTAGCTGACCTTCATTCATTAAGAAGGCACATCAACATTCCACTTGAAAATATGTGGATGGGTGACGGATTTACTCCACCAAATCAAATATGCATCAACAAAAGTTCAAGTGATATTGATCTTCACCCATATCTTGTACCTTTACCAAAGGAGTTTCAAACACCAGAAATGAAACAGTTAGCAGAGCACCTTGGCTGCACGCCTCAGCAATCACCGGAAACACTTATCAGCATTTTGAATGCATTGAAAAACAACCATGAAAAGGGGCAACTTGGGGTGGACTGTGTTCTCCGTGATCTTGATATCATTGTTCGAATACTGAATAAGTTGAAATCTGTTTCTGAAATCAGTAGTATGAATGTTCCAGTCCCAATTCACTCCAGCTCAAAAACAAAATTAGAATTTCGACTTCCAAGAGACTGTAATTATTGCAATGCAGAATGGTTGAAAGATTTAGCTGAAGAGGAAGGCGAATCGATGTTTTTTGTTCACGAGGATGTGACATCTGACACAGCAGCAAAATTAGGTGTACCTTCTCTCACAGAAAATTTGCTTTCAGAGACTGAGGGTATCGAAGAGTGGGGTCAATCAGAACCGTTAACAAGGCGGATAAAGAATCTTCTGAAAGATTACAAGGATGGTTTTGCAGTTCCGAAAGAAATAGTACAAAATGCAGATGATGCTAAAGCCAAAAAGGTGTGTTTTCTGTACGATGAAAGAGAAAACATGAATTGTAGATCAAGGCTAATCGATGAACATATGGAATCCTGCCAAGGACCAGCCTTATGGGCTTTTAATGACGCTCTGTTTTCTCAAAAGGATTTAGAGAATATCACAAAGCTAAGTGGGGCAACCAAAGCGGATGATTTAACAAAAGTTGGTAAATTTGGATTGGGATTTTGCTCAGTATACAACCTAACAGATGTTCCTTCCTTCATTACCGGATCAAATATGGTTATTTTTGATCCACATGCAAAATATCTTGGTAAAGCTGTGAAAAAAAGTAACCCAGGACTTAAAATAGACCTAAGAGCAACAAAAAACAAGATTCTGCTGAGAAGAATGAAAAACCAATTTATGCCTTTTAATAAAATCTTTGGATGCAATTTAGATACTGAGAATCCATGGTGTGAAGGAACTCTCTTCCGATTTCCATTACGAACAAAAGAACAAGCTTTTCAAAGTGAAATAAGTGAAAAAGCATATGATCAACTTGAAATGAAAAGTATGATAAGATTGTTCACGGAAAATGCAGGAAACTTGCTTCTTTTCACGCAACATGTGAAAGAAATTGAATTCTATCATCTTTCAAGGAAAGGCAGTGTAAATGAAATGGTTCTTCTACATCGAGTGTGTCGAGAGGATACTATGTACAATTCTGATATATTAACATCGTTTGGAATAAGTATGAAAGAATGTCAAAATTATTTTCGAAAAGAACCTCAGCAAGTTCTTCAAACAGCATTAATTAAAGTAACAACTGAAGTTACTCATCATTGCCAACAGATTTTCAAGTCAAACATAGGGAGATCTGAAACAAAATGGTTCACATCATGGGCATCTGGTACGTCTGCAAGCTTAAAAATGGGAAAGGATGCTTCTCTTCAAGGTGTTCTGCCACTGGCAAGCATAGCAGTTTACGTTGAGGGGGAAGATGGTTTTTTAGAGTATAAACCCTTGAAAGCAGCACCTCATGGATTTTACAGAGAAAGTCATATTTTTTGTTACTTACCTTTACCGGTTACTTCACCACTTCCAGTGCATGTCAATGGGTCGTTTGCCGTGTCCTCAAATCGAAGACAACTCTCCTCGAAAACAACCGATGACAAAATCGATTTTGGGCATGAGTGGAATCAAGCATTGCTGTCTGACGCAGTAATTCGTGCATATATCCATTTGATTGAATCAATGGAGATAAATAACATAATTTGTGAAAAGTACCAAGATTTGTGGCCAGTAGTCTCAAAAAATACTGAAAACAGTTTGTTTGATGCTTTTTTCAGAATATTTTATGAAAGAGTTGTTCAGCAAGACAACAAAGTTTTTTGTAAAGATGACATGTGGTTACCTTTGAGTAAAGCCATATTCTTGGACCCAATGCTGCAAACGTCAAAAATAGGGGAAATAGCCACAAATGCAACAATCAAATACAGGGAAAACGATGAAGTTTTCTTGATTCCACTGGAAAAACAGATTTCAGAAAGTTTTGAGATATTATTTGGAAGACTACCTGAAAAGATGCAGTCGAAAATTATCTCTTTAGAAAGTTTTTATGTAGAGATATTTTTGAAAAATATCAACGATAAATACTGGTCGTCTGAAATGATATCAAATCTGGTCTTATTTGCATTAGATGAGGCAAATAAATCAGTTACATCTAAAATTGAAGCAATCAGATGTATACCTACAACTCCCAACGGAACACTGAAGAGACCTTGTGAGTTGGTGAAGCGAGGCGGACGAGGAGCATCTCTGTTTTGCGAGGAGGACGAACGTTTTGTTGCAAGAGAGTTTGAATCATATGCTAGACAAGTAGTACTGAAGTCAATGGGAATGATGATAGATGAGATAAAAGAAGACATCTTGATTGAACGAATTTCTTCGGTTCAAAGTATTGCTGAGAAATGTGCTAAATGTAGTATCGAAAGATGTAATAACATTTTGAAATATCTTCAAGATACCAAGTCCTTGACGAAAAATTTAATCACCAGGGTTAAAAACATTGCATTTCTACCAACTTTACCAAAACCAACGAATTGGTCATTGTCATGGTTCTTAGATGACAGTAATTGCAAAAGATTTACCTCAAAGTGCTCTCTACACTCAGAAGAAAATTTTTCATGCACACTGGCTAAACCATCTGATCTTTACTCGGACTCTTGTAAAAATTTGGTCGGATGCCGAGAACTAATTCTAAACATGTCAGTGTTGCAGGTATCAATGTACCCCAAAAATGTGCTACTTGAAATTGGTGTAAATTTCAAAAAGGAAATACAAACAGCCATAGTGGTCAAGCAGCTAATCGATATATGTCAAAATACTGAACCTGCTTCATTTTCGGACGTCTCCAAAAGACTGTTAAGAACTATTTGTGCTGATATATATGAATATCTAGACAGTGTTTGCCGAAGTGAATCATCGTCAGAAATTGAAATGCTAAGAGACAAACCCTGTCTACTTATTGATGATACATTCGTTAAGCCAAATCAAACTGCATTTTCTATTCAAGTAAATTGCTTTCCAGAATTATTTGGCTTAGATCGCATCACATGGAAAAGCAACACATTTTTTTTGCAAAAAATTGGTGTTAAACAGGAATTTCAAGAAGAGGATGTAATTCCGATTCTAAAAGAGATGACAAAGAAACACAGAGGTAAACTAGATGAACAGTCTTTAGACCTTGCGTGTAATCTTGTTGAATTACTTGCAAAAGTGTACAAAAGAACCAAATATCCTGAAGAATTTCTTGATATTTGTATTCCCGATGAATATGGAATCTTTTCTCCGATTCGTCGTTTGTGTTTAGATGACAGTACAATGTTAAAGAAGGGTGAATCGTTAAAATACCCACATCCAAAGATAAGAGAGGCTGATGCTCGAATTCTAGGTGTGCAGTCGAAGGTAAGTGGATCACTAATGCAAAATTATGTAAAACAGTTGAAACCGTTTGGACAAAAAGAAGAACTTTCTGATCGAATAAAAAGAATACTTCAGGAGTATCCATTCAGTGAAGGAGTTTTAAAAGAAATGTTGCAAAATGCTGATGATGCCAAGGCCACAGAAGTAATGTTCATCACAGATTTTAACACCTATGAGACGGAACAAACATTTGATTCGTCTTGGCATCCTCTTCAAGGACCTGCACTTTTAGCCTACAACAATAGCCACTTTACCGAAAATGACATTGTTGGAATTCAACACTTAGGAAGAGGATCGAAAGGGGATGATCCTACAAAAACTGGACAATATGGAGTTGGTTTCAATGCTGTATATCACATAACAGATGTTCCATCATTCCTTTCGAAATCACCAGAAGAAGACAAAGATACATTGTGTGTTATGGATCCGCATTGCAAGTATGCACCGGGTGCAAATGAATGTTCTCCTGGGGCACAATTTACTCAGCTAAGTGATTTAAGAATTCCATTCGCAGATGTATTTAAATGTTATCATGAGGATATTTTGCTTCAATCACCAGGAACAGTGTTTCGGTTGCCTCTTCGCACTCCCCAGTTTGCAAGAGAGTCTGAACTTTCAAATAAAGAAGTTTCAAAACAAACTATCTTGAATATGTTAGAGACATTTGAATTGGAGATGGCAAAATCCTTATTATTTTTGCGAAATGTGACAAAAATATCAATAGCAAGCATCGAAAATGGAGAATTAGTTGTGAAAAATACTACTGAATTATTGCTTTCAGATGAAGACAAATCCAAAAAATCAGAGTTTGACAAATATGTCGTGAAAATGTCATCAATGTTCCAGCAAAAAAGAGAAATGTTCATAACGGAGAAAATTGATGTTACTTATTTTGTGACTATCAAAAGTACATTTCAAAAAGATAAAAAATGGTGTCTCATTCAAACGTTTGGGTTCCATGAAGGAATTTGTATTCCAAATTCAGTCCAAGATGCTTTTGATGATCAGAACTTAGGTCTTCTGCCTCAGGGAGGAATTGCAATGCCTTTGGAGAGCTCTGCTCTTCAAAATGCAACTGCATTTTGCTTTTTGCCTCTACCTTGTCAAACAGGCTTGACTTTGCACATCAATGGTCATTTTTCCCTTGACAACGAATCGAGAAGAGATTTGTGGAAAGATGATAAAAGAGAATACAGAACACAGTGGAACTACATGTTATTATCTCATGTTATCGCTCCAATCTATGCAAAAGCATTGGACTTATTACAAAGTATTATGGGGTTGTCCTCCATGGAAGAATATGAAACCCTTAATCTTCAGAGAAAACTTGATAACTTTCATAGTTTCTTTCCAAATGTTGCATTAGCCAGTAACCATTATTGGAAACATCTTGGGAGAGCGGTTTATGACTGTATTGCAGAGAGAAACATGAACTTGTTTTTTTCTTGCCGTTTGATCAAACAAGATGTTTGCAAAGTTTTTGGCTATTCCCTGTACGAAGAAAAAGGAAAAGTTCTTTTCAACAAAGATTACAGAAACGATGAAAAAATAATTGAGATTGCAAAAGACTTAAATATGAAACTTGTAGATACACCAATATGGATCTGCACATGCATGGAAAATGCCGATATATCAATCGATAAATTAAGTCCAGAAAATGTGATTGAATTTCTGAAATCAGAAAACTGTGAAGTTAAAAACATTATCAGAATTAATGGATTCTTAGAATTAGTAAAATCACCTTTCAAAAGAGTTGAACGTTTAATTGCATGTTTAGAGTTTTGCATGAAAAGTGAAAATTTCAACGGAGAAATAGAAGGACTCCCAATCTGTTTGTTGGAAACGGGAAATCTTGTAGAATATCGAAGTGAAAATCCTGTCATACTTACACCCTTTTCAGACTTGATTCCAAGTTCAGCAGAAAAGAAACTTCACAAAAAATTGCATGAACTACTCTCAAAAGTGGAAATAAATTGCATTGAAAAAATGACTGTTCAAAAGTTTGAAGAACGTCTGAATTTTGAATTGGATTATGACAGTTATCGTCATCGAAATTGTCAATGGAACCCTCATCAGTCAAACATTCCTAATAAAGAGTGGATGAAGAAACTTTGGAAATTCCTCAAGAAAGAGTTGGGCGAGACCCGAGATCAACTGGAAATAAAACGCCTAATTCACCCAATTCTTCCATGGTGCCTTATTCCTGCCACACAAGTATGTGGGAAACGGTTCCTGGGATCTTTAAGTGATGTTCAACACTTACTTATTCCAGTAGAATTCGCCTGCCATGTCATCAATTTGTCATCTTTTCAGCCTGCCATGGAAATATCTCTTAGAAAACTAAATTTACCTATTTTAAACGATGACTGTCTGCCGCCAAATCATCCACTGCGCCATCTTGTTGCTTCGCAAGATCGTATATCGGATGTTTTAGAATGTTTGTATGTTCATAGGCAATTAATTTCTGAGAATGATCAAATAATGTTTGACGACTGTGACAAAATTTTAGAATACTTTGCAGGAGGACTAACAGAATTACTGAGCTTTCCAAATGCAGGAGATTGTCTTGACAAGTTAAGAAAGCTCCCATTATTCACGACAGTACATGGACAAAAAATTAGTCTTGAAGAAAATCGTGATATATTAGTTCTTCCTGGTGGACTTCCAGCAGATGGAATGAACAAGTGGGCTGAACGGACGTGCAAAATTTTGCTACGCAGAAATGAACGACTGAGATGCATATTTGAGCGTTTCAACGTGACAGAGCATAGCATATGTGAAGTGTACAGAGTACATATTCTTCCATTCTTTCAAAATATACCCGAAGAGCATAGATTGGTCCACCTTGAATATATTAAAGATCAATTGTTGAAACATTCTACTACCTATAGTGAGGAACAAAACAAACTTGTGAAGGCATTGACAGGAATACCATTTATACCCCAAGTTGATGGAACTTTCAAGTTAGCTTCTGAGTTCCTCAGCCCCTTCAATGAACTGATGAAGGTCATGTGCGAAGATCCAAAATGCTACCCGCCTCATCCTTTTTCAACTCTTGCATGGAAAAATTTCATGACTTTAGTTGGCATGAAAACTGAAGTGACAAAAGATTTGTTTTTAGAGTTTGTGTTGCAGTTAGAATTACAAGGACGCAGTGGAATGTCTGAAATTATTGAAAACAAATCAAGATGCCTTGTCAATCATCTATTATATGCAACTCAGCTTCACTCCGCTGATTTTCTTAAACGAGTGAGTCGAATAAAATTTGTCGTTCCACACCAAATAAATGCAGTGTATTGTCGAATATATCCTTATCCACAAGATAAATCAAATCATCTTATACGTTTCCAAGGATCTGTGATGAACAAATTTGAACGCATCATCTGGACACAATGTCGTATTCTGCCTTCTTGGATTAGCAGTGAAATTGTGTTTGGTGGACTTGAACTGTGTAACCTTGGAGTTCAGAAACCAACAGCCGAGACAGTTCTTACTCATATTCAAACAGTATGCAACAAGATCGGAAATCTATCAGAAAAGGATCTGAGTTCCTTAAGTGTCTCGAGTATTTCAAATCTAATGAAAACATTTTATCAATATGCAAATGATTCAAAAGTCTTACAAAAGATGGACATTAACATTTTTAAGAGAATTCCTTTTGTATTCATGACAGAGTTTCCATGCTTATTTCCTTGCGAAAGATTCATTCTTCAGCTGGAAGAAAAATACAAGATGATACCATATTTAATGGCTTTACCAGACGAATATTTTGGTTTCTTTCAACTGTTTGAAAAACTTGGAGCTTCCAGAAAAATATCATCAAAAACATTTGCAAAGGTTTTAGAAGAAATTCATTCCAGTGATGATACATTGAATGTAAATGAACTGAAAACTGCACAAAAAGCAATGGAATTTCTGTTTGAATTTCTCTCATCCGATGATGATGTTTCACAGATGTTTGAGAACCAGGCACTTTACCTATTATCTAAAGAAGGCAAACTATTAACAGCTGAATCATTAATGCACATCAATGTTCGATTCATGGGTGAAGTTATCAAAGCAGAAAAACACTTTAGTATATTGTCATCTATAGAGGGAATGGATGAAGAAAACTTTCAAGCAAAGATAAAATGTCTGCCAAAGAGAATTAGACCCATGTTTATATCTGATGTTATCACATCTAAAATTGATGTTTCAAAGGCTAATGTCACAGACAACCAAGTATCAAGAGAAATAAATGATTTTCTTACAAGCAGTGAATTCATCAATGGAATCTTGAGACTTGTTTACCAAGAAAGGCTTGACAAGAGAGAAAATCTACCATCAGATGATGAAATTTCTCGTATAAAGGAAAATTTGCGTGCAATATGTTTGAAGTGTGCCAGCAATATACAGGAAGAGTTTATTTACCAAAACAGACATATTCAAAGCAGATCTCGTAGGTGTTGTTTAGACTGCAGTGAAGAAAATGGTCATTTAAAATGTTCTATTTATTCGGATTTTTCTGATGAATATGATCCAGAAAAGGTTGTGAAAAAATATCTAGATTACATTTCTACAGCTATAAGAAAATGCACTGGTTGTAATTTCCATAAAACACTATCAGATTACCTTCATATGATATGCAACAAAGTAAGAAGTCGTGATGAAATTGAATCCTTCTTGGATGAACGTTTTGTTCAATCTCTAAACAGAAAGCATAAAGATTTTTCCCATCAGCTTCCCAATCCTGGTGATGTTGTAGAGATCCGATGGCATGGTATTCTAGACAACGCCTTTATTTCGTTTGAGCCTAATGAATATGTTGCACACCTTACTGGAACGAACAGTAAGGGTGATATGGAATACAAATATGCAATAGTGAAAGAAAAGCTTTCGTCAGCTACCAATACAAGTGATATGATATTTCTGCAAGCATATCTTGTCCAAACTGAGCCACAAAAAGTAATGGAGATGAAAGCCTATGAACTATACAAATTCAATAGATCTAAGGTACCTGACGATTTTAATAATTTCGAAGCTTTTCAGGTTCAAGTGTTATATCAAAGAGAACCATCAGAAGAAGCAAGTTCCACAAACAATTTACCATCTCGAGATAATAGAACACTGGAAGATATATTCAAAGAAATCAGAGAATGTTTGAAACATGCATTCACATTGCCAAAAGAACAAAGAGGAAATATCTGTCGCAGAGTAATGTTCCAGTGGCATCCAGATAAAAATCCACACGATGTTGAAAGAGCAACAAAAGTATTTCAGTATATAAGAAATATAATTCAGAAACTTGAAAATGGAGAAAATGTTGACATAACAGATAGAACAGAACAAACAAATGAAAATCACCCTTGGAGTGATCAATTTTTCAGAGAATTTGAAACCTTTTTCCGACGAGAACAAGAATACCAACATTATTTTCATCGGACTTCGTCATCATCAAGAAGACCAAATCAACAGACTGAGGAAACCTACTGCCCCAACCCACAGCCATTTGAAGCATCTAAATGGTTGGAGGAATCCAAGTATGACCTGCGCTTTGCAAGAAAAACCGAATGTTTAGAGGATGATTTCTTCAACTGGATTTGTCTCTCCAGTCATCAAGTAAGTAATCAATATATACACTATAAGGCACTCTTTAAGACTGTTTTACTTACATTTTGGATTAATACTTGTACTTTACAACTTGAATCTAAAACTTTGCAACTTCAGAATATCTTAAAGTTTAGTTGAAGTATAGTATTCCTATTTAAGGTGACTCTGCACTTTTCTCCTCTGGTCTTTGCAACTCTAAAGCTTCTTCAAAAATGGGACCCAAAATTCTGATGCTGTAAGTCAGTCATGGTGTTTTTAAAATAGATGTTGGGCACTTGCTTCTTATTACTGGCACCATGTCAAACCCAAAACGTTAACAAAGGTTAAGTGACTGTACCTTTGCCAAGCACCTGGCATGAGAAGTGAATTAAATTCCAAGGTCTCGTGCCATGGTAGACTGCGACACAATAAAGAACCTTCACTGCTACGACTATATGTGGAAAGTGTTGGTGAAAACTTGAGGCATTTCACCTAAAGCAGGTGATGTCTCCGCATGAGTGAAGAATTCTTGATCGGGATATTAGACAACATCCAATCAAGCTGAGGCCCAAATATCTCAGTGGCATTCAAACATCTGATGTCGCCCGCATAGCGCAGTGGTTAGAGCATTTGCTCTAGAGTGGCTGAGTAAGGAGCTGATCCTTACGTCGCGGGTTCGAATCCCACTGCGGGATGTCCTTCGGATGAGACTGTATAAACCCAGATTCCGTGTTGCAGTAGGTGTTGGCACGAAAAAGATCCCTCACTGCTCAATGGCCCTGAATGCCGAGTATAGGTATAAATTTGCAGCCCACCACTGGCAAGTGGTGGCGTCTCTTTATGAGTGAAAAATTCTCGAGAGGGACGTTAAACAACAAACAAACATCTGATTGAAAAACACGTGCTTTGACATGTCAAAGGCATATATGATTTGTTTGTTGTTTGTTTTCTTTACGTCTCTTTGGGAATGTAGTTTTCATTCATATGGAGATGCCACTAATGCAAATGGAAGGCTTCAAATGTAAACCTGCACTCAGCACGTGTGGCCATCATGTATTGTGACACGGGACCTGGGTCTATTTGGTCTCATGAAATACGAAGAAAACAAACAGCAATCTTGAATACGAAGATAACAAACAGTAATCAAAATCAAAAGTCCACTGAAACAGAACAGACTTAGAGAAAGGCAAACACCGACCTTTAAAAAACATCAATGGTTCGATCAGGTGCCATGGGGGAGTAAGCATTTTCTGTTGAACACACCCGCCGTGCGCTTAACAATTCGGAATGGAGATAGCGAACAGTAATCAAGCTCAAAAGTATATTAAAACAATACTAATTGGAAGCAGAACATATACAGACCTCTAAAAACAGATCAAATCAGACAAATGACAACTAAGTGTTTAAATAATGGCCTAACAACTAGCATGAAAACATCAGTCAGCATTCGACTTAATGATGAATTATATTTCCTGACAAGGTCATTGTATCGACCATAGAACTTCCGAAATGATGATTTTTAAACGAGACTGTTGATAGCCTTGTTTCATCAACTTGTTTGTCAATAGCTTGCCTCGTTTTAGAAATTGTTCGTACGTGGAACATGCTCTTGCATATCGAATCAATTGGAAGATATAAACCCCATATACAGGTGATAAGGGTATATTGCTTCACAAATAAACGAAGTTGATGATAGAAAAGTTAAAGTCGTCACATTTATCATAAAGTTTTGTTGTTAGATTATCATTAAAATCCTTGCAAATTAATGATCTTATATTTGTTTAAATCATAAATAAAATATCAATAATCGATATCATACATCAAAATATACGTTGAAATATGGGCAAATACATACTTTGAAATACAGGTAAATCCATTAGAGTATCAATCAGAAATTGGCACCAGATTCTGGAAGCAATCAGTACCAACTTATAGGCAGGTCAATGAGAAAATCCTAGTTTAATCCCTCGGGTTGAGTATAATTGCTCACATGTTGAAAAACCATTACTTCTTTGAAAATCTTTCTCTGTACCCATGGTCATTTAGGCTAGCAATCTGTTTACATGATTAAAATCAATGCAGCTTGGTTTAAAAACTTGTACCCAATCCATTATTAAACAGTTTTGTCAATGATGGTGTATCTTAACTTAAAAAGCAAAAAATTATATATATATATATATATATATATATATATATATATATATATATATATATATATATATATATATATATATATATATATATATATATATCAAGAGGTCTGCCGCATCATTCATAATGTATGGTCATATCTTTTTATTTTTCATTCCTGTATTTGAAGGCTGCAGAAAAAGCATTGATAGCATGGCAGTACAATGAAGATGCCAAGCGTGTTGTGCGCTCTGAAAACCTGTCAGATCTTGCTCGAGCATGTCCTGAAGACATTCAACGTTCAGCACAAGAACTACAAAATTTAACACATGAAACTAAAAGAATGAGGTATCCAGATGGGAATCATAGGCCATCCTTGGCATACAATAGCATCCAAGCAAATCAGGCATTGAGCCTAGCTAAATTTATAGTAGAAAAGGTTGATGACCTTTTACTTTGAAATGTGGATTGAAAAAAAAATTGAACAAGTTTTTTCAACCTGTATTACATAATAGTACAATAGATTTTTCTCTCAGCTTAAGTTACAATTTTGTTTAGTGTTTTTTTTTTTTATTTCAAGTTTTTAAATTTTACAATTCTCAATTTCACCACTTTACCCAAATGGACAAAGCCTTATTGTACATATAATTTCTGATGTATTTGCTGTGAATTGTATTTTTACATTTTGTAACCAATGTTAATAGTTCATGCTTCTGAAAAATTTTCTTTGATTGTGAATTGTCTTAAATTTATAACTCTTTTTGTTTGCACAATGCATATATTATATGAAGTGTACCAAATTACATATTGCATTGCAATGATGCCTGTATGTCATTGTGTAAATCAGGATGTATAAATGTACATGTGTTTAGACTGAGGCATTTTACACAGACTATAGTATGCGCATCACTCGGTAAAGTTAATTTTAATGATTGAATATTACAAAATATTTTTTTCTATTCCTTCATAATATTTACATGATTATCATCCTTAAAATGATATGTTTGATTAACAAATTAATGTACATGTATATATAGAATTATTTTTTTTCAAACATGTGATTAGAAGTGTGGAAAAAATGTTAATCACATTCTTAAAATATAGATTATTCTGCATTCTCTTTGGAGTCTTCGTCAAAAACCTGGATTTTTGAATTGAGTCAGAAGTCCTGATCTTATGAATTCAAAATTCAATCTCTTTAAATTTCTAGCTCTCTCTAAGTTTACAAAGTTTTGCCATGTTTGTGATATTTAGATTTGCTTTACATCCTAGAAAGAATTTTTTGGATGATTGGCATTTTGCTTTTATCTTATAAATATATGTATGACATTTAATTCTCAGTTGGTATAAGTAACACCTGATTGATACTGTTCGTTATCTCCATATATTTCATGCATAAATGATATATGATACTAATATTAAAGCATCTTAATTAGTATTGGAACAGTAACAATTATTGAAATCAGGAAAGCATCTTTCACATCCAGCATCCAAAGTAAGTCTGGTATTGTACATTTCACAATTTTAGAAACTGTGACCTTGCTCATTGTAATCATGCATGAGTTTTATCTGTTTACTACACAGGAGCAGAGAGATTCAAAGAATTAATGCATTGTCACTATATGAGCATAAGCACTGATCTAACACTAGAACCCCTGAAGAGGCCATGAATTTCACAGATTTGGAAAAATCGAGGCACCCTTTCTCAACATAATCATGCACAAAATAAATTTGTCTGTTTAATACCCAGGAGCAGAGAGAAAAAATTTCAAAGAATTAATGCATTTTTACTGGGGCCATGAATATCACACTTTTGTGATATTGCACCCATGCTCATCATATCTATGCACTTTGTCTGCTTAATATACAGGATGAGAAGATTTTTGAAGCATTTGTGCATTTAGATGATTTTGAGAGGCAGAGACTATGAAATTCACTATTTTTGTTTCCCTTTACCCATAAAGAGTTAAAACCAAATTTGGTTGAAATTGGTTCTGTTGTTTTAGACAAAAAAAGTTTACGACCAATGTCAACAGACAGCAAATGATGCATGACGAATGGACTAAAACAGATTGCAATAAGTCACCTGAGTACGATGTCCTAATTAAAGTGATATTTTAAAAATTTAATATCCCATTATAGCTCCTATGGTAACCCCAGGGCCTGTAATTTGAAAAAAAAAATGAATTCACATCAATCACATGATTTGAAAATTTGGCATATCAAAAAGATACAATGTGGTTAATCTTGAAAACATTTTGTTTATTTCCAGTATACGAGTATTTCTCTGTAAAATTGAGAATCTGTATTTTATCCAAGCTCTAGTTCTTCGAGCTATGATTTATGAGTGTATACATTGGGATTTTTTAATATTTACATGTATATATGACAAATATTGCCATGCTGCTCTAGAGAATAATATTTCTAAACAAGAGGCCCAAGGGCCTTAACGGTCACCTGAGTATAATACGACACTGTAAAGGATCCATAGATTGAAGTATAAACTAAAACAAACTAAGCTGATAAACCAAGCTATGTGCACAAAAGCAAAATAGAATGATCAGAGATCAGCAAAATTTAGTACTCGATAACACATCGTAAAATTGATCTATTGATCTGTTTACTAGCTTATGATCAATATAAGTCTAGCCATCTCATTCCCTCTCACATTGGTCTCTTGGTCTTTGAAGAATATTTTATGTATAAAGATAACGTATTTTTGTCCCATTTTATTTTTCTATTATTTACAAATGTACCTGACTATTAAAAACTATGAAAGTACTTGTTGTATGAAAAAATTATGAAAATTGTTGTATAATTCTGTTATTCAATTAACCTTTCAATAACATTTGTTACAGTGATTAATTATCCTAGGTGAATAGCAAAGGGGAATAACATCTCTCAGTAGAAAACAAATTCATAAAGGCCCGTCAAATTTGCCATCACAATTTGTATCGCTAAACTTTCAAGAATAGGAAATGTCTATTAAAAAATAAACATTCCATAATATTCAGTAGATTAAATAATCCTAAGTATCCTAAGTATAACACAAAATTCGATCATTAATTGATATGATTTTATTATTCTTAGCATTAACGAAGCACCAACAAGCATGAAAGTAAGACATAAATCAAGAACGATAACGGAAATTCACTGATATTAGAAGTAATTACCAGGTTTAAAGTCGCTATTTTCCAAACTTTTTAAAATCTAAGATTATAGTATATAAATAGCTTTATCATATTTATCATATTTTCTCGTAACGTTTGCTATTTTAATTTGTTGAGGTTTCAATATCCGTATCATTGTATAGATTTGTGCTACTCATGTTCATAACATTTTTTTTCAATTAAAAGCCTATCAAATTAAAACAGTGTATTTCCAAATCATTGAACAAATAATACATATGTCTTGATGCATAAATATGTAAGTTTCAAGTCAATTCTCAAACCTTGACTTAGTACAAAATTTTGATTTTGCCTATTCTTAGTTGGACCTGTACTTAATTAGCATAGGTGAAAAGCAAAGGAGCATAACTTCTTTCAGTAGAATACAAATCAATAAATTTGCCCAATAATGCAAAATTTAAACCAGAAGTCTCTGACGAGAGTGTAGCTCTACTTGTTTGTACTTATAGCAAAGGAAGAGAAAAATGGCACTTGGACTTGATCCTTGGTTTAGTCTCTTTCTGTGGCAAGATTTAGTGCAATAAATCAGACTAAAACTGTAAGAGTTGTCTTTTGAAAGAATTTTATAGAAATTTCTTTCTTTTAGTAACCATGGTAACGTCATTCATCAAATTCAAAACCTGATTAAGACAAATATGTACCTCAGTGTAGTCTACTTGCATGCCAAGTTATATTAAAATAAGACCATAATGTAGGTGGAGTAGTTTTGAAAGTATTTCACAGAAATTTCTATTTTTAGTAACCATGGCAACACAGTCCAACTACATCAAAAACTAATATTGAGAATTATGTATCTTAGTGTAGTCTACTTGTGTGCCAAGTTAGATTGGAATCAGACCAAAACTGTAGGAGTAGCGTTTTGAATGTATTTCACAGAAATTTCATTCTTAGTAACCACAGCAACATCGTTCATCGAAATCAAAAACTGTATATTCAAAAGAGCCCCATCCTAACACCAAGAACCCTGATCCAAGGGTAATAAATTTCAAACTTTTAGAAAAGGCACCCTTGCTCATCATAACCATGCCATTAGTTTGTCTGCTAAATACCCAGGGGCAGACAAAAAGATTTTTAAAGAAATAATGCATTTTCACTATATATTCAACAGACCCCCCTCCACCTGAACCCTTGACCTAGCAACAGCCTCTTCCAAAATTGTGAAAGAACTGCGAACGATAGTATTGTTCTCCCGCCTACCTCCAAGTCAATTTTCAAAAGTTAACATATTTGAATGATTTTTCATATCTATAATTATATGAATTTTCATAAAACATTACTTCTTTGGGAAAACAAAGAGAGATAACTCTATAATTTTGGTGAAACGTGTTTTTCACTATAGAAATCGACGAAAAACGGAAAACATTTTAAATTCCTTTTTACAGGTAATATGGATTATCATTTCACAAATTCATACCAAAGCTTTTAGTGTTTCACATTGGGGGGGGGGGGGGGGGGGGATATGTTTACAGACAAAAAACTACAAAAATGCTTATTTTTCACCAATTTCAAAAGGGTTTGCAACTAAAATATTGTATTTTATTAATAATATATGTTTAATTTTATATGAGTGAAACATAAGAAAAGATCTAAGGAACATTTATTTATATTCAAGAATATTTTAAAATGTGGTGATGCTTTTAAGCCTATTTCAATGAAAAATATCGTCTACTCCCCTTATATAAAGAGCTAGAATTAGGGGTAATGAACTATTTAACAATGATATTAAAATATCAGTCAATTACCATTGAACAGTTCTTTGCATTCAACAAAGATTTTACGGCCAAATTACCATTAGTATTGAATTAAATGGATGTAAAATGTAGGCGGCAATCAAGAGTTAGCGTGCGTAGTTCTTTGTAGCCACAGGGTGAGGGGTTCTACGGGAGGGGGGGGGGGGGCTCTATTGATTATCAGTGTTATTCGGGGTTTTTTTTTAGTGATTTTCTATCATTGCTAAAGTATTATATGACATAAAAAGAATTATAATTCAGAGTATAACTCAAAAGCATTATCAAAATTTCTTGACATATTTAGCTCAATTCAAATAAACAAGACTAAAAAGGTATTAGTAATATAATGTTTATATTTGATCAGGACACAATATATATTTTATTTCAATTTCAATGGGCAAAAATAAAGTTAATAAAACCATGCAACATGCCTAAAATATTAGATATATGAAAACTATAGTGCAAGTTCATTCTACATTAAATGATTAATTGTCACCATAATAATTTATTAGAACATTGTATGAATGATCATTTTACTTACTATGTTTCTTTTTAAACAATATAATTTAATAGGTTACTGCAAAGGATAGATGAGGTAAGATATTCAAAACGAGTGGCCCAGCCACAACATGCATCCGAGTCAATATGGCCCTGTTGTTCTTCATCAGATTTCTTCTAGTATATATTCCTATGTAAAACTTTGATCCCTGTTACGATCCCACCCTACTCCCAGGGGTTTGATTTGAACAAACTTGAATCTACATTACATGAGGATATACTTTGAAATTCATATATATATATATATATATATATATATATATATATATATATATATATATATATATATATATATATATATATATATATATTTCTAAATATACATGATAAAGTTTTCCTTCTTGTGATACATACTATCATTCCATTTAGAATAATTTGCATTGTAATATTTTTAAAAGGATATTTAGCCACAAAAATCCTACTCACGAAAGGGCTATGGACTCTACAAATAAATTTAGCAAATATACAGACCATATAACCATACTTCTGTATTAGTAAGATTTTTTTTCCTGCCTACATCTACTGTAAAATTGGGCTTCAATGGTTTATTACTTCTCATCAACCAGTCTTAACATTCCATAGTGGGATTTGATCCCAAAACATAAGGATCAACTCCTTACTTCGCATTTTAGTACGAAGTGAGACCTTCACTCTTATAACTGTGCCACCCAATCTACTTGTCACTGAAATGTTAATTTAAAAAAAAGCATTGATTCTTGATGGATACTAATCATGTTTTTACTTTAAATGATCAATCATGTTTTGTAACTTTTTTATGAATTACACCATATGATCATGAGAAATTATATACTGATACACCTTTTGAATGACCACCTTGAGCTCCATGTATTACATTAAAATAAAAAAAAAAATATGCAGTTATATTGTCTGTAACCCCCATCCCCCCCCCCCAAAAAAAAAATCATGCCTTGATTTAAATACAGGTCCTTTTGTTTTTATTCATTATAGTTTGAACACCAATAATGCATTAATTAGTTGAACTGGAATTTCATTTGGCATTGAAAGTACACAGTACATTAGACACTTGATTTTTAAATATGGTATTTTGAATACTCAAACTCAGTAGCGTGAACTTTTATAGAATGCCAAATAATAATATAAAAAATTGCCCAAAATTTAATTATACAATTATATTTTCTTTAAGTTGATTGTCCACAATAGAGATGTTTAATGGTATAGTCCGTAGCCCCCGTGCTCACATGAAATCCAGCCTTCATAGGTGCTAAATTAAAACCCATTCTTGGTCTGCAGATGGTCTTGAACTATATTTTGTTATCAAAACACCAATTACATGTAATTCTGATGTGTATTATTTTGTTCTGACAATTTATATTTTACTCGTATTGTGAATTTATTTGAAGTTTTTCGTTTTATTTTGTTAAATTTTATGGGACTTTTGTATAAATTGATTTAATATCCAAATGAAAGGATTTATTAAACAGGTGTGAACTCCATGATGACAATTTTAACAAATATTTACTGATACAAACAGGTATTTTTTATGGCCTCTCAATAAATGAAAAATACTATATGTATAGTCCGTAGCCCGAGGTCTCAAAATAGTCAATCAAAAAATGTTTTACACAGTTTTTCTCTGAAAATTACCAAATAAGTTTAAAATTTTCATCCCCACATACAATATCTTTAGAAAAATTGAAAGCACTTTAATGTATTAATACTTCAGATGTCCAAATAATAAGAGTAGAAAAACTCCCAAAGATTATCAAATTTACCCATGTCCTTTATATACTGTAACATTTTAATGGAAATGAGTTATGTGATTTTTCTTACTCAGACAATGTCTTGTGAAGAGTTTGTATTTCAATTATACTTTTTTTGTTTAGTTGAATATGATAAAGATAAATGTTATGCCTGAATATGTATAGTCCGTAGCCCACTTGGGTCTCTGCTATATTAAGAGTGAAATCTTTTTAACCGCTTGAAAGAAATGGACAGAAATTTCAGACAATCTGCCAAAAGGATGTAGTGTTACATAGAACATATTTGTAACACATTTCGTTTGACTTCATTTTTTTGTTAATCTGCAACCAACATGGGCACCTGATCTTGGCCAAGCCGATCTGTAAACTATATCTATGTTTCACAAGCGTAAACTATAATTAACACGGAAAACAATCATTTGCTACTGCAAAATATAGTTTATCTGATAAATATAGTTTCACGATTTGTAAACTATGATTTACAACTCTAAACTATACTTAACAAATGTAAATTATAGTTTAGGGTTTGTAAAGTATACTTTACAGACATACAAAGCGCCAAATTCACAAAAATGCGATAAACATATTTTTACATTTGAGAAACTCAGTTTAGGAACAGAATCTCTTATTTTGTATCGGAGATGCACAATTTTTTGTGAAACTAGATTTCACGACTCTAAACCATAGTTTACGATCAAAACTATAGTTAACAATAATTTTTTTTTGTAAATTATATATCGACTAAGCCTAGTTACTGCATTATAAGATTTTGCTATGTAACGACAATTGTTGTTAAATATATATGCATGTATATTTCTTGTTGGCATTTAAAGTAAATGTTCTATCATTTTAAAGCAAATCTAGTTGGAAATAAAAAGAAAAATGACAGGAAAATTATTGATGAAAATTTTTTTTTTTTTTTAATTTAAAAGAGAAAAATAGAGAGAAATGCATGTTAACGGTCTGTAACCAAATTTGTCTTCAGCAACGGAAGAAATCGCTGATATCTATCCTTGCGGTCTTTCCAACCTTCTGTGCTGATCAAACAATGATGAACAAGAAACATATTAAAGCAAGCGTCAAAAATCGGCCGCAAACCGGCCAATTGTTCCTTTTATGAGGCAACAAATTGAAATGCGTGATCTGTTATTAATAAAATACATGTATATCTTATATTAATCTGTAAATATAGACATAACACAGTGCATGTAATATTGCAGGCGCGGAATTAATTTTTCAACAACCGAATTTTTCTTCATACATAAATAAAAGTGGCCTTTTAGGGAACATTTACTTTAGTAAAACACAACAAATATTTGGGACTTCTCTCTCTCTCTCTCTCAAATTCAAAGGAGGACGTTGAAACCCTCACAACCCCATCTAGATCCGCCACTGCATTTCCTCTCTTTCAGTTTCTTTGTTTTGGTGATGAGATGTGGCGGGAAAATGCTTGGCACATTGTAAAACGCGCTTCACCCTCCTCTGCTTGAGCAAAAATCTCGTAATATTCTGTCTTTTAAGAAATTAAAATTTTATCATATTTTTAAAAATTTCCTATAGGAAATGTATATATAATTTTAAAACAAATACAATTAATCCTGTTTAAATAGAGAAAGTAGTACTGATTATATATAACTCGGTCTTTGCTTTAGATAATGCTCAACACGTGCCCTTAATATTCTCCGCACTGATCCCATTACTCCTTCTCGCGATTGGTGCCGCGAAATTTTGAATTAAAAACTATCGTTAACAGGTGTTTAGATTCATAAACTACATTTAACAACTCTTAAGTATAGTTTACGAGTGTGAATTATAGTTTATGACGATAAACTATGATTGACAAATGTGAATCATAGTTCAGCTCTCAAAACTATAGTTTGCGATCGGTAAGTATAGTTTACGTCTGTTAAATATTGTTTGTGAGTATAAATGACAGTTAACTATAGTTTACGACCGAAAACTATAGCTAACGAATGTAAAACATATTTATGGCACGCCAAATTCACAAAAAATGAGCTAATCATAGTTTCACAGTTGATAAACTAGGTTTATCGACTGTAAACTATAGTTTACGGACCGTAAACTACAGTTAACGATGATAATCTATATTTCACATCTGTAAACTATAGTTTACACGATAATCTATGTTTCACAAGCGTAAACTATAATTAACACGGAAAAAATCATTTGCTACTGCAAAATATAGTTTATCTGATAAATATAGTTTCACGATTTGTAAACTATCATTTACAACTCTAAACTATACTTAACAAATGTAAATTATAGTTTTGGGTTTGTAAAATATACTTTACAGACATACAAAGCGCCAAATTCACAAAAATGCGATAAACATAGTTTTACATTTGAGAAACACAGTTTAGGAAAGAAACTTATTTTGTATCGGAGATGCACAATTTTCTGTAAAACTAGATTTCATGACCCTAAACCATAGTTTACGATCAAAACTATAGTTAACAACAGTTTGGGGTTTTTTTTGTAAATTATAGATCGGCTAATCCTAGTTACAGCATTATAAGATTTTGCTATGTAACGACAATTACATGTATATCTTATATTAATCTGTAAAAATAGGACATAACACAGTGCATATGTAACATTGCAGGCGCGGAATTTATTTTTCAACAACCGAATTTTCTTCATACATAAATAAAAGTGGCCTTTTACGGAACACTTACTTTTAATTAGTAAAAACACAACAAATATTTGGGACTTCTCTCTCACACACACACACACACAAATTCAAAGGAGGACGTTGAAACCCCCACAACCCCATCTAGATCCGCCACTGCATTTCCTCTCTTTCAGTTTCTTTGTTTTGGTGATGAGATGTGGCGGGAAAATGCTTGGCATATTGTAAAACGCGCTTCACCCTCCTCTGCTTGAGCAAAAATCTTGTAATATTCTGTCTTTTAAGAAATTAAAATTTTATCATATTTTTAAAAATTTCCCATAGGAAATGTATATATACACGACATTTTAAAACAAATACAATTAATCCTGTTTAAATAGAGAAAGTAATATTGATTCTATATAACTCGGTCTTTGCTTTAGATAATGCCCAACACTTGTCCTTAATCTCCGCACTGATAAAACCTCTCGCGATTGGTGCCGCGAAATTTTGAATTGAAAACTATCGTTAACAGGTGTGTAGATTGATAAACTATATTTAACACCTCTTAACTACAGTTTACGAGTGTGAATTACAGTTTATGACGATAAACTATGATTGGCAAATGTGAATCATAGTTTAGCTCTCAAAACTATAGTTTACGATCGATAAGTATAGTTTACGTCTGTTAAATATAGTTTTTGAGTATAAATGACAGTTAACTATAGTTTACGACCGAAATCTATAGTTAACGAATGCAAAACATATTTTATCTGATAAATATAGTTTCACAATTTGTAAAACTTTGATTAACAACTCTTAACTATGGTTAACAAATGCAAATTATAGTTTACATATGAGAATCTATATTTATCATCAAAATCTATTGTTAACGTTTATTTACAGACAGATAAACATAGATTAGCATTCGTAAACTACACTATACAACCGTTAAATATAGTTTTACAAATGCAAACTACAGTTAACGAATCGTTAACTATAGTTTACAGTTCGTAATCTATAGTTTACAATCGATAAACCTAGTTTATCAACTGTTAAACTATGTTTATCTAATTTTTGTGAATTTGGCGTGCCATACATATTTTATCTGATAAATATAGTTTCACGATTTGTAAAACTTTGATTAACAACTCTTAACTATGGTTAACGAATGCAAATTATAGTTTACATGTGAGAATCTATATTTATCAGGAAAATCTATTGTTAACGTTTATTTACAGACAGATAAACATAGATATGGCACGCCAAATTCACAAAAATGAGCTAATCATTATAGTTTCACATTTGATAAACTAGGTTTATCGACTGTAAACTATAGTTTACGGACCGTAAACTACAGTTAACGATGATAATCTATATTTCACATCTGTAAACTATAGTTTACACGATAATCTATGTTTCACAAGCGTAAACTATAATTAACACTCAGAACAATCATTTGCTACTGCAAAATATAGTTTATCTGATAAATATAGTTTCACGATTTGTAAACTATGATTACAACCCTAAACTATACTTAACAAATGTAAATTATAGTTAAGGGTTTGTAAAGTATACTTTACAGACATACAAAGCGCCAAATTCACAACAATGCGATAAACATATTTTTACATTTGAGAAACTCAGTTTAGGAACAGAATCTCTTATTTTGTATCGGAGATGCACAATTTTCTGTGAAACTAGATTTCACGACTCTAAACCATAGTTTACAATCAAAACTATAGTTAACAATAGTTTTTTTTTTTTTTTTTTTTTTTTTTGTAAATTATATATCGGCTAAGCCTAGTTACTGCATTATAAGATTTTGCTATGTAACGACAATTGTCGTTAAATATATATGCATATGTATATTTCTTGTTGGCATTAAAAGTAAATTATTGATTAAATTTTTTTTTAATTTAACAGAGAAAAATAGAGAGAAATGTTAACCGTCTGTAACCAAATTTGTCTTCAGCAACGGAAGAAATCGGTGATATCTATCCTTGCGGTCTTTCCAACCTTCTGTGCTGATCAAACAATAATTAATGAACAAGAAACATATTGATGCAAGCGTCAAAAATCGGTCACAAATCTGCCAATTGTTCCTTTTATGAGGCAACAAATTGAAATGCGTGATCTGTTATTAATAAAATGCATGTATATCTTATATTAATCTGTAAATATAGACATAACACAGTGCATATGTAACATTGCAGGCGCGGAATTTATTTTTCAACAACCGAATTTTCTTCATACATAAATAAAAGTGGCCTTTTAGGGAACATTTACTTTAGTAAAACACAACAAATATTTGGGACTTCGCTCTCTCTCTCTCTCAAATTCAAAGGAGGACGTTGAAACCCCCACAACCCCATCTAGATCCGCCACTACATTTCCTCTCTTTCAGTTGATAAGATGTGGCGGGAAAATGCTTGGCACATTCACCCTCCTCTGCTTGAGCAAAAATCTCGTAATATTCTGTCTTTTAAGAAATTGAAATTTTATCATATTTTTAAAAACTTCCCATAGGAAATGTATATATACACGACATTTAAAAACAAATACAATAAATCCTGTTTAAATAGAGAAAGTAATATTGATTGAATATATAACTCGGTCTTTGCTTTAAATAGATAATGCCCAACACGTGTCCTTAACATTCTCTGCACTTTCTCGCGATTGGTGCCGCGAAATTTTGAATTAAAAACTATCGTTAACAGGTGTTTAGATTCATAAACTACATTTAACAACTCTTACGTATAGTTTACGAGTGTGAATTATAGTTTAAGACGATAAACTATGATTGACAAATGTGAATCATAGTTAAGCTCTCAAAACTATAGTTTACGATCGATAAGTAGAGTTTACGTCTGTTAAATATAGTATGTGAGTATAAATGACAGTTAACTATAGTTTACGACCGAAAACTATAGTTAACGAATGCAAAACATATTTTATCTGATAAATATAGCTTCACGATTTGTAAAACTTTGATTAACAACTCTTAACTATGGTTAACGAATGCAAATTATAGTTTACATATGAGAATCTATATTTATCATCAAAATCTATTGTTACCGTTTATTTACAGACAGGTAAGCATAGATTAGCATTCGTAAACTACACTATACAAACATTAAATATAGTTTTACAAATGCAAACTACAATTAACGAATTGTTACTATAGTTTACAGTTCGTAAACTATAGTTTACGATCGATAAACCTAGTTTATCAACTGTTAAACTATGTTTATCTAATTTTTGTGAATTTGGCGTGCCACACATAGATTAGCATTCGTAAACTTCACTATACAACCGTTAAATATAGTTTTACAAATGCAAACTACAGTTAACGAATCGTTCACTATAGTTTACAGTTTGTAAACTATAGTTTACGATCGATAAACCTAGTTTATCAACTGTTAAACTATGTTTATCTAATTTTTGTGAATTTGGGGTGCCATAGACGTGTTCAAATAGAACCATGGAGCCATTAATGTCTAACCCTAGCAAAATAAAAAAATCTTTCAAATAAAATCTTTAATTAAAAGAATAACATGCAATCATTCATAAATTTACATATGACTTGAGATTGATCAATCACACCTTTCTTAGTCTCATTTCCATGATTATATATTTGCAAATACCTACAGGTTGATTAATGAATTAGACACTACCTGATCTGATTTGATAAGAATTGATTCGGACAGGATTCCAACCATTTTGCCATGAAGTACATATTTCAACTTTTAATGCCATAGCAAAGCTTTAATAAGCCTTGAGATCATAATACAATGTACAGTAAATCTCATGCTGATGGTTATGACTTGCACATCTTTTATTTATATAACAAGTTTTTATAACGAGTGTAATATAATTCATACAAAATACAAATCTTTGCATTCAATGAATACTAGTGATAAAATCAATACAAGAGTCTGTAACATTTTGTCTCAATTCATGTGCAATCTCAAAATTCAGCTCTGTAAAATGTCAATTTCTTCTAGTGGGATCTGTAGACGAATTTCTTTCTCCAACATCAAATCTGTAATTTCCTCTAGTTTAGAGTTTTGGAAAATTCTTACACCATCCAAGTAAAGACCCTATAATAAAATCCATGTTTATTTGTAATTAGACAGGAAGAAAATGGGAGATAATTAAAGAATAATGCCTACAATTCTGATCTTGACCTCAGAGTCTGAACACTAGTGCATAATTACAAAATTAAATTGACATTTCTTGCATGATCTCTAATGGATTGCAACCAATTCTTGGACAGTTCAACTTATTGTACACTCCACTTAATCATGCAAAGCAAATTCTTACATCTATATATTTCAAAATTAATTTGAATTGCAAATATATCTTAATACAAAATTTGTTGTTTTCTTGCCATAGTAAATACATTTAGGTCTGAAAATGCTTAATATTCATAACATGAATTTGAAAGATTCTGTTGATCAAGTAATGAATTTTGTAAAGCTCAAAAACTAGATGTACTGTGAGCAAGCTTATTAATTGATAACCTTGCTCCAATTCATCCAATGTTTCTCCATTACAAACTTAAGAAGTTGGCACATATCATATGCCTTTTCTGCAAGTGACTTTGAACTTGCTGAAATAACCCTTAATTGGCATAGTTCATGACATACCCTCAGGTCACAAGTCAGTCTTAAGGTCAAGTATAAGCTTCCAATGTTTCTCGATTACAAGATACTGCTAAGACAGGAATTATAAATATATCTGCAAGTGATCTTGAACTTGCCAAAGTAACCTTGGGTGAAGGTCATGACACATCCCTAGGTCATAATTAATGTTTGTGTGAAGTACGGACTTCCAAATACTGATTCATTACAAAGTTATGTTGAATTCATATCGCTTTTATATTATACAATTTAAAATTTTGTGATAGTGTACATAAGTGAACAGAAAAAAAAAACAGAAACAGAAAAAAAGTTTTTATCTTAAAACATGAAGAAATGTTACTTGTGACACAAATATAATTTATATGAGCATACAGTATTACCTTGACCCAAGGGCACTGCTGTAGAGACCTATAAAACAAGCCACTGGCTCTGTCACTTTGACCATATCTTGCCTGTGATGTTAAGAGTATAAGATGTGTCATTTAACAATTATTTTACATACAGTTAGAACATTTAAAAAAGATTATTCAATAGATAGCTTTGGCATATCATTGTTTACTGCTATCCTGCACATGTCTGACATGTAGCTTTACATTAAAAGTAATCACATGGGTCTATGTATCAGTATTTATGGATGACTTGAATGCAAAATTAACAGAGTTCTATTTTAGGTAGTCCAATCCTCAGGTTTTGAAAATGCTCACAAAAAAGTCTATAAATTCACAAAGTAATAGATATTTACCCATGGTATTTCATCGAAGATAATCACATCATGTAGGGAAAATTATCAAATCTCAAATATATTTTTATGAAACTTGAATAAAAGCACCAGCTATGCATTTTGTAATAGAAAATTGAAAATTGATCAATAAGTATATTTTAAAATTAAAAAAACATTATAGGTATCCAGGCATTCAGAGAAAATTGCATTTCTTAAAATACTTTTAATACATTTTTTTCTTATCTTTTTTTTTTCGTTATCTCTGAAAATGTTTTTACTCTTGTACTTTATGGGATACAAATGCCCACTTTTTACTAGAACTTCCAAAACTTCAAAGAACCTTGAATCATGACGAAATGGATGCATGAAAAGATTTCAATTTCCTGCTTCATACTGACACATTTTTAGTTAAATATTAATAATAATATTCCTCTGGCTAAGAAGCAGATATCCTTCAGTGAATTAAAATTATCTAGATATATATCTATAGGACATGTATGTCTTACCCAGGGTTCATAAGTTATGAAACATGAAAATTTGTATTAGTGCATAGAGTTTGATGACAATATCTTGAATAGTTTCTTTAAAACTGAGTTTTTCAAAAAAAAATTTGATTCAGTTGAAAAGCTCGCATCAATATGTATTAGCATGTGAAGTTTGATAAAAGGTATCTTGGATAGATTCTTTGAAACTTTGCTAAACACAAATTTATGACAAGAGACCCATGGGCCACAATGCTCACCTGAGTCAATATGGCCCTGCTGTTCTTCTTCAGCAGATTATTTGTAGTATTTATTCCTATGATCCCCCATTGTGGACCCACCCTAATCCCAGGGTCATGATTTGAACAAACTTAAGTCTACACTACTTAAGGATACTTCCGTATTGATATAATAACTAATCAGGGCTTTGCTGTTCTTGAGAAGAAGATTTTAAAAGATTAAAAGATTTTTTTCCTATATATTCCTATGTAAAACTTCGATACCCCATTGTGGCCCCACAAAAAAACCCTGGGGGTCATGATTTGAATCTTGAATCTACACTACCTGAGGATGCTTCCATGTCAATATGATTAATCATGGCTTTGCCATTCTTGAAAAGAAAATTTTTAAAACTATATTTCCTATGTAAAGTTTTGATCCCCTATAGTGGCCCCACCCTACCCCTGTTGATTCAAACTTGAATCAACACTACCTAAGGATGCTTCCATATTAATATGACTAATCATGGCTTTGCTGCTCTTAAGAAGAAGATTTTTGAAGAATTTTCCTTATATATTTCTATGTAAAATTTTTATCCCCCATTGTGGCCCCACCCTACACCCAGGGGTCATAAATTGAACAAATTTTCCTGAATTTACACTATGTAATAAAGCTTTCACATAAGATTCAATTTTTTGGGCCCAGTGTTTCTTCAGAAGAATATTTTAGAAGATGCCACCAAATTTTCACTAATTCTTAATGATCTTCCCTTGAGAAAGAGAATCCCCTTCACTCAAGGATGCTTTGTGGCAAGTTTGGTTGAAACTGGCCTAGTGGTTCTGGAGGAGGAGTCGAAAATGTGAAAAGTTTACAGACAAACGGACGACGGACAAAAGGTGATCAGAAAAGCTCACTTGAGCTTTCAGCTCAGCTGAGCTAAAAGTGAAGTCAAGGTCAGAGGAAAGGTCAAGGTCAAAAAAATGTTGATGAAGTTGAATAGTTCTTACCAGTATGTATCAGCATTTATTATACTTCTGTGATTTTTTTCTTTATAAAAATATTACAAATAAACCTGTAATTTTTTATAAGCAGCCCCTAGCAAGGAATAGTTTTTGTGCTATTAATAGTCAATGAAACTATTGACCTGCAGCATTCCCTTTCCCTCGCGCTTCCTCTTGCAACTCTTCTAGTTTTATCCGAATCATGACTTGACACAAGTAAAGTCTGCTTAGGTATAATAAAACACCTGTTTACTGGCTATGAGGACAATAGCAAGTTTATTGTCCCCCTCAACAGCAACTATTGCTGTCTTGGAGGACAATAAACTTGCTATTGTCCTCATAGCCAGTTAAAATGTGTATAATATGGTTTGATAAAAATATCTTGTATAGTTTCTTTGAAACTGACCCTAAACATTCATTAAAGAAAAGTAAGGTCAAGGTCAAAAAAAAAGTTTGATGCAGTTGAATAACTCTCATCAATATGTATCAGCATTTGAAGTTTGATAGAATTATCTTGAATAGTTTCTTTGAAACTGAACTAAACACAAAGTGTGTCTGAATGACAGATGGAAGGATGGAAAGACATGACAAAAACTACATATCCCAGCCATATTCATGGCAGAGCATAATAAAATGATAAGTTGGCTACCTCACAATATAAGTAGAGACTCCAGAGAACTGAGCAATGCTGTAGATCCGGATGATCCAGGGATTTTTCCAGGTAACACCTAATCTTGTTCATCACACCACTGCCAGCATGTGAAATGGATGTAACTGAATCTGAAATGTTCAGAAATACGACCTCAACTTTATTTTAGAAACAGAATTCTTCTGACATTAGAATAAGATGTAGATTTTTTTAAAATGAAAATAAAATGAGAAATTTTTACACAAAAATTAATGTACAAATGCAAGGTTAGGGCTAGGTATTGGTGGTTTTCTTTGCAAATGTATAAGAGGTTTGTTCATGATAAAGAGAAGGTTTAAACCCACTTTTTGAAACATACTTAGTACCCACATGTTATAGCCAGTACAAGTACATGTATCGGCTAGCTATACTGTGCCATGGGTACTTGTGTATATAAGAAAGTAAGTTTAAACCTTTTCAATAATTAGTCTAAGAGAAACCTCTATGTGTTTTAACTAACTCATTTGTATAGAACGCCCATACATAGCCTTAATGTACTTAATGTACTTGCGAATTCATAAACCTTTGTAATTATTTATACCATCATTAACAAGGTCCATCCTATGAATTTTCCTATGTATCAAAGAAGCTACTGCAAAAACTGTCAAGTCAGGGGACTTAACTCTCCCAAGGTGATGTCCACAGAATCTATCTAGTCTCCCAAACACCATACAGCCTCTCTCCAGCTCTGTAAACACATTCAGAAAGTACACATGATCTGGGAAAATTTCAAGCGCAGCCTCCACTGTAGCTCGAAGTGGACTTAATGAGGAATGGCGGACAGAAATGTGATGATGAATAACCTTGACCTTGTACCTGAAAATCTGCTCAAGACTGTGTTCAAAGTTCTTGTTCACATTGGTGTCATTGTCTACTTGAGAATTTGATAAGCTGAACACTAAAGATAGCACTTTATTTAAAACACACATGGCACTGTCTAGGTTAAGATCAGAGATGACATATTCAAACAATGTACAGCATTTAGTGAATTCTAGTAGATAAAGCCATTCCTCTTTGCTTCTTTGGGGGTTCTTCTTGTAGTCCTGTAAAAGCATTTCTATTAACTCCTCCATTTTTCTTCTGCTTTTTAGTTTCTTCACTGCAAAAGTGCTGTTGGGATTTTTTAAGTCATTATGTTGATTTTCACATAAACAAATCAGTGCATGAACACTTCTGTTCATTGACTCTGGACTTATACTGACTGTATTCTTGGTAAACTGAAACAAATCAGTATTAATTGGAAAATTTAGAAAAAGTTCCACAAGAGTTCTGTAAAATGCTGGAATGTATTCCTTGCCATCATCTGTGTTCACACACAACATTGGAATAGCCATCTCCAGCACCTCTACTGCTTCATTTTTACCTCCAAGACTGGAGAGTGAAAGGCTATACTCCATCCAGACTGCTTTACTATTTCTGTTTAAAGGATCCTTTAACACATTTCTGGCCATTTTCTTGAATTTCTTACAATCAACCTTTTCACAATTTTCATTTCTTGTTTGATATCTTAACCAGATAACAGTCAGTTCTCTATGAGGTACTCCATTAAACTTAGACAATCCTTGTTGAATAATATTGCCAATAAATCTATATAAAAATCTCTGCTCTGACAGTGGTCTTGGATTTTGGAAGTCTTTCATTCCCAGTATATTAAATATAACAGAGAGTCTCTCATCATCCTGGACATCTTCTCCAAGTTGACAATTTTCAAATCCAAGGAAAATAAGAAACTGAATCAGAAGCTTAAAATTCAACTTCTCTGGCAAACAGAAGAGAAAAGGTGAAATATCCTCAAAGAGAACAAGTCTATCTACATCCTCACAATCATCCATTGTCTCCCCTGCAGTCAGGTCTGGTTTCCATGGCAACCAATGAGCTGATTCTCTGAGGGATTCTAATTGTAGCCAAGTCTCCCATTTTTCTTTTTTGCTCTGCAAAATAGCCTCCTCTTCATCAGCTAATGAGGGATCTAAGTGAAGCAAAATATGAAAATGCCTATGCTTTACCAGTTTAACAGTTTACATGATTTAAAAAAAATCAAAATTGAGAAATATTTTATCAACCAAGGATTTTTCTGTCAATAATACATTTGAATTTTCTTAGTTATAAACACATCACCTTATCAATTTGTGGGGATATAGTCTTGGACAAAGGGACAATTTCTTTTATCCTGAGGAGAGTCGAAACATTTGATCTTGAGGTGGATTATGATACAAATACTTCAGGGCTTTCAAAAAGATCAGAAACAGGAAGTACTTTTAAAAAAAAAATTGGATATACTTTGTGAAAGCAATTTTAATTAGACATGTTACTGAATTTTTCTCCATCAATTATTCTGGCTGGTACATCCATGATTTCAGTCAGGTAAAAGTACCATGTACTGGTATATTTTGAAAGGCCTGCTATACTTACATGTACATGCCTTCTAGTTTACATATGAGTTGCAATCATAAAGACACAGAATCACAAAGAGAACTATTATTTCTCTTTTTTCAGTAAAGTGAACATACAATGCTCAATACCTTTCTCATTATTTTCACTTTCAGTTGGAAGTAAGTTTTTGTTATCCATCCAGTAATTCCAGCCTTTAGCTCCCTCCTCCCCAAATCGTGGCACCCCTATGTCCCAGAAGCTCTCCAGAATAATGGCTTTTTCACTAAGGTCAGCTGATTTAAGGCGCTCTGGGCAACATAAATTAAGTTCAACCAGAGCCTGGAATGAGGCTATGGCTTTCTCCTTGTGTCCTGCTTGCTTCAAAAATGTACATAACTGAACAAAGATACCTGTGATAGAAAATGAAATAAATGTCATCATTTGTAGATCTTAATCAGCCCATAATTTATGGTAGTTATATATGGAGTAGACTGCAAAAGTTTGTTCTTTATAGTCATAGAAATGCTTATGGATTAATTTATTCTAAAAATACATGTATACTGCACAGATAATAATGAGAAAGCATACCAAGTATTTCTTCTGACAGGTTTACTGGTAGAGTATGTGTCTTTAATTTGCCCTCCTGGTATTTAACAAGTGTAGTGATACACTTCTGATACAGTTTGCACACTCTAGACACAGAAAATTGAGACAGCCTACTTTGATTGAACATCAGGTACTGCTTCCACAGGGTAATGTTTGTTGGGTTGTGAAATAGCAGGTCTTCCATTTCTTTATTTACTTCATTTGGTTCCAGCATTTCCTGGCACAACTGCAAATACTTCAGTTTTAAAACAATGTTACCCTGATTCACTTCCATGGCTTTTTTCAAGATAGCAATCTTCTTTTCTAGGACAACAGACTTAGACATTTTGAAATATCCCTCAGATTCTGGCAGCCTTAATAAGGAGTCTTGATACTCTACAAATTCCAGCCACAGGTCAGTGTTGTGAGGCTCCTCCCGTGTTCTACGATTAAACTCGGCTGTCCTTTTGTTCAGTCTCTCCTCCATTTCAGTTAAACTGACATTATTGTCCACTGGTTCTACCCCCTCCCCCTTTATGTAATGTGAGGTGCTTGTGTCCATCAGTCTCTCTCTTATATCCTCATTAAGATTCCCATGAGTTCTCTCTGAGACCTCCTCTGGAGGGACAGGTATAACATCAGAAGGGACACTCTCAGTATCTTTGGATGGTACAAGATGACACAGTGGAGCTTGTTCAGAGAGCTTCCTGTTTTCTCTGCTGTAATACCTCTTTGTTTTGTGTTTCTTTTTGTTTTCTGTATCTCTAGATTGGGAATCTCCTCCTAAACTTGCTCTGAAAGACTGGGAAAAAGTAGCAATATGTCCTTTGTACAGAGATTCATACTTCCAGTTATGAATGTTGGATTTACGATCAATCCTGAAAGCATCCTCTGGTTCAAGATAAGGCAGCTCTTCAGTGAACACCTTGTTTCCTTGAGCCTCTGGAACCCTTCAAATATAAAACTGTTTCTTAGCACAAAGTGTAAATGCCAACCAAACTAATTGTAAAATGATACCATGAATTAGACAGTGGTGAAAAATTTAGAGAAAAAAAACTTACTTTGTCTTGACTTTGGCAAGAGGACTTGGTGATCTTGAAACTTCCCCTTTGTGACTTTTTTTCTTTTTGTTTTTATGTTTATGTTTTTTCTTCTTTCTCTTTTTTGGCTCTTTATTAAAAAATAACAAAATTAAGCTTCACAGCTCAGTTCACAGCATCAACAAGATGTACAGTTAAATAGTGCTTATAAGTGCCAGGGATGAACAATTTTGATTCATTATTTGTAATCGTTATTTCTATGAATTCAAAAAGTTTAAAATACATTTTACAGCTATAGGGAATGACAATCACTTTGCTGTAAGCTGCATAAATTCCTTATGTGTTCACTATAAATGTGTTTTACTGTATAGTGTTTTAGAGGGTTAAGCTTCTTTAACCATACCATATGGAATTGTTTTACTTTGTCAAGAATAAAATATGAGCATTATTGTATCAAGAAAAAGAAGTCTCTAAAAATGCTCTATTCTATTCACATAAAAAATATTATCATAGTAATAAGAAACACTGAAGCAACATTATTCCTTTCTGGCATGTTTTGTGCTGACATTTTAATTTTCTTGGATTCTAAATGAATTCCAATAATAAACAGAGACTGATTGGTAGCCTAGTTGTAGGACTTGAATGAATACTGGGGAAAAAAAAACAGAGAAAATAGTGAACCTTTAGCGTTTGCCTCTTCTGGCATCTCTTCAGAGGATTCTTGGATGTCTCTGTAATAAAATGAATCAGCATTATTTACACAGAACACTCCAGTCCATTATGAAGAATGTAATATTACAGTCTTCCATAATATACAAAGTTATATACATGTATGTTATATAATTTTTCATAATATGACTATAACAGAAAATGTCTATATTATGGAAAACTGTAACACTGGTATATAGAAAATTTTGTATAATTTTTAAAAATTAATGCTTAAGCTTACTATATATGTTTTATTATGAAACATTTTGGTTCTAAACTTTTGTTTTCATAGTTTTCATGGTGGAGGGTAAAAAAAAGTCTAAAAATATTGCTTATTTTTTCAATTTCATCGACATAGGTAGTGCACACTTTGGACATAAATATCTCCCAAAAAGAAATTTTTGGTAATGGCTGTAATTTCCCTGCATAGTTTGAGGTAGAACCAGTGACCTGATACAGGTCTTATCATGCCTTCATCCTTCCTAGTATCGCTCTGACCACAATTCATCTAATGTACAATTGATTATCTAGCTGATAATTAGCTCACCTGAAAGTTCAAGTGAGCTTTTCTGATCACATTTTGTCCGTCTTCCGTCCATCTGCCTGTCCGTCTGTAAACTTTCAACATTTTCGACTTCCTGACTCTCAAGAACCACTGGGCCAATTTCAACCAAACTTGCCACAAAGTATCCTTGGTTAAAAGGGATTCAAGTTCGTTTAAATGAAGGGCCATGCCTTCTTCCAAGGGGAGATAATTACAAATTAGTGAAAATTTAATGGCATCTTTTACAAATCTTCTTTTCAAGAAGCACTATGCCAGGAAAAATGAAACTTATGTGGAAACATCTCAGGTAGTGTAGATTCAAATTTGTTCAAATCATGACCCCCAGGGGTAGGGCAGGGCCACAATGGATGATCAAAGATTTACATAGGAATAAAATCTCTTGGGTGGTGTGTCAGGACTTACCCATAACCCAAATCTCCATGGCAGATGCTAGACTAACCCATGTGTGAGGACTAACCTTAATCTCTCGGATGGATGTGAGACTAACACTAATCGCAGTCGAAATTTTGTGCAAGGACTAATTAACCCTAATCCTTCAGATGGGTGCAGGACTAACCCTAACCAGTCGAAAAATGTGCAAGACAAATCCTTATTAGTTGAATGACAAAAATCTTCCGTCATAGTGCAATGAGCATGTGGATCTTGCAGATTTGGGGACAGGTAAAGTGAAGTCTACCCAGAAAAGCATTTAATTACTAAAAAGATAATAATCAGGTGCGTAGCTGCCTATACGCAAATACACAAGTGCGTACGCATCATTTTCAGAAAAAAAAGAGAGAATTATTCGGAGAAAGAAATCTCAGTACCATCCAACAAATATTTGTGTTTCAAATTATTCTGTGTCATACTGTGTTGATTTAAATTTTCGATTATCATGGCTGTATGATAAAATTTTAAATCTTTTATTTAATAACTGCTAAATCCAAATAAATCATTCATTATTTTGTCATTGTTCTATCATACATTGATATTTTTTTAAAAGATCTTTGAAAAATTAAATTTCAGCCACATCGTTGAATGCTATGATCTACTAGTATGATTTACAATACGATGTTTTTTGTTCATAATTAAAATTTTGTATACATGTTTTTAAACGTTAAGAATGATTATATGATACCAATTAATATATCGGTTAAATTTTTAGCCTCAATTATATGTACAATAAGTTTCCATGGAATATTAATTTTCATTAAAACAATAATATTACTATGTCTTCTATTTCCTAAACAAAAACTAAATGGCATAATTTTTATATTTCAAGAAAATGATTCAAATATTTGGTAAAACTCCAGAGCTTCTGGGCCCTCACCAGCAGGCACGTAGTATCAGGGGAGCCTCCCCCTTACTTATTCCCAAAACCTAACCTTTTACTATTGAAAATGTACATTGAAAGGGTGGACCCCCACTGTTTGTTGCACCATTGATTTGTGAAATCATGGTTATTTGGTAATATATTAATAAAAATTTGGTTTTTGAAAGATGGACCCCCCCCCTTCAACACACACACACACACACACAAGAAGTAGGACTTCGAATTTTGACAATCTTCCTTTTTCGTCCTTGCTTGTCAAAATTTTTAAAATTGTAATTTTTTCTTGGCTGACAAAAATTATATTACGTGCCTGACCAGAGCCCTTAAACACTGGGGGGGGGGGGGGGGGGGCTCAAGACCCCTTCCCTACCCAACCCCCTGCCGTTCTCTGCGTACTCATTTCTATTCTGGTTACGCGCCTGATAATAACTTTACACATCTTTATGTTCTTTAGATTATTGAGACCTGATTCTTCTAGGAACAATAACATCTCTGAATATTTCAAACTATGGGCATTGTCTTCTAAAACAGGATTTTTGCAGGAATAACTTCATAGCCATTCTTCGAAATTGGGCAAATAGTGCTTATAAGCCAGCAAAGAAACAGGTCGAAATAGAATTCTTACTGGTTTGACACACTCTCATTTGCCTGTGGTCCTTGTAATTCCGGGACATCAAGCTGTAAGTTTGGAAAACTCTTGTTCTGCAACCAGTCCAAGTTTACTGAAAATTTAAAAAAAAAAAAAGAATCACGTTTGAGTCTAACTCAGGATCATGCTACTATGAAAAACAAATCGATTTAGTTCTGAAAATGGGAAAGACCGACTATTAGAATGTGTTGTATCATCCCCGTCTGTACTTAATGGGAAAAGTGTGTTTTTTGATGAAACTGGAAAAAGGGGATTCATTTTTTCCTAAATCAGTCAATACGAAAGTGAAACGACTTTTTGTTAACCCGTCCATAGAAGTTTCTCAATGCAATACGTGTTATCTTATTACATTATGTTCAATCTTCAATGCAGACAATATCAAAAAATAAACATAATAAATACACTTTAAGTTCAAATTTATAAAATTTAGAAAAAGTATTCATTGTAACTAAATCGAACTATTTATGCACGATCTGTCTTTTTCTTTTTCATTTCCGGGATCTTTTTCCCTTTGTCTGTCAAACTGCATACTGTTTCATTTATGTTTTAAAAGTTAAAATTAAAAAGGAAAAATGGACTCAGCAACACTGAATTATTTTTCATCAATTAATCCTCTGACAAAGCGGGTTGTGGGTGATGTTTTACTGGTGGAGGAATTGCTTGGGGATGGATGGAGTGCAATGAACCTGAATGAAAAAGAAACTACTCTGGACGATTACTTTGTCAAACCAGACGTCAGAAGAGTGTACCAAGATGTTGACAAGACAGAGGAGTACCCACAAAGTTTTCCGCGATTGGCATTATCATCTGGAGAGAAAATAATCGTAGATGAGAACAATGATGTACGCCTATATTAAACCAAGTGCTCTTTTGATAACTCCAGCTTGCTGCATCCTAAAATGTCATAGTTGTATAAATCAGGCCCCGGGATCATGAAACATCTTAAGCTTAAGTCCAAATATTTATGTTGTACTTAAATGTTGTAGAAGTCAAGTAGTCCAAAAATTCAAATATTTTTCAATATTGCTTTACAAAAGTGTTGTTATATCTGTAGAGATTAATTCAATAATTAAAAAAATTTCACAGGTGATTGAAAATTCGACTTAAGTCTAAGTCTGTTTCATAATCCTGGGGCCTAGTATCCATGCTCTAGGTATTAAGTATCGATAATTAAAAATTTTTCATTTATCTTAGTTAAAAAAAATGAATGATTTAGTACGTATAGATAGTTTTCGATTGACAAGATTTTAGTAAGAGTTATTTTCCGTTGGTTGCCATACTGGAGGTATACAAGCCCAAATTCCTTCATTATTCAACCAATTTAAACTTGTCGTACTGGGCAATTGGGTGAGGATTACACAATTTTTCTTACGAATTTATGCTTACACAAGCTGCCTTTAATTCATAATTTTAGTATTTTAAAGATTTTTATTAGCCCTTATACTTCTGCCACACAAGAGGAAAATTCACTCGTTGGACCTCCAATATGGCGACCAACTGGAAATAACTCTTGCTTAATTCAGGCCAGTCAAAAACTATCTATTTCATAACATGAGAGTCACATCAGTTAAGTGTGATTACTTCACTGTACATTAAACAATTGATCTACTTTCATATCTTTCATTATCTTCTCTTCAGTTTTGGACATGGCAAGATGAGCATTCTGCACCTTTTTCATGGCGATCTAAGGTAGTATAAACACTTTAAAATTGTAATACACCACTTAATTTTTTTTTTGTACAATCAAACATAGATTGCTTTTCAAGGGATCTAACAACATTCTGATAAGCTTCGTCTTCATTTGTCTTTTCATCTAACAAAAGTTATCTCATTAAAATTAGCAGGTTATTAGAAGTAAATTTGCAAGTTAGGCCAGGGCTAGTAATTTTATGATCAGGGCTAGTAAAACTTTGGGAAGTAGCCCAACTGGTCTAGTACATACACTCTTAAAAGTTAATGTCACTCATTTCTTCAAGCTGAACACTGCCGAGTTTTGGTGAAATGCAATAACTAAAACCATTTATTGAATAAAGATGCTCACATCATATTTTGTCACAAAGAATTGAAAGGTATTAAGAACTAGAGCAAACTACATTAAAAAAAAATTATTTCAGCTGTTGTTGGCATCCATTTTTACTGTGTATTGGTGTTAGGACTGCAGTTTTTTTTTTTTACTTTAATGTGGTTTAGAGTCAGGAAGACTTAACTTTGGCTGACTTGGAACCTGAAGAGTTGGCAAAACCTTCAAAAACAACCAAATCAAAAAAGCAAGAGTCAAATTCATCTGTCAAACCAAGTGAGAGACAATTTCAATATAAGAATGAAAGTTTATGGAACAGTACATTCCCAGAAAAGCTGAAAGAAAGGAATTCAGTAAGACGTACTGAAATCAACACACTAGAGGACCTGAAAGACTCCGAGAGAAGAAGTCAGAGCCCTGAGGCCATTAACTATGCATTCAAAGGCAGCAATGGGGATCTTTCAGGTCCTCCTCCTGAAAAGCAACCAAATGGTACACTTCAAGACTCACCTAAGAGAGCATCACCAGCAAAGTCAGAAAGTAAAAATACAAAGTTACATTTATCATCCTCATTTTCTAGAAAAAATCAGCAGGACTGTGAATTTCTGGTTGAAAAGAGAAAGGAATCTTTGCCAAAATCCAAGTCCAACTCAAGGGAATTCAATGATGTTGAACTGAATGCATTTGATAACCCTGCAATGGCAGTGGGTGTGGCATTGATTAACCAGGAAGAGGACAGTTCCAGTAGCTCTAACTCCTCCCCCGCCCACAAACCTCTGCTTAAGGAACCAATCAGACAAATCATGGAGCGAGAGGAAGTGATTTTTCAACAGCCCTCTTTTAGTGAGGAGGATGGGTATAGGACTGCTGAACTCAAACAAGTTGACAACACACCATCAGAGGTAAAATGTGCAGATTTTACAGGCTATTAATTCAGTCTAGTAGATTTTAAAAAGTATTAAAATTCCAATCATTCAGTTTTTCCCCCCAACCTTGTTATAAACTTCTTGGATTTCTACAGACAGAGGTTTAGAGAAAGAGGTAAACATGCTTTTATTTTAGTTTAAAGGTATTGATTGGTATGGTGATCAATTTTTTTTAATTAAAAAATTTAAGAAGGGTTTTGGTATTTTGCATTGGTATAATTTATTAGGAAATGAATAGATACATTTTTTACTGAGCACTGAATTACAAAATAACAAAAACATCTACTCAACATGCTCAATCTACAATGTTTATATGCATCCCTGTATTATGACATACAGTTCTTATACCCCCCTCTTGAAACAGAGGTATATAGTGATGGGGGTGTCCATACGTCTCTCTGTCTGTGTCCATCCATTAGGATTGGAGTACCCATCTCTTATCCCCAACTCCTCCTATACCATTGAATAAATTTTAATGAGACTTTCACAGAATTTTTATTACATAGTCAGGAATAGACATTAACTTTCTTATTCACTTGCCATTCGGGGAAGTGAACTCAATTTTTGACTTGTCTGAATGCAAAAATTGCTTGCCCATAATTAAGAAAGAAGAAATTAGTTTTATTTTATACCGTGATACTATGATAAGAAAGAGTGTGACCAGATACATTTCTGTATGTTTGGCAATCTGAGGTGCCAGAAAATAATGTTGATGCTATGTTGGACATGAATATATACTGCTGTCCTTGTCAATTTAACCTGTAAACTCACATTGCCATGCAGCAAGAACAACCTAGAGCACGTATTTATACCCTGAAAGAAACTAGAATAACGAACCCTGGCAACTTTTAAATGAACGCTATAATATAGAAATACTTCTGAGGGATTCAGAATACAAAAACAATATCAGTCACATTCCCAGTGAAAATCAAGATTTCAATTTATTGTTTAATCTATAAACTAATGTAAGCTACATAACAGTATACGTTTCTATCAGAAATATTCATTTGCCCATTTGGACAAGCTAAGTACCTTGATTATTTTCCTTTATATTCTGTTGAACATTGTAATACTTGGACCACTTGATGGTGTTCCAACTCAAGCCACACACTTGAATTTACACTTTGTAAAGATTATAGCTGTCACAATTTTTTCTTCTTGTCTGACCAATACTTGGAAATAAGAGAATGTTTCAGTGTTACTATCTCATATTGTTATTTATTTTCCTAACTCCTGTTGAACTCAATTAGAATTTCCTTCATGCACCCTGGTGAGGGATGTTTATAGCTTTTATTATTTTATATATATGTACATGTAGATTGAGATCTTTGAGGTTCTGCATGGAAGTTGGAAAAGATGAAAAAAATATTATCAATTTACTGACACCACACAAAAGAAATGCTGGATAAATGATTCTTTGATCAGAGAAGCTCACTTGAGCCTTTGGCTCAAGTAAATTAAATATCTTAAGAAAAAAAAAATAATTTCTAGTGATTGTAAAACAGAAGGGCCACAGTTAAATTACCAGTAATATGAAACCATTCTGATATGGAATAGATAAAATATATAATTAATGGGTCTGGGGGCACAAAAAATAGTATTTCTGTACATGTAATTCACTTTTGAATTAAAGACTTACAGGCTTTAAGAATTAATGTAACACAGTTAAATTTATAAACTTGGTGGCATGTCGAAACAGTGTACCGATACATTAAAATTGTTAAAAATGTACTAAATTCAGTTAAGGCCCCAGTAAGGGTTGCGTAAGTGATCAATGTGGCCCTTAGTGGGCTTCATGCATATATATGTTACATTGAGAGGTGAATTTGACATCATTTACTTTTTTTCATTTGCCTAAGATTTGACAAATTCAGCAGAATATATTACATAGGTACATTTTATGATGTATTCTATTTTATTGTGTGACTTAATTTTTCAGGCATTAAATGATTCTTCTATACCAATGACTGGGTTTGACTTCTTGGATCAGTGGTGAGGAATATCCAGGATTAAAGAGCTACATGTATACAGAATGCAGCAAGTAAGGAACACTGCCACAATTATAAGTATAATGATTCCATCAGTGTGTAAACATGCACAAGAGTAAGATACTGCACTATGTAATTTTCCACTTTATCATGTAAATTAATTCTTATATACAATGTACATTCATTGTATACAGTACATGATTATACACCCAAACTCAATAAATTGGTGCAATTCAAGATATTTTTTCTTCAAAAATCGACTTTTGATTATCCATCTGCTAATAACATTTTCAGATAGATCAACGTATCAAGTTTGTATTCCCAAAGATTTTTCAAGTTAAGTTCATTGGTTAAGAAATTACGTCAATTTGAAATAAAGGTGTATTGTTGATCATTATTTGCTGAGAAACAAGCGTTACGTATCATATTATAGTTTTCCTTTAAGATTTTAGGGTGAAATAATATAGATTGTAATAAATCCTCAATGTCAAAAGCAAATCAGTCTATTTACTTTCGTGATAAGACAAAAAAGGTCAACTGTCATAATGTATTTAATGAATTGATGCAATCAAATTATCGTATTATATTTTTTTCTTCAAATGAATTTGACATATCTCTAAAATTTTATATTTCAAATATGCTTCAAGAAAAATCAAAACTGCCCAGCGCAAATGGGGGTTCTAAATGAAAAGAGGATCCATTTATAGAAACGTTAAATAAAACGTTGTTCATGAATTGTGATCTTGTTCTTATTTACACTTTCAAATGCAACAACGTTCGTATGTAACGAATGTTTCATGAGAAGTAATATTTACTGTTTTTAAGATTAATTCCAACAAAATGGACCAATTCATGAGATGTAATTTCTGCTCTACTTGTGCCATGGTATTGAAAATGTCAAAAGAAATCATAATTTGAACTGCATCATATATATCATCGTGTCATATTTTCCTTGAACTGTACTATATGTACAAACGGATAAGAGATATATGTAAAATTGTCTGTATAGACGTTTTAACAGAACCTAAAATAATGTAAATAACAATTTTTCTGATGACTTTTAGCTTGAAATCATTTGACCATCAATGGAAACTTCCTTCGTATTTCTGCTTGGGTCAATGCCATAGTTCAACTAAAATAAAATGCTGAAATGTACGTTACTTAACATAAAATGCGAGTTTAACAGTATCAAAATTATAAGAGAGAAACAAAAAACCCTGATGTAGATTCAGAATAGAAACTCAAACCTTCGGTAACGAATGTTTCAACACCTTTCAAGACTAATAGAGGACATTCAGGTGTAGATTGATACTGGTTGCGTAGTTGTTGTCGATTGTTATTTAAATATTAAAAGTTACATACTAATTCATTCCATCTGATTCATTGCTATTGCATTCTAGAAAACAAACTCACCAACACTGTCTAGACTTTAGAAAAAAATCATATAAAGGCAGTACCGTACTCCGGATGTCAAAATTTGAATACTGGCGCAAAATTTTTTGACTACGTATATGTGCAGAAGATGTTTGAACTCATAAATCATTCTTTTTTAAGAGGTTTGGTAACGAATGTTTCGGTAACGGTTGTTTCATTTAATCATTTTCTCTTAAATAGTAAGCTAACAATAAGACATTGTTAAATCATTGTTGGAGCATGGAATACAGTTGTTGGATAGAAGAAAAAGTATCACATGTTTAACTATGATATCATTCTATTTCATCTATTAAAGTAATACAACGAATGTTTCATGCCTATCCATACGCATGTAAAATAGGAAGATAGAATGTAATTTCAAAGTATTGGTAACATATACAAGGCTTTGTACCATTTATTTTTAATTTTCAAGAAGTTTCCTTCAAAATAAAACGTATTCCAATCTTACAGGCATACAATACCGAATACTCATACTATATTTAATGTCACAGACCGTTTTTATTTTGTTTCTGGCGACATGGGGATATCAAATCAAAGTTTGGTAATATATTTGTGATTATGCTCAATAATTTATTAAAAGCATTTTACAAATAAATGTTTTGAAGACATATGCTATCTAATTTAAGATTCAACTGTTATTTGTACAAAAAATAGCCATTTAAGTGTAATTATTCGATGTTGGCGACAGTAACGTACGTTTCAAAAATTCACTACATGCCAAATAAAATATCTCAATATGATTTGTTCACTTCATTTTTGTATTTTTGCCTTAAAGGTTACATATTCATGCATTCATTCAAAAGGTATTTTCTTTGACATTTCATTATTTTTTTACGCTTAACCCCCAGCGACATCATTTGCACCATTTTATTGAGCTTGAGTGTATAGATATACATAATATATGAATATTATAGAGAGAGAGAGAGCATGTAACATGTACACTGCCTGCTTTTGTTATATAAAATCTTAATTTTCTATAATTATACATGTATTAGTGTTTCATTTTGAGAGAACTGCTGCAGCAGGTTGTATACTGGTATCTCATAATATTGTGTAAGAAAAGTTATTCCAAATTCTAACTTTTCATTAAATGCTATTCATAAACCTAACAATGACCTAACTTTTAAGTGGCAAATTATTTTCTAAATTTATAATCCATTTTTAAAACAAAATGTCTTATTTAACTTCTAAATTGGAGAGTTTCATTGTGTCACAGTATTGGAATACATGGAAGATTGGCACTGTCATGAAGTACAATTTTTATTTTTTTATTTCAACATGTGAATCTACGTGAAAATTGAACAATAATAACAACTTAAAGCTTGTAAAATATGAACTTAATTTTGGTTTTTATGAGGATTACATGTATGTATTTATGGTCTAAATAAAATAGAAATAGGAATGGAAGACAGTCTGTAAAATTACTCTTTATTTAAATAAATTTTTCTCCAATGTGTTCCATACCTTTTTCACCATCACACAAGTCAAGAATCAGAAAACAATCCAACGGTCCATTAACAAAAAGGATATGTGCTTTGTATCCTAAATTTTGGAAAATACCACGATGTATGATTTACATCTGAAACGTGGGAGGTTGTTAGTCTGCAATTGATATTTGTATATTTTTTCTTGTTAATCTTTATTACTCTATTTTTGTATCACTTCAATGTTAAGGTACATGTGTATTTGATAGTTATACTTAGTAATTAATTTATTTTTAGTGCATGTGACACACAGACTGACTAAGCATTTTATGATTACTACATTATTTCACAGAATGTTTTTTAAAGATATGTTGATAAAGATTATAGTTACATACATATTAATAACTTCTAAGTTTTATAAGGATAACTTTTTCTCTACATTTTGATGGTGGTCCTTACATTATGATGTTATTTTACTATACTGTAGATCACTTTTATTTTATCTTATTTTTTCATGGAATATAATTTATTTAAAAGTACATGTAGTGTTTTATTAGAGATACATAAATTTTGCAAATCCCTGATGAGGAAATTTCTATAGTTTTGACTTGTATGTGTATGATTTACCTCCCTCATGTGCAGTGTTGGTCAAATACTCTCGATTTACATTTAAAAAACTTATCACCATTCACAGTTCAAAAACAGTGTTCACATAAACTCCAGACCTGTGAATTCATTCAGTAGAACTGAGTTCCCTTAGCGTTTTCTTCAGTAATGAAATTTTGAGTTGTTTGTCAATTATTCAGCATAATTCTAATAAACATTGATTTTGAAAAAGGGAAATATTATTTCTGCTTTTGTGGTTTTAGTATTTACATGCTCTATATTATGAAAACCTGCTAATACCAATTAAAGAAGCATTATTTTATTTAAGTACAAACCAGTAGAGCTACAGAGACTTCTGGTTAAACTGAACAATTTTGTATTTGTTAATTTCTGTAGTTAACATTTTAAGATTGAGATCTTAAGTTTGACTGTATTCATATAAAATAAGCCAAAATTTAAAGTATTTGCAGCGTATTCAGATCACATGCTATATCTACATGTAAAGCCACATGTAACAATATTCCTCTCTTTTTCCAAGACAAGATTATCAGGCCAGGTGATAGGAACAGAAACAAATATAGTGCAGTGGGACAGAATTTCTACATTGATACCAGAGTAATTTCAGAAAAAGAGGGTGCTAACACTAGAGAAACTGTGGTGTATCTGTTCGATAATCTCAAAATCGCACATTCAAATTGCTGTAAGCAGCATCACACAGTAAAGTATCTGAAGAATCAAGCATCAATATTTTATAATTTTAAATGGGGAAAACAGTAACAGCACTAGATGTCTTGCCTGAATACATTTACACAGGGAACATGTAACAATGAAATCAATGCCTTTCACTCTACCAGGATCTTCTCCTAGTCTGTAGCTCTCACAAGATGCAGAGCAAAAATACTGGATACCAGCTCAGACCTCTGTTATTCTGCAGAACAGCTTCATTAGAGAGTCACAGTTACATTCATTAGCTAAACAAACAAGTAATGGTGTGTGAATAAAGTGTTTTGCATCTCAAAAATAACAAAGGTGCTTTTAAGCTTATTTCAAGTGTTTATTTCCATAATAAGAGGACATATTTAATACTGATGAAGGACAGGTCATTTCTTTGCCATAAATCACAATACTATTACTTTGTAAGAGATGAAAATCCACAAGTTATCAGAATAATTTCTAATAATCTACAACTGAAGACAATACATCATTTAACCTTGACCATGTAGACTAAAACATACATCATATTAAAAATTAGACAACTTTGTATTCTGCATCAACACCATTCTATATGTAATTTCAAATACATGTACAGTAGTACTTATACACAAAGACATACTGAATTTTTGCAGAAAGGAACTTTGTAGAATTCCATGTATAATATATATTTTTTTTCAAACAAGAATAAGTCTGACTTGCATGTACACCAGATCACTAAGTACATGTACATGTACCTAACAGTAGCATACACACACAGCCCAGTCTCTCCTTGATAAATCAATTCTTTAAAAACTACACTATTATACATGTACACATTATTAGCAAACAAATAAAAACAAGGACTAAATGCAAATCTTCCAACAGAAATCTCCAACTTAAAAAAAAAATTACACTTTATTCCAAACATTTATCAATTTCATAAATTAAAATATATTTCTATAAAAAAAAAACAGTAAACAAATTTCAGATTTTTTTTGATAGCAGACATGTACCTGTATTTTCACTGACAAGATTCCAGTGTTGTGATCTATGGCATAGAGTTGCCTCCCCTTATCAGTATCCACTCCTCCCACATGAAAAAGTCATTCAACATGAATAAAACAAATTCATTGTTTTATATGCAGACATCACTGTATATTTAATTTGAATGACTCTTTGAAACTGTTCATTAAGCAACAAATGAAAACAACAGATTTTTTTTCTTTGGCAAATTCATTGCAAAATTCAACAATGTTCAACATCAATTAATATATACTGTCATTTTCTCAGCACATTAAGAATCTGTATCACGATTGACATGCTTTTGCCGCATCTCTAGTAATCTGTGAATACCTAACATATCCAGCACCTCCCATTTCACAACAGGATAGGCATCAACATTTTATTGGCACTTAAAATCTAAGATAATATCATTGTTCTGTAGATTCTTTTCCTTCTAACAGCATCTTCATATGGCCTTCTTTAAAATACGCACAACAGAAAAACATTTTTTTTTCAAGAATCTCCAGAAGCTATGTCCATTTTGAGCACTACTAATGTGACAAATTTTACAGTGAGCAAGTGAATTTCCTTTGGAAGGCAAGCTTATATGGTATTATCCATAGGTTGAAATGTCACTACAATGAATAACTTCTGAATCAGTAATGTGAACTTCCACTAAACCTTTTCAGAAATTGAACAGTTGATGAACCATGAATTTCACATTTGTTGAAGTCTATGTGAAGAAATGTGCTCTCTTGGAACAATATTCAAACTCTTAACACGTTTGCAATGGAGAAACTGTGAAACAAGTGCTTTTTTGTACTTTATAGTACATAATGCCTTTTGAACAAGTGTTATAATTTCTTTCCATCATCTTTCGAAAAATGAAGAAGGCACAGCCATGCATACAGACTTCTAATTCTTTGAAATGACTTCTTATGAAATCATTCTTTGGTGAACAACAAAAAAATAGTATTGCTGAGAACAAGAACACTGTAATTGTCCTAGCTGCTCTTTTGTCTGGTATGATGTGTCAGCCGGTAGGTTTTAGGGGGTAGTTTTGGGATACCCTCATCAATGTCTCTGTTTCCATTGACATGGTGGAATTCTGACTGGCTAGGACTCCGGTGACTGGATCGTGGTAATGTTGCACTCGGTGGTCGAAAATGATGGGTTGTCTGGGATTCATGTCTTGGTGGCACAGGAGGGGGAATATTCCTTGGGGGAATGGGAGGGTCAGTTTCCCTTCCTGGTTTCATGCGAGGAGGAAGAGGTGGGGGAGACTGAAAGTTTTTGCGATTCCCATGTGTCTTTGGAGGGGGCTGAAGGGGTGGTATCGCAGATAATTGACTAGGTTCATTTGACTTATCTGAAAGTACATGCAACATTAAAATGTTAAAATGGATGGCTGTTTTTTTTGTTTTTTTTTTTATTTGTTTGTTTTTTGTTTTTGTTTTTTTTTTTTTTTTGCCTTTTAAATATTTAATAATTTATCTGATGTTCAACAATAAAGGCTTCTATTGAATGAAGCTTTTTTTTTATTTCAGCAGAAAAAATATGATGTACATGTATATATCAGACAGAACAAAGAAAAATCTTTATTATATTAATGCCTGCATCAATAGAGACCACTACAACTTTGTTATTTAAGTCAAAAAATGGAAATTCACTTAAAGATTATATCAAAATCATCACTATGTTGGCTTTGTGACCATAACTTCTATATCTCGTTTCTTTGGATTACCTGAATTCCCTGGCTTTGTGGGAGAGGCAGGCTCAAACACATCTGTTGGGGAGCAGGGCGGGGAAGTTTGTAGAGGGGACTGTGGTTCTGGTTCCTCTGTATCATTTAGAATCCTGTAGCCTGTGCCAGAAGGAAGCAGTGGGAAGAAGTGACCCCTTGTAGAGGCTCTCAGGGAGTTTGGCTTAATACCTGGAGACTTCAAGGAATAATCATACCTTTTTGGCTGTAGGAAAAAGAATATGTAAATGAAGTATTATTCCAGCTGAAAGATGTACTGTGCAAGCTACACATTTAAAAATATTAGATTGATTTGTGTTTTATCTACATGTATATGGAGAAAAACAAATTGTCCCATGGGCCACAATGCTCACCTGAGTCAACTTAGCCTTGCTTCTTTAGAGGATCATTTAAAACTTTGATACTCTATTGAAGCCCCACCCTACCCCAATTTCCGAGACTTGTACAAACTTGAGTGTCTAAACTATCTGAGGATACGTTCACATTTATATGACTAATCATAGCTCTGCTGTTACTTAAAAGATTTTTTTCCATTTCTAACCCTTTACAACTTTGATCCTTTATTGTGGAATATCCCTACCCCCTGGAATCATAATATGAACAAATTTTAATCTACACTAAATCTACACTATTTCAGGATGCTTGCATATAGTATTACCACTTGTCTTGGCCTTGCTGTTCTTGAAAAGAAGATTTTTAAATATTTTTCCTTACATATTCCCACATAAAACTTTCATCCTTTATTGTTGCCTTACCCTAGCCCCTGGGGCCACTATTTTCAGAAAAATGAATCTACTCTATTTGAGGATGCTTGGATATTACTAGCTGCAATAATGTAGCCATCTCCACTTTTTTTTTTTTTTTTTTTGAAGAAGGCTCCTCTCCCAAAAACATGAGATAAAAAAAAAATTGAATATGGCTACATTATTGCAGCTAGGATATTATTAAATTTCTTTTGGATACAGTAAATTGAGTAAGAAAAATTTGTTTGGAATATTTGGATGTCGATCCTGGTTCCTTCGGCATGCTGTGCTGTGTGTGTTGATTTGGCTATTCCGTCGGTATTTATCCTAACAGAATTTTCTATATATATCACATCAGTTTAGTAATTTCATTAATTTAAATCACAATCATGATCTATTTGTGGTGGGTAGTTATTTGGTCTAAGGATATTTAAACATCTGTTTTAAGCTTACATATCATTCTACTAGTTAGCCACAACCAATCAGTTTTTGGACTTTTTAAATTAAGATAATAATGAAATTTAAAAAAATGTGTTTTAGTATCTTGGTTTTTAAGTTGATCTGGTTCTTCTGTTTTTGATATTCAGTTTCTTGGTGAATAATTCTGGGCTTACCTAAGGTATTTTTGAGATCTTCCAATAGGGCTAATTGGCTTCAAGGAGACCAATGGACACATTTATACAGTATTTGTACAAATCTGTTTTAATAAATCTGGCTAAGATTGAAGTCTTCTATATGATATATGTGTTTATGTTTTAATTTATATGGTTAAAATAGTAAATAATCTTTGGTTGACTGAGCAAAAGAGAACATCATATCACTAATCATGGCCTTGTTGTTCTTGAGAAAAGATTTTTAAAGATATTTTCCTACATACTTGATCCTTTATTTTGGTCCCATCCAACCCCCTGGGGCCATGATCTGAACAAACTTGTATCTATCTATCCATCTATCTCAGGAGGCTTGCATAGTAATATCACTAATCATGGCCCTGCTGTTCTTCGTCAGATTTTTAAGTTTTTTCCTAGGGGTGCAACGATACACCAACCTCACGATACAATACGTATCAAGGTATTCAGTTCACGATACGATACATATCACTATACATGACAAGGTTAAGAAGTCTTTCTCAAGTTTCTGTTTGTCATCATATTTTTTTAAAACTTGACAGGGCTATATCAAATGTTCATATTTTTTCAATAATAATTAAAATCAGTTTGTTAAGTTGAATTGGATCGATAAGTAGATCTATGAGTTGTGACAATATTCTAAACCAATACGAACATTTGCAGGAAACAATGGGGACCTTTCCTCATAATCTTCTTTTTAAATTGGAATGAAAAAGGAAGACATTCATTCTTTTATTCCTTTTATTTACGTAGAAAACCATTTGTCATATTTCTCGTTTTAACACGTTTTAGTCAACAAGACAGCAAATTTTCATCGAAATACATGTGTGACGATATATCATGTATTACCATAGAATACTTTTAGATCTAAAGGGTTCATCACTTGTCTTAACATCTATAACTTTTAATCACATTAGGAATGAGATAAAGTCCTTCACCGTGTTAAATCTGAGGTCTGTATGATGCTGGAGATGAGTTTAACTGCCATTAATGCGTTACCGTCGACCTCATATTTTGCACGGAAGCCCGCCTAATTTTGAAATAGTAAACAAGGAAACAAAACAGAGGATTCAGATAATTCTGGGCCGATTGAACCGCGACATAGTTGAGCATATCGTAAATTGAACCGTGGAAAAATATACCACGATATACCGTCACATGGTTTATCGTTGTACTCTTATTTTTTCCCTATATATTTTTATATAAAACTGTTCCTTTATTGTGGCCCCACCCTATCCCCAGAGGCCATGATTTGAACAAACTTGAATCTAAACTGCGACAGGAAGCTTTCACACAAGTTTCATCTTTTCTGGCCCAGTGGCCTAAGGATGCTTTGTAATAAGTTTAGTTTAAATTTGGTAGAGTGATCTCTGGAGAAGAAGTTGATAATGTGAAATGATAACAGACAGACAGATGAGAAACTTCAATCAGAAAGGCACCCTTGAGCCTTTGGCACAGGTAAGCTAAAAAAAAATTTTTTGTTACAGGTACAAATGAAAAAAAAAACAGGTGATCAGAGATTACAGAGCTCACCTCAACGAATGTTGTCTTTAAGTAAGGCAAAGTCCCACACTAAACTAATAATCTAGGAGTGTGCATCCCTAGATGCAACATTTATGTAATTTGGTCTGATAGGGCTTGCAGTTACTTGGGAATAGACTTATCTGAAAACTTAAAACTAGTCACTCATCCAGAAAATGTAAGTCAAATCCAGCATCCGAAGCAAGTTTTGAGATTGTTCGTCCCTTGATGCATCATCCATGCAAGTTTGGTTCAGATAGGCCTTATAGTTACTTGGAAATGAGATCTGCTCCAAAAACCTTAACCTGGTTACTCATCCGGAAAATATAGGTCAGATCCAGCATCCGAAGCAAGTCCAGTAGTGTACATCCTTAGATGTATCATCCATGCAAGTTTGGTCAATATAGGGTTTATAGTAACTTGGAAATGACATCTGCTCCAAAAACTTTAACCTGGTCACTCATCCAGAAAATGTAAGTCAAATCCAGCATCCGAAGCAAGTCCAGTAGTGTACATCCTTAGATGTATCATCCATGCAAGTTTAGTCAATATAGGGCTTATAGTTACTTGGAAATGAGATCTGCTCCAAAAACTTTAACCTGGTCACTCATCCGTAAAATTTAGGTCAGATCCAGCATCCGAAGCAAGTCTAGTAGTGTGCATCCTTAGATGTATCATCCATGCAAGTTTAGTCAATATAGGGCTTATAGTTACTTGGAAATGAGATCTGCTCCAAAAACCTTAACCTGGTTACTCATCCGGAAAATATAGGTCAGATTCAGCATCCGAAGCAAGTCCAGTAGTGTGCATCCTTAGATATATCATCCATGCAAGTTTGGTCAATATAGGGTTTATAGATACTTGGAAATGACATCTGCTCCAAAAACTTTAACCTGGTCACTCATCCATAAGATATAGGTCAGATTCAGCATCCGAAGCAAGTCCAGTAGTGTGCATCCTTAGATGTATCATCCATGCAAGTTTGGTCAATATAGGGCTTATAGTTACTTGGAAATGAGATCTGCTCCAAAAACTTTAACCTGGTTACTCATCCGGAAAATATAGGTCAGATCCAGCATCTGAAGCAAGTCCAGTAGTGTGCATCCTTAGATGCATCATCCATGCAAGTTTGGTCAATATAGGGCTTATTGTTACTTTGAAATGAGACCTGCTCCAAAAACTTTAACTGCTCCAAAACTTTAACCTGCTCCAAAAACATTAACCTGGTCATTCTTTAGCTGAAATTGCAGCATCTGAAACCTTGACTGGTACATTAAAACACACTAGAAGCATCCTCCATGCATCTCTGACTAATATAGGCCATAGAAGTATTTGAAAAGAAAACTGCTCCAAAAACCTTAACCTGGGACGCCGACGCCAAGGATATTACATAAGCTCCCCCAACTTCATTGAGGTGAGCTAAAAATTAACTATTCAGACTGTACATGCAGGAAAAATTTGCTCAAAGCTATTTTATTAAGTGCTTGGAACTTTAAATAAACAAAGTATTCAAAGTAATCCGAGTTGGAATACATTTACTTACAAATTTCTGAGGTCGAAGTGTCCCTCGAGGTTCAAGTTTTAATGATCCTGCATACAAATGATCATTAAACTCTTTTTCTGTCATGTTTCCCAGTGGATTTAGGTTCTCAAAGAAATCCTGTAAAACAGAGGCAATGAGTTATTCTGCGATGCGATAAAAATTTTTAATTTCTAATCATTTCACAATGCACCTTGGTCATGCAAATTGTATAGTTCAGTAAAAGGCTACAAGACAGATAATTACTAGGAATCCATTTTTTTTTCTGAGTTCTGTTCATATCAAAACTAATTTTAAGATCATAATAAATTTCTTAATCCTAGTATCCATTTAAGTCCGTTTGGAACATATGGTAGAGAAATTTTGCTCCAAATCACAATGTAGAAGTATGGAGTAATTGTTCCTGATTTCAAAAGTGGGAATAGGAATTTGCTTCACAAATAATAATACTGCATGGTTTAGATTTTTTCAAGTACCAGTACTCAAATACTGATTCTAGTGTTTGATACTTGAGTAACTGCTTTGTCATTGACAACCCTTATTTTTACCATTCCTTATCCTGATGTCCTGTTTTACTGTCAGATGACAACCCTAATTTCCAACCTTTCTATAGTCAGCTGACAACCCTTATTTCTACAATTTCTACGGTCTGATGACAACCCTTATTTCTACCATTTCTACAGTCAGCTGACAACCCAATTTCTACCATTTCTACGATCAGATGACAACCCTTATTTCTACCATTTCTACAGTCAGCTGACAACCCTAATTTCTACGATCTGATGACAACCCTTATTTCTACCGTTTCTACAGTCAGCTGACAACCCTAATTTCTACCATTTCTACGATCAGATGACAACCCTAATTTCTACAGTCAGCTGACAACCCTAATTTCTACCATTTTTATGGTCTGATGACAACCCTAATTTCTACCATTTCTACAGTCAGCTGACAACCCTAATTTCTACCACTTCTACGGTTTAATGACATCCCTAATTTCTACCATTTCTACAGTCAGCTGACAACCCTTATTTCTACCATTTCTACAGTCAGCTGACAACCCTAATTTCTACCATTTCTAAGGTCTGATGACAACCCTTATTTCTACCATTTCTACAGTCAGCTGACAACCCTAAATTCTACCATTTCTACGGTCTGATGACAACCCTTATTTCTACCATTTCTACAGTCAGCTGACAACCCTAATTTCTACAATTTCTACGATCAGATGACAACCCAATTTCTACCATTTCTACGGCCTGATGATAACCCTAATTTCTACTATTTCTACAGTCTGATGACAACCCTAATTTTTACCATTTCTACAGTCTGATGACAACCCTAAATTCTACCATTTCTACAGTCAGATGACAATCCTAATTTCTACCATTTCTACAGTCTGATGATAACCCTAATTTCTACCATTTCTACGGTCAGATGACAACCCTAATTTCTACCATTCCTTACCCTTATGTCCTGTTCTACCGTCAGACAGTAGGGTTGATTCTGATACTGCTGAATCTCTCCAGTGATTTCAGCCACTTTCCGCCGCTTACTAAAATTTATAATGTCTGGTCTGTTTTGCAGAAAATCTGGATTGCCCTCCTCCGTTAATAAAATGTTTGTTAAATACATACCTGTAAATGAAAGAGCAAAACATGCATCAACTTTCAGTATGATGATGTATAGATAAATGTATGCAAGTGAAAATAAATTTTAACAAGAGGCCCATGGGTCACATCGCTCACCTGAGTAACTTATGCCATGCTGTTCATTACCAGACTTCCCCCTTGTAATACCTATTGTGGCCCAGCCCTACCCCCAGGGGCCATGATTTGAACAATTTAGAATCTACACTACCCCAGGATGCTTAAACATAGGTTTCACTTTTTCTGGTCCAGTGGTTCTTGAGAAGAAGATTTTCAAAGAATTTTCCTATATATTTCAATGTAAAACTTGTATTTCCTATTGTGGCCCCGCCCTACCCCCGGGAGTCATGATTTGAACAATTTCAAATCTACACTACCCCAGGATGCTTCCACATATGTTTCAGCTTTTCTGGCTCAGTGGTTCTTGAGAAGAAGATTTTTAAAGATTTTCCTATATATTTCAATGTAAAACTTGGATTCCCTATTGTGGCCCCGCCCTACCCCTGGGAGTCATGATTTGAACAATTTAGAATCTACACTACCCCAGGATGCTTCCACATAAGTTTCAGCTTTTCTGGCCCAGTGGTTCTTCAGAAGAAGATTTTTATAGATTTTTCCTATATATTTTAATGTAAAACTTGATTCCCTATTGTGGCCCCGCCCTACCCCCAGGGGTCATGATTTCAACAATTTAGAATCTACACTATCCTAGGATACTTCCACATAAGTTTCAGCTTTTCTGGCCCAGTGGTTCTTGAGAAGAAGATTTTTTTATGACCCCACCCTATTTTTGTCTTTTCTTGATTATCTCCCCTTGTAAGGAGACTTGGCCCTTTATTTTAACAATTTAAACTCCCCTTCCCCCAAGGATACTTTGTACCAAGTTTGGTTAAAATTGGCCCAGTGGTTCTTGAGAAGAAGTTGAAAATGTGAAAAGTTTACAGACGGACGGACGACGGACAACGGGTGATCAGAAAAGCTCACTTGAGCTTTCAGCTCAGGTGAGCTAAAAACCTTATCAATTACCAAAAAATGTCTTCTCTTACCGAGAAATGGAACACATGGGGGATTTATAGATCGCAGTTTTTCTATGTATTTCTTAAAATGATCTGCATTAAGCTCTTTGGCATCTTCAAACTGCTTTCTGTAACTTACTTTCTACAATTTGAAAGAAATTGCATTTTTGTAGTCTATAAAATGAATCAAGATATTGAAGCAATGACTTAACTATACTGAGAAGAAAAAGAATCACTTATTTTTTATTGATCTACTACAACTGCATCTAATTATGGTTAAACTAGTTTAACTCTTTAATTTATATGGGCTTTAAATAATTCCCAGAAAGGATATGTGATAGAAAATCACTCAACCATGACTCTGGCGTGTTCGTTGTGATCGCAAGTAGTTTGCCTTTGAGTTTGAGTTTGAAAGAACTTGTTACTGGAATTTTGGGTAAGTCAAACCATTTTTGCAATCTTTCAATGATTTTTTTTTTAAATGTACTGTGAGAATTTGAACAATTTTGACCCTAAAAGATGACATGCCTTACGGAAACTCTAAGAGATCTGATTATTGCCTTGCTAATGCAAAGAAACCATCAGAATGAAATTCCTAAGCAATTACATGTATCCCAGTCCATTGTATCACAACAAGAACTGTCTTCATGGGACAACAGGACTTCCAGTCAGAGAGATCCATTTAATCTATCAAGTGAACGAAATAGATTTCAAACTGCAAGTGAAACTGCTAGTAACATTCCTGGACACCACAATGACACAAAGAGAAAACTGTGTGCAAAAGTCTCACAAAGGCAGGCCTCAAAACTCTCAGGCCATCCTTTTAGAAACAAATGTGCCCATGAAAAGAATGCACTTTCCTAGGGAATGCCAAGATTTCCTTGAGGCCAACAATGAGGTCACCATTTAGTCCCAAATTGTCTCTAGTAAAGCAATTATGGAATGAAATGGGTAACAAACTTGACTTCCAAATCTGATTTCAAACATCACCAACAAGCTGAGGCAAACTCTTATGGAGGAGTAAAATCTTATAACTAATCAAAGAATCATCCATCAGATCAATTCCATGCTCAAAATTGTACCAGCTGCTGTAAACAATGAGACATACACACTATTAACTTTCAAAAAATTGAATTTTAAATTCAGACTCCTTCTCCCTACAGCCAACAATTGTAGTGCTTAAATGTCATTTGATTCAATATTATGCCTTGATTTATGACAGTTATGAATGAAATATTACAAAAAATTGTGTTTGGCTATAATTGTGTCACAAAGTAATAAATGCTAACCTTATATATTTAGTAAGTATGCATTTCTTTTTCCTTCCATTATATATTTGCATATATATACATGTACGAGTCAGTGATCTATTTTGTAATCCCCCCCCCCCCCCAAAAAAATAACCTATTTATTTATGTAAGCATTGACTGAGTTAAAGATGACTTTCCATAGAATGAGACATACTGTACGTTAATACTTATGTTCAAGGATTTAACTCTGTACAAAAGAAACATTCTTGGCAATTTCTAATCTAAACTATCAAACACAGATACTTACATCAAATGTATGTTCCAGTCTGTATACAGACGCAGAATTTATTGCACTAACAATTTCTAAAACACCATTAAAATTGTTCAGTTCCTGAAACACTAACATAATTTCCATAGTTCTATTTACAACTGCCACTCTCTCTTCATAATTTTCTGTCTCTATAATACACTTCTCAAGCCAGCATATAAACTGAAAAAGACAATAAAGGCAATCATTCCAGTGATCAAAAGAGCTCTTCTTGAATAGATAAAGATGTCATTCCAAGAATTCTAGGTGATGTGAAGAAGTTTGTCTGAAACAACACTCTCCCTCTACATGTATACTTCCAAACTTGTAGATTTACCACTGGAAACAATGATGCTTTATAAAACTTTTTTACTAAAACATCAATGTTGAAAACAGACAATTAAAAAGTTTGTTTAATCTTTGTATGTGACACATTCGATTTGTACTTACATTATTGCTTTTTGACACATTCTATTTGTCCTTATAATATTTCTATTATTTGACACATTCTATTTCTATATGACACATTCTATTCATACTTACATTATTAGTAAAACTGATCATTTTGAGAAGATTGGGTGAAGAAGTACTCTTGTTTTCCTTCATCCAAGAACAACCTACAAGTTCAGATGGCTGAACTGCTCGATACAAGTCGAACTCTAGCAGCGTAACCTGTCTAGCAATCTCAATAGGGTGGAGCTAAAACAGAGAAAAATTCACATGAAGAATATACTGTATTTCATATAAAAATAGTTTTAATCATTTGCAAACTTTTGAATTCCTCTGATTTCAAAAGAAAAGGTTTAATAATATTGTTGTACAGTACAATTTGTGCGATGAAGCTCCATATCGTAAATGAAAAGAAAGAAAATGGCCAACCCAAAATTACTATTATCATTTTAAAAGTAAATGAACATTTATTCTTTAATTCAAGTATTAGATAATGTATAACCGAAGTCACATTATCTGAAGTATAATAAAGTATATCACATGTTGCTTAAATCAGAAAATACCGTTAACAGGTCAAACTGCTCTTTGTCCTTTGTGAGGTGCCATTCTATGGGTGGGGCTGGTTTGGCATGAATAATATCTCTTTCTGTACTTACACTCTCAAACTGAACAATAGAGGTGATAAATTTAAATACATGTAAGTCCAAATCCTAGGGCTTTACATCAACAGAAAGATCAAATACATGTAAATGCATCATTTATAACTGCTGTTTCATTTTTCTTTAAGTTCTGTGAAGTACATAATCTCCACTTACCCGCCTCCTGACAACCTTGATAATAGACTCTGCCATTTTCTTCATAGCTTTGCCCTTAACATTTTTGAGGAAAGTATTCAGTTTGAACAACAAAGTTTGGTCTCTCTCAAAGTCATAGTAGTGGTGGTCCACCCAATGGCGTAAGACATTTACAACCCTGCGAGTATATACAACATGAAATCTACATAGTCTGTAAAACTTTCATCCAAAATTATAAAAAGATGAAGAATGTTAGACAATGAAAAATGTCGAGGAAAGCAGTGACTGCGGTTCAAACCAGTTATATCAAATACATTTAACAGGTTTAAGAAACACATATTTGAATTCAGAAATGGAAATTGGTATTCCAAATGAATTTCATTCAATCACTTCACTTTTTTTTTACAAATACACATCCTGACCTTTGATACCATGCACTCCTGAATTACATTTGAGCCTTTAACATATACAAAGCACACTGATAAGTAAGTCATACAAGTACCTAAATTGCACAGGTTTTATGTATTCCTTGCGGAATTTCTTGAGATCATCTTTAATTCGCTGATTGGTATCAGCATCTTGGTTAATGTCCACCTTCAGATTTTCTGGAGGATCTGGGATATTAAACCTGAAAGTAAACCATTGCTTTTGTAATATTATTAATTTCAATCTATTTTTAGTAGAAAATATTCAAAGGATACATTTTTAACATATTCTGTTTTCATTTTTCAAAATTTGATGTGGATATATAAAGTTGTTTAAACCCACACATGATTGACTGTGTCTTAAGGACCCAGCAAAATACATAATGGTTTACCTTTCAATAAGCAGATCCAGCAGCTGTTGAGGGGTACAAAAGGATCTGAATGTAGTAAGGAAGGTCTTTACAAACTTGGGGTCTGCATACATGTGGTATGTCAACCTCTCAATCAGCTTCAGTAAAGTTCCTCCTTTAATAAGGGGGATCTCAGTTGGGGAGGAACCGGTCTCCTCCATCACTATGTTGTCTGCAGTGTCTTTCTCTGCAAATCTGTGATAAAAATTTACACCTTATTTATTTGTGAATTTTAAGATACTGCAGAAGTGCTTTTTTCCCCGTGGAATCAATTAATGCTATCTACATGGTCACAATTTTCCTTGGAAATTTTTTCCGGCATACTTTAAGTACATTTAAGGCATATAATGGCAATCTAAGAAATCCACTGAATGTTCTACCGTGGACTGAACAGAAACTGTGATTCCGCGAATTATGACCCCACAGAAAAAAGTACTGTAAGTTTACAGTTTTAAATTGTGTATGTTCATACTGTTTGTTTGTATACAATTATCAAAAGAACATCTATGCACTGTCAAAATTTTAGCAAAAAATTATGACTACAGTAATTCTGCCTATAATTAATGTACTTGACTAATTCTGCACTGTAACACAGTAATACAATTGAAGAATAAAAAAAAACTTCCTGTTATATCAAATAACAACAGTATTTTTAGTTTTAGTTACTAATTTAAACTAAATGTTGTTTGTTTCATCCCCATGACTTCATTAGTATTAATTCTGAGTCATAAGTAGGTGATGCACAAAAATACACACTGTTTACAGTCATTAATAGTGTATTGTTAATGACAATTTGAAAAAGTCAGGGTTTTCCTTTTTCTTACATGAACTTTTCAACTTTTTTTTAATGTGACTGATTTATATTTATTTGCTCTTTTTTTTTATTTAAGCATATAAAACATGTACAATGTATTTAGTTTGGCTTGTAAACTATCAGGAATGAATAATTAATAATATTTGAAGGAAAATTTTTGAAACTTTAATTTCACATTATGTGTACCGATATATTTTTTTCATTTCAAGTGATAAGAGCACAAAATGACATTCTCCAATATTTTTCCATATATCATATGAAAAGACCATGTACATATAAATGATATTCATGTGTGTAATTTTCACATTAATTTCATGTGAAATTCATGTAACACGTACATTTGACTAAATCATATTCTGATTGTACACCATGTTTTAATTTACAAGTACATAACTTGCCAAATTAGAAAAGTAACCATGGTAACACTTGCAAGTAAATAGACCTAACTTAATTTTCTCAGTCCAATGAGGCCCTTAAATCATAGCTAAACAGTGCAGAATCAGAGTCTAAAATTTACCTGGGATTTGTGACCTTCACTACTTACCTGTAGGTTTCTGGAGGGGGGAGTATAAGAGGTCTATCCCTTTCTTCCTCCTTTAAGATACTGTCCAGTCTCCTCTCCAGCATACTGAAATGTTCATATAATCTTACATAGAATCAATAGCATCCAGTACACTGATAAATCAGTATTGATTTCATTCAAAATACAAATCTGTGCTAACACAAAGCATATATGGCTTATCATAGTCATAATGTTTGAAATTATTTATTTCATCAAAATTTTCTTGTGCCAGTGACAAACCTCCTTGTCTGTAGTGATATGAGAGCGGCCATCCAGTTACTCTTTTCCTCCGCAGACTTGGCAGATAGGGTGACACTGTTATTGGGGTGATCCCTGGGTACTATCACAAACCAATTCTTAAGTTCTAAAAGAAAAAAAATACATGTAAAACATTTTTTACATTTAAACAATTTTCATAGAAAACAAAATGCAAATGCAATTAGAATTTATATTTTCATTAACATTTATCTTATGATGAAGAATCTGCTTTTGGTGGTGTTTACTACTGTTGATAGATCTGGTTCAAAATGAAATCATGAGTGACAATCAAATTCTGTTATGCACAGACATGTACTAGTAACTTATTGAAACAACTCATTTACATGCAAAATTTTGTAACACATGCTAAAAAAATCCCTCATGATTTGGACAGTATGGCAGACCTTAATCTCCAAAGCTTTTATACATATACTGTGATACTGTAATACAATTTTTTTGTGGGGGTTTAATTTTCATTGTTTTGAGGTATGAAGAGACCCACAAATTCATGTCCTCCACGAAATGTAAAATTTCATACATACCACAAGGCAATACTTTTTCAACCACTAAATCAAATCCCCATGAACCAATATTTTTCCTCAATGAAAATTTGACCCCACAAAAATATGTGATTTTACAATATTTACAGCAATTTGAAATTTCTTCTGGGAAGTGCACCATTTGATAAGAAAAAAAGTGTGTTAATAACCTACCATCTGTGTCCTCTTTATCTCTGATCTCCACCTTGCGGATGTGGAATTTCTCTTTTAGTTTGAAGTCTCCAGTGGGATAGGTTACAGAGGATCTTTTTATGTTTGGCTTACACAAGATGATCAGACCATCAAACAGAAACACATGTCTCTCTGTCGGTTTTCCCTTAGCATGTTTCATGAGAACTCCATCTGAAAAGACACAATAAATTATAAAACTGGAACATATACAAACAAGTACAGTTTTAATTCAATGTACAAACCTGCTTCAAAATGTCATTTACTTGGTGTTTGACATCTTCTCTGAATTTACACGTACTTAAACAAGTACATGTACAATTAAATACTACATAATACTGTAGATTCCTTATTCTTCATGAGTACTTATTATCGTGAAATGGCTCTGTAATGTCAAATTGCGAGAAAAATAATTCACGAGTGGGCAGTTGATCAAGAGATTTTACATTGATTTCATCACCATAAAATAAAGCAGATAATTTTATTTTGCGAGTGGTGCTTCTCGCAAAATTACATAATTAATTCCTCGCATATATTTAGGAATCTACAGTTATATAATAACTTTTGTAAAAATACACATATGTACACTATTACTAGATACAAACAGTTTTGCAAAGAAAGATCTACACAGTAAATACCCAGAATAAATTCACTACAGCTCTGCCAGATATCCTTGCCCTCCCATCCATCTATACTTTTCTGCAGCTCAGACATCTTTTGTACAACTTGTTGTATACCAGTTCTGCCTTGTAATCTCAGGGACGTTTCCCTAAATGACAAGAGTTAAGGTACTACATAATGATATTTCACATGTACTACTTTAAATCATAATTTATTATTTCATAATGATATAAACAATACCATAATTTCTGGTTTCAAGCAATTACTTTCTTTAATACAGAGGCATAATTTTCTCACCAAGGTTTTGTTCTGGGAAGATTGCCATTTTTTATTCGGCTTTCCAAAACAGATCGTAATGATGCCAGTAACCCATTGGCCTGTTCCAGAAACTCTAAATCTTCTTCATTTTGACTAACATTTGTTAAACCCTGAAAAACATCAAAATATGACTTCAGATTTTTCTTTACTTAAAACATGTATATGTAAGACTCTTAATGCTAATTAAAGTATAAAGTGAAGCAAATTTTTGTTCATTACACATCTCTTACCTTAATGACTTCAAAATAGTGAAGACAATGGTATATTGGCCCTAGTAGCAGCTTTGGCAAGACATATTTGACAGCATCTTTGAATCCATGACCTTCGTCCTATATACAAAATGTACTACATTTATAAATATACATGTAAGGTATACAAGAGTTTTTATAGAAGATTAAAACATACACAGGAACTAATCTATATTGACCCATACTGACCTCTAGAGTTCTGGTAAGATCATCTCTCTGCATCAGAGTATACAGCCTTTCCTTTCCTCTCGGAGACAACATATCATCTACATACTTCTCATAAACACTGAATTCCTCCTCCTACAAATCAAAGTCTTCTCATAAGCAATTTAACATAAAAAATCGTCAGAAAACAAAAACATTTTTTTAATTCAATCTGTCAAATTGGATGCACTGATACATGTATTTCCTCATATTATTTGTTTTTACAAAGATTTACAGGTTATCCTTAAACTGTACAAGAGCTACACATATTTTAAAACAAGCATTAAAAGATCTTTTTTGCATTTCACTGTCATCAGAAACCACTCAAGGGGTAAATACAAACTGTACATGTATAATGTGTAGTCGTGCATTACGAAATTTGGTTTGTGATTTACACAATACACTGCTAAGCTTACACATGTATAATTTACAATCTGAATGAGTTTGTTTACATTCTTTTAACACTTGATACATACATTCTGTACATGTATATAAAAATCAAAATGTTTTATTAATTGAAAGGTTTTTCATAACTATGATGTACCAAGTTTTCGTAAATAATAACAGACCCCCCCTCCCCATTTTTTGTTTTACCTCTGCCATGTCCAGGAAGCTGATTCCTACTGTCAGAGTCTCATTCTCAGCAGCGACTTCTACCTGTTCCTCTACAGAACTTAGCAGATTGGCCGTAAACTCATAAATGTCCAAAATGTTGCTGAATATTATCTCCAGATCCTAAAATAGTCTTTATTATTATAATGCTGAATGCGTTTAGTAATGTAAGTTATATTATAATGCTCTTTTTCCTTTCTTGACAAAATCTGATCAAAACTAGAAAACTGACACAGTCAGAGAGGGCCCCACTGAGGACTGTTGATTTAGAAGATATATATATATTCAGACATACATACATAAAGACAAAGTGATATGAGCCTTAAATTTATGACAGCCTATTTCTTATAGTAAAGATTTTCTGTGTATTAAAAATATAAAAATACTTTGAAAACTGTATGAGTTATCAAGTCACAATAAAAGTGTTGATGGACAGAAAGAAAGACAGACAGACAATGTGATTCCTATAGGGCTCTCAGATTTTCATGTGGGGCCTTAAAAATTATATCATAAATTACAACCTCACACTTTTTTTTTCTGTGACTGATTTTTTTTTTTATATACCCGATCAATGTTTCACATTCATAGAATTACAAAAATGGAACATGGCCTACCTTGCTAGTTGGAAAATGCTTCACAAAAGGAGCTCTAAAAACTTTAATGATTTGGCTGAGGTCCCTCATATACTGAGTCTCCTCAAAGATGAAATCCTTAACAATGTCCTCATATGACTGAGCCTCTGTCCTCAAACCAATAGGTTCCTCCACTAGAGGGAGTGACACGTCTTCCTCTGGGGAAAACATGTCCATCAACACCTGTACAGAGGAAAGAGAAAGATTAAACCTGTCATATGAATGCATGCCAAGGTTTGTACATAAAGTATATTAATACTGGTAATTGATTTGCACAAAAGCAAAATTATCAATCAGTTAACTAATAAAATGCAGTGATCTTCATTTTACTGAAATTTTCTCTTCAAATTTTTTTTTCATGAAACTTCTAGATATCTTTTGGCACTGTTATTTGCGCTTTTTCAACATTCATTTGCAGATTTGCAACATCACATAATTTTGACAGTTTACTAAAATTGTCCCTACTATGTAATTATGCATAAATGTTAAAAAATTAAGATTAATTTTAATTCATCTAATTAACTAATATGCATTTCTAGAAAAATAAATACCTGATCTGCGCATATTGCCACCTTGATATCCTGATAAGTGATTTCTGTGTGCTTAATATTTCTCACATAATTTCCAGTCAGCTATAAAAAAGAAATATAATTATTACCCAGGGTATGACTTTTATAAGTAAATCTGTATTGTCACAACGCCATTCACACAGAGGTAACATCAGATGATGATATTATTTGAGCTCAAAGATTACAAGAGAATAAATTACCATTACCCTTTTCTTTAAGGTATTAATTTGACCCATGAGGAAACCTACGAGTTTCATTACTAAGTAGGGTCTCCATAACTTCCTTCTTTTTGTGGAACTCATATTAATGCCATGTAAATTCCATTATATCAAATTTACAATTCCTCTATCAACAATTTTAACATCCATGTTGTGTGAGATTCCTGACAAAATCATTAGAGTATGTCCTACAACAATCTTGAGACATGATGATGCAATTTCTCTTTATCATATCAGAAATATACATGTATACATGAACAATATTATGGCATACGTTTACTGTTTCACATTTATAGATATTTAATAAACAAAGGAGGACTTGTCATCTGAGTTAGATATAAATAATAGAGTATTTATACAATAACAACCAATGAAAATCCTACTACAGTATCTGATGGCTACTATGTATATCTTGAATATCTTCCTTTATCAACATCCTTTCAAAATAATCAAAATTAACACTACATGAATTTTTATATATGCAAGCAGTTAACACGTAAGGAATCTTTTCTAAAAAAAATATGCATATTATGCAAAAACTGCATGTATTACATGCATTTTCCTTATTGAATACAAATCCTAGGAAATCTGTCAAAACCACAACAAAAAGTATGTTATCTTCTTTGTTTCCACAGCACAAACTGCACTGAAAGAAACTTTTTTACTTGATACCACATGAAATATTTATGCAATTCACTGTAAATTTTTTATTAGAGTCACACTTTTTTTTCCAACATGTTCAAAAAGAAGTCTTGAACCTGACCTGATTTGCTGTACCTTGATTTTCAGTGTAAGGTACATGTATTTATATCTACATATCAATGTGTAAACAGTTAAAGCAAAATGTTCTGCAAGTAAGTATATGCAAATGTTAGTGAACAAAACACTTGCAAACCTAACTATTCTCATTCCTGAACAGACAGACAGCTGGACAGGCAGACAGACAAACTGACAGCTATACAACTGGACAGACAAACAGACAGCTAGACAGACAGATGGACAGACAGCTAGACAGACATACCTTGAGGATATCAGCAGCAATGTACTCCAGCACAGCCACAATATACAAAGTCACACTGTGTTCAATTTTGTAGCCCAGGACATCCTGCAAGTAAAGACAATCAAAAATGGAGATAATTCTCCAAAAAATATAACTTTTCTGATATTTGTTTCAGCTAGTTTTTTTTTCCCTTGGGGATGGGGGGGGGGGGGGTTACAGTATGCATGACTCTATATATACTATTTATTTTTTCTTCTTTACCCTGGTATTTTTCAATTTTGAGAGGATTGTAACAGAAGAGATAATGGTGGCCATTTGACACAAGTCTTACATCATGTCACAGTCTACTGATGACAGTAGTTTATTGTAAATCATCCCCAAAAATAAAGAGTGTTACCCTTTGGATTCAATGTGCTTCTACTTGATCCAGTTAAGACAAAGTTCATGCATTCTAGTCTACATGTACTCATACAAAGTCTGTCAATGTTATATATGTAGGGACTATGCAGTTCCCATTTTACTTAAACAATATAGTGAATTATATGTGTTTACCTTAACTTCATTTTTTCAATTTTAATAATGAACTAATGAATCAAATAAATATTTAACAGTTTAAAGTCCATCTACTATACTATGTAACAAAAAATGTATTCCAAAGATGTTTAACATTCTTTATATTGTTCCTATTTATCAGTCCTCTCTCCAACTAAGTGGTCCATGTATTGTCATAAGTAGGTCAGACGTCAATGCTGACGTTACACTGCATTATCTCCCTGTACAGCCCGGGCCAACGTTTCTGATGTGGAGGAAGTTTATACATTACAACTATTTAACCACAACAACTGTAGCAGTTGATAAGACAAAATAACCTTCCTATGCAGACTACTAGCATCCTGCCCTCTTAAGTACAGTTCTGTTATGTCTATTTTATCTTAGTATGTCAATAAACATGTGACATCCATATGTTTATCTCAAGGCTGATGTTATGAAATATTGAGTATTTTCTGACAACTTAATAGCCATTCTCTGTAAGCATTTAAACTCTTATATAGGGAGTGTGGCACGCTAGGTCTTGGATTTTTATGAAACTTGGCACACATTCCTATATTGATGTATGAAACTAAAATTTATAATAAAATGGTTGCTATGGTCAATGGTTACCATGGCAACCAACATACATTTTTCATGGCCTACAAAATGCTAAATTTTGATGAAAAATGACCATTTTTGACTAATTAAAAGTCTTTAATACAAAAAGATATTTACATGACTTTATCTTTTTGTCAAAATACATCATTTTTATAGTTCTTTAGATAATTTCTAGTATTTGAGTAACTTAACCTCATAGAAAAAATATCCCCCCTTTTTAAGTATGATTTTTTAAAGGAAAAATTGTAGATTTTAGGCTCTTTTGAAAAGCCTGGTATAAATTTTTGCGGACATATTGGAAAAAATAAATACATTGGTTTGAAAGTCCATATATAGTTGTAATATAAACCATAAAGAACCACTTGGTATTCATATCTTGTTTTCATGTTACCATGGTTACAAACTAATGCTTTTTTAAGAATTCCAGACAAGGGCAATAGGTATCTACTATCAGTTTCCATATAAATACCTGAGTATTTTAAAATGGATTAAAACCAAATTTGTACATATAGTACACAATAGCAAAAACAAAGAAAAAAAAATCAATTTTCATAACAAAAGGTCAAAGTTCAAGGTCAATATGGCTCGATTTAGATGGAAAAGTAAGGAAACTAAGCACATTTTTTCAATGCCATAACTAATACTTGTGTTTTAAACAACATAATTATGAATAAACAAAATTACAGTTCTGGTGGACAATACATGTAACTAGCATCACATGAATTGGTAAATACGGACAGAAGGTCAAAGTTCAAGGACACAATGGTATATAAAATTTGCCTTTTTGTCCCCTACTTTCACTTAAAGTGGGGGATATTTATTTAGGTCTGTCTGACGTCCATCCGTCTGTCAGTCTGTCTTTCTGCAACACTTTCGTTTCTGCACGATGTCGCGTGAAGCCTTTGAGCCTTTGCAATGAAAGTTTATATAACAACTCCCTGTGACCTAAGGAAGACCCCCATTGATTTTAAGGTCAAAGGTAAAGGTCATGAATCATAATTCTGTCTGTTTTAACACTTTATTTCCGCGCAATATCTCAAAAACTTCGAGCTTTTGCAATGAAATTTTACACTGAAACTCCCTATGGCCTAAAGAAGACCACTATTGATTTCGAGTTCAAAAGGTCAAAGGTCAAGGTCAAAAATTTATACATTCTGTTTGTGTGTAAACTTTTCATTTCCGTGCGATATCTCAAGAAGCTTTTAAGCTTTTGCAATGAAATTTTATATCATAACTCCCTTTGGTCCCGCCCGCAACTCTTAAAGTATCCCGTTCCCCCAACCCCACCATCCTCCGACCCCACCCCTCAAGATCCGTACATGCTCTTTTTTTCCTTAAGCAGGGGACACAGCTTCTCTGAATTACCTTGTTAGTATAGCATTTAAACTCGGATATTGTGAATATCGTATCCTGTTTTATATACAATGCATTTTACTGAAATTGGTATTACATTCTCACCTTTAGCTTGATGCATAATGTTAAAATGCTATGAGAATGGTTTCATTTATTGAAAAAAAAGTAGCCAACTCAAAATATTGAAAGCCTATACACGTACCATATTGAGTGACTTGTACGTAGAGCATTGTGCTACGTGCATGTAAATACACTCTTTTGTTGTTTTGGTAGACTAAGTCCTTGTTCTAAAATGTACATTTTTAGACCCTATTCAACACTCCACACTTTTCCAGTGACAGTCAGAATGTGTTTTCCTGTGACTTTTTTTTCAGAGAAGTTGACAGAAAAAGCCTAAATCCATTTTACTTTGCAATACAGTAAAAATCTATCATGTATTATTCTTAAAAACTTGAAAATTAAGAGACACTGAGATGATAAATATTTTAACCCAAATATGCCTGGATTTAAGTAATAGATCTGCTACTTCCAATATTTAATCAATAATAATCTTTTGTAAAAATCTGCTGGACCTGCTCAGATAATCTGATTTTGTGTTTTCTCGAATTTATGTCGGTTGCTAAGTTTGAGTTGGTTGGTAAGCTTGATAGAATCGTACACCTTATGGTTTGTATTGTAAACATAATTTCTAAACTTGAGTCCTTGAAAATATTGAAAATAATCTGTCCCTGCCTCCTTCCTACGGTTTTCATTTTTTAAAATGAACATGATAAAGTAACCAATGACCAGGACTTACTCCATCCCTTCCAGGAACAATGTAAAAGCACTTACCCCAAATAAATGGGTAAGAGGCATTTGTAAGAAAAACACGGATCCGTTGTGAAACATTAAGAAACGTTATATATAAATATGAAAGAAAGCGGTTCATTCATAAGTGATTAACCCCAACCCGCCCCCATTCCCGAGTATAGATTTTTTGTGTTTAATTTTATGATTTTTTTCTTTTGGTAGAAAGGGGTGGGGTGGGGGTTGGGGGCTTGTCAGAAATTTATTTATGTTTTCATTATTAATAAAATACAGCTACACAGATTTACTATTAATTTTACTGCTACAAGGTTCAATCTACATTTATCTTAGTCTAGAGAAATGATAAACTTGATAAAAGTGATAACTTTAAATATGATTCAGACAATTTGTATTTCTATGCAAACACCCCCCCCCCCCCCCCCCCCCCCCCCTTACAAAAAAATTGAAAGTATAATTTTCACTGGTCGAAAGGAATCAATTACAAAACAAAACTTTTTCATTACTGACCTTAACAATTTTTTTTTATTCTTTTTTTTTGGATAAAGACCATTAATTCCCTTAAAGAAAATACTTGGATCAGGAACATTATCAACTTCTTTGTAAATATTTTCAAAGTCATTGAATAAAAAGTTCAAATCTGAAATATACACAGATAATTTTTCTCTCTTTTTTTACTGAATCAGATACAGATAAAGGCAAACAGTAGTATTAAAAAGATTGAGTTTTCTGTTACATCCCTCACAAATACAGGGTTTTTAGGTGTGGATTTTTTTTCTACATGTAGCCTTTAAATAGAGATAAAATATACTTTTACGTTCTTTAATTTTAGAATGAGGGTGTAAAGAGTATCAGTTTATATTTCAAATGTAGCAAATCCTATCAAGTGAAAACACTCATCATATAAAAATTGTAAATTATGAATGACATAAAGTCTGTTTAAAACTGCATAATATGACTGCGTTGACTATGGGTTAAGGGACGACCGTTTGATTCAGAAGGGGGGGGGGCAAATTTTTTCCGAGTCAGATCATTTATTTTCATGGAATTGAAGGACAGATTATTTATTTCCAATATGATCCAGGACAGATTATGCATTTTTTTGCTTCACTGAAAAAAGTCTGAAAATAAAATAAACAATCGACCCCGCCCCAAGGGAATGGGGGGGGGGGGGGCGTAGGCATTTGTTTCGGGAATAATTTTTTTTTTATTATTTTTTATAATAATAATACTTATTATAATATGGGTTAAAAATTATTACCGAAACAAGTGCCTTTGGGTTGGAGGTTGTAGCACTTATCAAAGATGGATTATTTATTTTCCTGCCAGTTGAGGACAGATTATTTATTTCCAACATTTTCAAGAACGGACTTTAGTTTCTAAAATCTGTAACCCCCCCCCCCCCCCCCCCCCCCCCCCCCCCCCCCCGCATCAAATGGTCATCCCTTTAATGACAGACATCAACTTACATACATCATTCAATATTCAACTTCAACTTCCAGTTCTGTACAAACATGTAAATGTAGCTTGACTTTAATTATTTAGGTAAAATCAATAGCCTAGTTCTCTCACATTATAATTCAGTTTTTTTTTTTTCACATTTGTTTTAAAAAGGCACTGACTTTCCAAGGCTGTATTCATTATAATACATGTATATCACTCTGACTAGGACATTGTACCTCTTCTTACAACCAATTCAATATAATTCTGATATCTCAAGTTTATCTTTTATCCCCATTTTGAAACTCCTAAGACCTTGAGGCTTAGGTTTCAATATCATGAATGTGCACAGAGCTGATTTCCTGTACCATGTGGTCTTTTACATTTCGCCACTGTTCACTCATCAAAATTATTCTTTTGCATGCAGGAAATAAACAAAGCGGTTAAAATTTGTATGCATATTAAATAAATAGAAAAAACCAGTTGATTTTACTTGAAATCCAGGATACATGTTGATAATGTAAACAACTTCCAGTCAGTTTTGTCCAATGATTTTTTTTATCTCTCGCACTAAAGAGCTCACAATTATCAAAGGGAGATAATTCAATTTTTAAATGAATTTCTGCTATTTTAATCATAGATTTCTTATATTTATAGACTGAATACCAACAATGTTTTTAAATACCTTTTAAAATCAGATGTCATACTTTTTATTTCTGTGAGTAACATGGATTGAAGTAGCCGCATTTCATTGATTGCCATTCCCAAAAATTGCATTTTTTCAGAAAAAATCAACTTTAGACACCGTTTCCATGGTAACTACTCAACATTCATATGATCTAACAATATTTTTTGGAGTAGTTTATGAGGTGGTAAATTCTAGCCAAATTTGAAAAAAATCTGTGACTATGCGTGCCACAAAAGTTTAAGTGGTTACAGAGAATGGCTATTAAAACTTCAACTTGTAAACAAAAATGATCAAAATCAATATTTCATGTATCTAATACAAACCCCCAATGCTTTACATCAACAATTCATTACTAGATTTATGTGACAAACTTATTTCTCCTTCAACAGTTCAACTACAACACTTTTTTATCTACACATTCTAATACTGTAATACATGACAATGTCCTTTTTATGAAAGATCATCATAAACCAGATGACTCTGATGAGATTGTAGCTATACTGCTTAGATTTATTAAAGTAGGAAAAAAGTCGACCCTTTTTTGCTAGTTTTACATTTACAGATAAGGATCCTGCACTGGTGTTTTCTAAACTTGCACAAAGTTTTACTGAAATCACACTAAACATGCTAAAACTGTAGGTGGAATACCATCCTGAAAGATTTTCACAGATTCTTCATTTTTAATAGCCTTGACAACACCTTGATTCTAAACACCAGAATTATGGGTCTTGGTATGGTCTATCTGTGAACCAAGTTTACTAAAATCGAATCAAAATTGTAAGAAGATCGAGTTAACCATGTAGAGATTAGGATGAATTTCACTCATTATTATCTTCATAATAACCAAGGCCACAACATTGCTCATCAAAATCAAAATCCATTTTAAAAAATTATGGTCCCATTAAGGTATAGCAATTACTGCACATGGGTACCAAGCTTTATTCAAATTGGACTAAAACTGATGGCGTAGCATTTTAAAAGAATTTTACAGAAACTTCTATTTTATGTAACCAATGCAACATTGTTCAAACAATATAAAATTAACTTGGTAAAGTCTACTTGTATGTCTAGTTTTATTGAAATCAAGCAAAAACTGTGGAAGTAGAAGCATTCTGAAAGAATTTCACCCACTATTGTATTTCTAATAACTTTGGCAATTAACAGCTTCTTGAAATCAAAAACTGATACATAAATTATGTATCTTTATGTAGTCAACTTGTCTACTGAAAATGGACTAAAACTATACAATTTACTATAAATTTACTTATCCTTTGGGCAAGCAGGGTTTGAAACTAACTTTTATGGGCATTAGTCCAGCTGGACTAGTGCTTGTTTACTTTTACTTGTTGACTTGCTGAATGCAAAACTTGGTTGTAAAAACATTTTAAAAGCTGCTTTTACAAATGAGGATGCACTTGCAGGAGTTTTCAATTTTTACATATAGTGCACATTATAACACTGTCAATGTCAATAAGCCCTGTACACCCTGATTGCCATGCATTGATAAATCTGTTCTCTTTTTAATCTTACGTTTTTGAATTTCATTTCTGGTCAGTAATTTCATTCTAAATTTCCCAATAATACTTAACAGAAAAGACCATAATGACTGCAAAGACATACTTGGCATATGATAATTGTACATCAATTGTGTTCTGTTTTATTCTAACAGTAGCAACACCCTTCCTGGAAATCAAATTTTTTTTTATCTTGCATTGGTGTTGTCTACTTGTGTACCAAGTTCTACCGAAAAAGGAACATTTGTATTTTGAAAATTTGTTCACAGACAAACAGACATCTTACCAAAACATATTAAGCTCTTCTGATCTTTGATCAGTAGAACCAAAAAGACTACATTTATGGTCCATCATTTATTATCAACATAAGGAAAGATTATACAGTCTGTACAATACAGTACAAACTTTTATCAAAAATCTTGAAAATAACAATTTAAATCATCTTTATATTTAAGTAAAACGAATAAGTTTAACCTCATTATGCTCATAGTTTTAAATTTTTCATTCAAAGTTTCAATAATGGGATTTAAAGTGACGAAAAGTTGATTAATAAGGATGGTTGCAGAAAGGTAGAATTTTTGAACATCACATAAAGTGTACAATTTCTTAATATTCTAGAAATTTATTATTTGCATCATTTAGAACCAAAATAGTAAGGATAAGTATTGCCAAGAAATTCGTATCGAGATATATAATGCCTCTCCCCTGAGGTAACATTAAAATAATATGATATTTTAACTGAAATTTTTACAAAGATTTCAAATGAATTTCCATAATTTTTCTTTGAAATATGCTGTAAAACTTAACTTCACTTTTTTCATAATTTGTATTTACGTAAAAATAAACCATGTTTGGATGATCAGATGCTGTTGTTTTATTGTTTTACAATTCAAAAGTTTGAACAAATAAATTAATTATTTCTGGATTTTATAATCATGTACCAAATACCAGTATTTTAGGATACATATCATGATACGTATCATGCAATAAAACATCATGATATACTGGTATACCGATAAAATCGCACATTGATCTCTAAAAATACGTCCAAAAAATATATTTATAAACCAATCCAGGCATCCAATATTTTGTTTGTTACATCTGTCCTTAAATTGTTTTTTTTTTTTTTAAAATTCACCTTCTTATAAAAATTTTTAAACATGTAATAAGTGGTCGAAGTGTTCAATATAGTAAAATCATTCAATTTATACTATTGAGGTATGAAAAAATGAATCATTTCATGGATTTAAATCTATAAAACAGCTGAACTTCGGTATCTTGAACATCGGTATCTTGAATACCATGGATATGTCAAGATGATCTGGAAGTCAAAAGTTCTTTTTCTGTAAGCATGGTAAGTATTTCACCCTCAATATCTCAAATTCATGGACATCTCCGAGTTTTTTCTTGTACAATTGAGTATGAGATAACGAGGTCTGGATGAACACAAATATTTATTATAAATCTGTCACTATGTAAATATAAGTAAATGTAATAAGATATCATTTTTAAACATTTATCGGGATATATTAAATGCAGGTTGGTCTACCATAAAGCCCGAAGGGATTTGATCATGTGACCACCTGTATTTATATCCCCATAACTGTTTAAAAATAATTATACCTTAATTCTTAAGTGTTATTTGGGTCCTAAGACTTCCTGGATTTAAAAAGTGCATAGCACAATGTAATACTAAGTCTAATATTTAAATACTTAACATTTTTTGGCTGATTTTTCCTAAACTACAAAGAAAAGTACCTTTATAAGAGACTGATGAATTTTCTCCACAGGAAGCACAATGCTGGAGTTTTTCTTGCCTTTCTCTAGAGCAACATTAGCATCCCTGTTTGCCCACTTGTCGATTGGGTCAGGGAAGGTCTTGTTGACTCGGTCTGTGACATCCTGCACAGTATGGGGCTGGGCAGCACACAGTGTTCCCAAAAGACTTATGATCAGACTTTCTATGTATTCCAAAGCATCTGCTTTAGCTATCAATGTGGGGTGAACTTGATACTGAACCTATCATAAAATATAAGATACATGTAAATTACATAAGCAACATTTTTCACAATATGTTTAAGTATACTCATCTTCAGAAATTTATCAATACAATTATTGTGAATATTATGTTAATCATTTGATTCAACAATATATGATGGACATTTGGAAACGTCTAAGAATGGTTTGATAAATATTGACCATTTAACGGAGGTTAGTGATTTTGATATCATTAAAAAGTGCAGGAAAAAATTCCTAGATTCTTATTCCCACCTGCCCCAGTATTTTACTGCTGCCTCAATTAATTGGATTCTTTTTTTTTTTGTCTAAATTCTGATCGGGATCAGTATTTAACTTACTATTCAACATTCTTTTTAAATCCTTCAGTGTAATTTTGATAGCTGACAAGATGGTATTTGTTGTATTATGTATTAAACAAGGACCTCTGGTTTTGAAAGATTGGTGAGATGCATATTATGAGATATGTACATTAGATGGAATTCTACAATGATTTTTATGTGGGTATAATACATAAATTTGCGCCAATTATGAGGTCAACAAAAATATCTATGTTATAAAATACAAACTAAAAATATAATAGAAAAATCTGCCTGCCCACCTCAATTTTTTACAAAAAATTTGAATGAGAATCTCAGATTTTTTTAATTACAGCCTAAATGTATAGAAGTCAGGTCAGGTAAAAAAAATTTGATTCAAGTCAATAGCATTCATTAAAATGTATCAGCATATGAAATTTAATAAAAATATATTGATTTGTTTCTTTAAAACTGAGCTATACGCAAAATTGAGAACAGTAGGGTCAAAGAAAAAGTCAACATCAGAAATGTTGAAGCAATTGAATAGCTCTCATCAATATGTATAAGTAATTATGAAGTTTGATAAAAATATCTTTTAATAGTTTCTTTGAAACTTACTTAAACACAAATTTAAAAAGGTCAAAGGAAAGATCAACGTAAAAAAAAATGTTGATCAAGTTAAATAGCTTTTAGCAATATGTATCAGCATATAAGGTTTGACTAAAAATTAAAAACACCTTGAATAGTTTCATTCAACTGACAGAGCTAAACACATTTTTTTTGAAAAGTAAGGTCAAGGTCAAAAGAAAGGTCAAGGTAAAAAAAATGTTGATGAAGTTCAATAGCTTTCATTAATCATGTATATATGTATCAGCATATAAAATTTGAAGAAAAAAAAATATCCTGAATAGTTTGTTGGAAACTGAGCTAAACGCAAAGTATGACGGAAGGATAGGATAGAAGACTGGGAAGAATGGAAGGACAGAAGATGGACATGCCAAACACTATATACTTGTATACAAGTATGCCCCAGCCCATATTCATGGTGGGGCATAAAAAGATCATTTATTTTACATATTTCAGATATGTCATAAAATACAAAGAAACTATAAAATTAACCAGTTATGGACTCAAATTCTTAAATCCTTGTTAGAATAATATAATTGTGTCTCGGGGCAAGCCCTCACCAGAGTTAGAAAGTCCCATATATTTGCAATGTAGCAAAATGGAGTGAATCTGCTCTGGCACAATTTAGGAGAATTACAAAGTTGCATAAAAAATAACTATTATTCATAAAAAAAAAACCTATTGAGCTTATTAGTACCTTACATCAAAAAATTAATCAATGTAAAGAAATAATTCACACAATTTTTCATTTTTTTTTGTTTAACTCGCTTCAAAATAATCTGTCATATTGACATTCAGAGCTCTCTGAATATTTCATAGCTAGTATACATATAGAGTAGAATTATTTTCCCGCTTATTTTGCTACAATGCCAACACAAGGAATGAATTCTATCATTAAAGTGGGTACCTATGTAGGAGAAAATCATTTTAATGATAGAAATTTCTATACATGCACTTAAATCCATCCTTTATGCATTTCTTGCCAGTGCTAGTCCTGAGAAACAACTCCTTTTTTCTCTCAAGATTTTGTTTTGTTTTGATATTGCAGATGTAAAACTTAATCTTGTATGCGAATACTAAAAATACTTTAAAGAACAATAATTTATCCATCTATTATACTATAGCAAATGATTTGTCATAGGACTGTAAAATGACACCTTATCTGATTTTTTTTAACACATTTAATGACTTCAACAAATGTTCGTCAGACATTTTTTTTCAATCCAGTACTCTCACAATATCATGGGCATATTCATATCTAATCTCACAATGAATGTCAGACACCTCAGCCCATTGACATTTAGGCCCAATGACATCTCGGCTCAGACGGGTCGGCCCAAGATTTAAGACAGGTCGGCCCATACATAAGACACCTCGGCCCAAGCAAAAATTTACTATGAATTTAATATATATACATTTGTATCTCCAATTTGGGGACTTGAATTAAATATAAAGTGAAAAAAGTACATGAATAAACTATCAAGATTTTTTTTTAAAAAAAGTCCTTATACGAGCACATTGACGATATATAAAGGAATGAGAAGACAATGCTGTAAATTAAGTAAACGTGCTAAATGATAAACAAACAGAATGTCGCAGTGCATCCTTTGGAGGGTCAACTTGGTGACAACATGTGGTTAATTACGAGCAGCTTAATTGGGAGACAGTTATTAAAGACATTTACATCCATTGAATATTTTCTCATTTATTTCTTAAGAAAAAAACTTCCATTCATAAATTTATTATCGTCGCTTATAACTAGTTCAAGTCCATTTCTTTTTTTCCCCCTTTTTTCCAGGTATCAAAGCAAGTGTGATTTTCAAAAAAGAAACAATGAAGTACAGATCAAAAATGCAATTTATTTTACATATATCTTTATACGATAATTTATATAGACATATAGATCTATATAAACAATAAAATGTCTTTCAGTTTTTTCTTTATTTCTTTTCTTTTTTTTGTAAATACAAAATTAACGATCATTTTTTTTTTTAGAAAGAAAGAATTTGTCAGAAAGAATTATAACACCAATAATAATAATATCAATTCAAATACTGGGTAAATCTGTTAATTTTTTTCATCATAAAATTATGCTTGGGCGTGAGGTTCTTTTATATGGGACGACTTGTCAACAATCTTGGGTCGATCTGTCAGGGCCAAGATGTCAAGCGTGATGGGCCGAGGTGTCATTGGGCCGAGATGTCTGTCTACCCTCACAATATATTAACAGATTTAATATAAAATGTCATGCATTCAAAATGGATATACACTTTGAAGTAGTATTCCAGAACTTACATTTTCAAGAGCTTGAACAAATATACCCTTCCACTCTTGTGCGTTGAAGTTTTCAGGAAAACTTGGAGGAAACATTCCTACTGTTATGAACTAATCCGCATTTGACAAATTCATGAAACCATGATGAATTTTTTTGTTTCTTTTTGCATAAATATTCTATAGAAGTGAATAAGCCAACATGACCTTCAACTTCGCACAAATTGTGTATATTTATGTCGTAAAACAGACAACTGCCTTGTGGCAGTTGCATACATAGTGACTCTAAAAACAATATACATCACATTTTGTTACCACGGCTCGTCTACAATGAGATAATATACCCTTTTCGACAGAGCTTCCGCGAATCCCGAACAGGAAGTTAATTTGTCAAGAGCTACCGCGCATGCTTCGCACCTGACCTCCTAAAACTTTTTATTATTGATTTTTTTTTTAAATGTCATGTTGTTTTATGAAACAAATTTATTTATGCATTGTCACGTGTTTCATATTTTTGAAACATATATTGTATCTCACAAAGGTTAAAGATTCTACGCCATATGAAACAACTTGGAATTGGATCTTCAACATAAACACAAATCTTCGGAACGCTTGACCCTATTAGTGGGGGAATGGCCAAGTCTAAACACTGGAACGGATATTTCAAGCTAACAACCATGGTGGTATATATATATTGCATTATCACATTTCTAGTTCGTAATTTGTTCAATACAAATCAAATTCACTTGAATGGATGAGCCTTCTCTTTTTCTAATATTTTTCACCAGTGGTTCTTAACACGTGAGTTTTAAGTGTTTAATATATGTGGAATTTGAAAGACCTATGGGTATTTTAATATGACTTTTTTTCTTTTTCTTTCTTTTTTCATTTTACATATTAAAAAAATCCCTCAAAAATACTAAAACACACAAAAATTTTTATGCACATCTAAGTTAAATAAATATTGATTATCATTAATTCTTTGATTTTTTACACAATGAATGAACAATATGCTGATGATTCTAAAGGATCGATTCAGACACGTCATGCATATGTATATATATATGACATACATCAAGGAATTCTTCTAATTTCTGATACAACATGCCTCTGAATTTCTATCAATAAGCCGATATATGATTGACCAGAGTGATACCTATACCCCCTATATAAATGTATTTATATATAGAGGGCTGTGGTAATACTTTTCCGGTGTTTAGCCTTGTCTAAATTTTGAGTCGGTAAATGTCAAGGAGTTCCGAAGAGCGGACCTGCAATGTGAGAAATTGATATGACAAGTGAAGAGGAACAACGCCAAGCAATCTTGGCGCTTGGCAAATCATTCGCTCAGTGCACCGATTTCGATTTATGGGGCCAACCAATTGAAGCTATGGATGGCTACAAAAGGTTTTGTTACATATGTAATTTATGTAGAAAACTATGGACTTTTTATATCCTGCCGTTGTTGTTACATGTGTCAGTGAAGAATACCCCAGTTTGGTGCTCTTTGAATGTTTCTGCGCTACATGAATGGTTTAAATTACAATATATGTCTATGTCGTATCAACTATCAAAAAACTTTTATACTTTCCATTCATAAACATCATATATTGAAATTATTCATAAATCTTTGGCATTTTTATATAAAAATGCAATTGTCTAGTCCTTGAAAAAAGCTATTACAACAGAACAAAACATTATTTGAGGGCATGATATGTTTTGCCAATCTCTCGAACCAAACTGAGGCATAAAAGCTGAAGGGAATCAGTTTGTTTCTTGGGTTCTGCAAAATGCATTCTGCCCCAGACCCCAGTCAATGAATATATGTTTTGTTATATTTTTTACTTTTTATCATGACATACATGTATCTTCCACTGGCTTTCATGTTTGAGACACAGATGACAAAAACTAAATGTAAATTTCCTTTACCTACACTACATATTTAACACGGTTAATTCTGTAACTATCAGTCACCAACAAATGTGAAATAAGATATAGCTTGTTGGGTCTGAGAATCTTGTCCTTGCTGAGGAATGAAGTGTGATGTAAAAAATGTCCTAGTGGTCCAACATCTTGCTGATCAGTCTAACGTCGCACCAAATGGTCCAACGGCGTAATCAAGAACACATTGTCAAATGTTAAGTGAAGATGAACCTGTTTAACTGTTTAATTTTGTGGATCTGTGATTGACTCATTCAGCTTGTGAAGCTTTCTTGACACAGGTTCTGTGACCCAGAATTGATCAGCTGGAGAAAAAAGAAACATTCGCAACCTCTTGAATTCCCAATGAAAGGAAATGATCAAATTACAAAGTTTAGAAGAAAAAAAACATACAAACCTGTCATAATCACAAAAATTACTGGTATTCTTCTGTTTTACAGACTATCAAAACAACTAGATGATTTTGCCAATGCAGAGTTTCCACTTTTCTCAGATGAACAAAAGGTATGCACAATGACAGCTGCTTAGGAAATTCTAAGAAAATGTGTTCTTTTCAACTGTACTGGTCAGAGACCGGAAGAGTTTATGCGATAGTAAGGTGTCTGTCTGTCTATGAATTTTTTTCAAAAATGCTACACCTAAAGTTTTTGGTCTGATAACTTTGCACACAATAAGACTACACTAAGATACATTATTCTTTTTATCGGTTTTTGATTTCAATGAACAATGTTGCCATGGTTACTAAAAATAAAAATTTCTGTGAGATACTTTCAAAACTCTACTCCTCCCACAGTTTGGGTCTGATTTCAATATAACTTGGCACACAAGTAGACTACACCATGTACACTAAGATACATAACTCTTTGTATTGGTTTTTAGCTCTGCTGGTCAGAGAGAGGTTATGCATTGGTAAGGTGTCCATCTGTCTGTCTGTAAACAATTTTTCAAAAGGCTATATTACTCCTCCCACAGTTTTGGTCCAATGTTAGTAAGACTGGGTACACAAGTAGACTACATTAGGATACACATTTCTTTGTATTGGTTTTTGATTTCGACAAATGGAGTAGCCATGGTTACTACAGTTAGAAATTTCTTTGAAATTCTTTGAAAACACTGCTCGTCCTACAGTTTTGGTCCAATAAGTAGATTACATTAGGATACTTAATTCTATATATCGGTTTATTGATTTCATGAACGATGTTGCCATGGTTACTAAAAATAGAAATTTCTTTAAAATTCTTTCAAAACACTACTCCTTCTACAGATTTGGTCCAATTTCAATAAGACTTGGTACATAAGTAAACTACATTAAGATACACAATTCTGTGTATCAGCTTTTGATTTTGACAAATGGTGTTTCATGGTTAATAAAAAACAGAAATTTCTTTGAAAATCTTTCAAAACACTACTCCTACTACAGTTTTGGTCCAATTTCAGTAAGACTTGGTAAATAAGTAAACTACATTAAAATACATAATTCTGTTTATTAGTGATGAAATGATTGTCGCCGACAATTGATTGTCGATCGAATGGAGCTCTTTGATGCTATTAATCGATTATAAAACTAAAGTCGCCGACATCGCTGATGAAAATATTAAGAGTTAATGTGGGTGTAAACTTCAAATTTTATTACCAAAAATACATTTGCAGAAAGTAAAAAAAGTTATTCTGAATGTTTAAGAGGTAACAACCTTCTTCACTTCACATCAACGGTTGTTGTAGACAATTTTTTCCGACGTGATTGAATGTAAGGTCAGGCTAACAACAGGAAATGTTTAGCGTTATGGTGTTTTACTATAATCAGAAGTACACAAATAGTACAGACGTTCAATAAACTTAATTATTAACAATTTTTTAAAGTTTAAATTAAAATTAGGGAAAGTAATTCCAAGAAAATAAATAATAGAAGGTGTAACTAATATCAGTAATGTTCCCATTTGTATACATGTATTTATTTTTTTAATGAAGCTTCCTACAGGAATTTCTCTTATTTTCAATTTTCCTGAGAAAAATTAAGAATAAGAATTCTTTGTCATTAAACAAATTTACTGTAAAAAATATTTTGTTTATTTATATTAATTACTGACTTTATTTATACTTATGAAACTGAATAGAAGAAGATACAAATGTTTTTATGATAATTATGCTTTAACATGTTAAGGAATTTCTTATTTTATTTGAAAGGGAAAAAATTCTGATTATAGCCGATTATCAATCGATTTTGTGTTTCCGATTACAACCGATTATCGATTATGATTTTTCTCTGATTATTCAACACTACTGTTTATTGATTTTTGATTTCAACAAATGGTGTTGCCATGGTTACTGAAAATAGATATTTCTTTGAACTTCTTTCAAAACACTACTCCTCTACAGTTTTGGTCCAGTTTTAATAAAATCTGGTACACAGTTAGACAACATAAAGATGCATTGTTCTATTTTTTGTTTTATTTATTATGATGTTGCCATGATGACCAAAAAAAAATAAATTTCTTTGATTTTTTTAAATGCTACTCCTCCAAAAGTTTTAATCTGATTAGACTTTTTACGGAAGTAGACTTCACTAAAATACATCTTTCTTTATTATTAGTACACACCAAAAGAGCTTCAGTTTGTTAGAGTCTTCTGGTTAATATGATGAACAGTGTTGCCATGGTTACTAAAATGGAAATTTTTGTGAAATACTTTCGAAATGCTAGTCCTCATACAGGAATTGTACAGTTTTGGGTTAATTTCAATATAATTTGGCAAACATGTAGACTACACTAAGCTACATAATTCTATTTATCGGTTTTTGATTTTGGTGAACTATGTTGCCATGGTGACAAAAAATAGAAATTTCTGTGAAGCACATTCAAAATGATTATCCTTCTACAATTCTGGTCTGATTTCAGTTTAATTTGGCATACAAGTAGATTGCACTAAGCGACATAATTCTGTTTATCATTTTTTGATTTCAATGAATGGTGTTGCCATGGTAACTAAAAATAGAAATTTTCGTGAAATATCAGCATACAGATTTGGTCTGATTTCAATATAACTTGGCACATATGTAGACTACACTTAGCTTCATAATTCTACCTATCTGTTTTTGATTTTAATGAATGATGTTGCCCTGGTTACTAAAAATAGAAATTTCTGTGAAATACTTTCAAAATGCTACTCCTCCTACAATTTTGGCCTATTTTAACGTAACTGAGCATGCAAGTAGACTACACTGAGATAAATTCTCTTTATCGTTTTTTGATGATCGGTGTTGCCATGATTACTAAAAATAGACATTTCTGTTAAATTCTATCAAAAGGCTACCCATCTTACAGTTTTAGTCTGATTGCAATAAATCTTGCCACTAAATGAGACTAAACCAAGGATCATTATTCTTTTCATTGCTGTTGAAAAGTTTCAAGCCCAAGTGCTACTTTTCTCTTTTTTTTTTTGTTAAAAGTATAAACCAGTAGAGCTGTTGTCTCACCAGAGACTTCTGGTTTACATTTTACATGATCAATATATTATATAACAGGTTTGTAATTTATAACAAGACCAATCCAGGCCACAATAGGGTTTAGTTCACTTAGCCTTTTGTTAGGATCTACAACATTCTCTCCTTGTCCCCAGCTTTCACTGAAAGTGTGGGATATTAATTTATTGGGTCAAGTATAGTATACGGATATGTAGTTCCTGCAGATTCACTCATATTGAAATAGGAGTGAATAGTCCTCTTAAATAGATATTAATTTGAAATCAAAGAACTCTTAATTATTTATTATATGCATATAATTATATTTCATTTTATTCATAAATATGCATATATGAATCTATAAAACACAAACTGACATCAACAAGTCTACAGGTTGACAGGTCTACAGGTGTACGGGTCGGTGAAGTCTACAGGTCAACAGGTCGACAAGTCTACAGGTCGACAGGTCTACGGGTCGACAGGTCTACATGTTAATATGGCCCCCGTTAAAATGTATAATATTTATGAAAAACAGTTTCACATTCTGCCCAATCACCACAGGTCGACCTGTAAACATATACTCCAATACTAACAACCTATTGTACAACTAGCATGTAGACCTGTCGACCTGTAGACTTGTTGATCTGTAGACCTGTCCACCTGTAGACTTGTATACTATTAACAGACTATTGTGCAACAAGCATGTACACCTGTCAACCTGTAGACTTGTATACTCCAATACTGACAACCTATTGTACAACTAGCATGTAGACCTGTCGACTTGTTGACCTGTATACTCCAATATTAACAACCTATTGTACAGCTAGCTTGCAGACCTGTCGACCTGTAGACTTGTATACTCCAATACTGACAACCTATTGTACAACTAGCATGTACACCTGTCGACTTGTTGACCTGTCGACCTGTAGACCTGTATACTCCAATATTAACAACCTATTGTACAGCTAGCTTGCAGACCTGTTGACCTGTAGACTTGTATACTCCTATACTAACAACCTATTGTGCAACTAGCATAAAGACCTGTTGACCTGTAGATCTGTCGACCTGTAGACTTGTATACTTCTATACTAACAACCTATTGTACAGCTAGCTTGCAGACCTGTCGACCTGTAGACTTGTATACTCCTATACTAACAACCTATTGTACAGCTAGCATGTAGACCTGTCGACCTGTAGACCTGTATACTCCAGTTTCAACAACCTATTGTACAACGAGCATGTAGACCTGTCGACCTGTAGACTTGTAGATCTGTAGAATTGAATACTGTTATGCTAACAACCATTGTACAACTAGATAATATTAGATTTAAAAAGATTTACATCTCAAAGAATCTTATATTTATTTTAAATTTATTTTTAATAAAAAGTAGTGATAATTACTCATTTATATCCTCAAATATTTTTTTTAATACGAACTACTTTTCCGTATAACCAACTTGGGCCAATTTATTTTAGCATTGTTTTGATGGGTTGTACAGCATGTACAATGTATGTGTAAAGAATCAAAATCCTTTAGCTAGAATCCAAAGTCCATTGAATGTTATTGTGTCAGGTAGATTATTGATCATTTGTAAAATTTAAATGAAATAATCGTTGAAAATAATTTTGCGTTTCATTATCTTTAAAAATATTTTTAGAAAGTCCTGAGGAAGATAGGCATCTGTTTGGACCTGAGATGTAAAGCATTACAGGTAATTAAATATGTATAGAACGATGAAATGTCATAAGATTGATTTAGCCTCAATTTTTGGCTGCAGATTTTTTATATTCTTTATTTCTTAGCAAAATCTACCATAAAGCCTGATAGAAAGTTTAAAAATGATACCTTATTTCTTAAATAGTATTCATTATACATGACAGTTTGTGTACTTATTCTCTAAAAGGTATTGTAGGAAATGAATTTTTTTTTTCATGAATTAATGTAATTTCTTTGAGCCAAGAGTCTTAAATCGTGGGCTGACCTGTAGGATATGATGGGCCGAGACCTCTGGATACCATTCAATTGATGGCCCAGGAAACAGAATGGACCACTCTAGGGGATGAAATATTTACATGGAATATATAGGGAAAAAGCATTTAGAATTCTCTTTTCCAAGTACATGTATATTAATATGCAAGCATTCCAATGTTGTGCAGATTTATATTGTTTCAGATCATTGCCCCATCAGTTAGGAAGGGGCTAAAGTAGAAATTCAGATTTTTACCTTGGAATATGAAGGAAAATTGTTTTAAAAAATTCTTATCAAGAATAGCAGTGCCAGTCTTAACCATATTGATATGCAAACATTCCCAAAATCATATGGATTTAAGTTTGTTCAAATCAGGGATGTATATATACTAACTGAATGGATATCATTAAGAAACTCAGAGCCATCTTTATTTGCCCAAAACACCACATGCACCCTTACAAGTTTTTCAAACTACATTTATTCCCAGTTTAAAAAATGGTTTTAAGAAATGTAGTCTGTTCTTCCATCATCACAACCCACAGGTTTAACCAGTGTAATTACCACTCCTACATTTGGTACTCCTAAAAGTTAACTCATTGTGCTGTATAGAATTTTGTTCTTCTTCTTTTTTTTTTTTTTTTTTACCTGGAACTGAATTAGGATATTTTCTACAGTGTTTTCATGGCCCATGTTGTTAAATAAATTGCTTGTATCAATGTAAAAAAAAAATATTTTTATTGCACTATTATATGCTCATAATGATAGATTTTTACTCTGCATAGGAAGATCCAGGAATCTGTGAAATGGGGAGGGGTTCCACCACATGATCATAAAGGCAGTTTTCACAACCCACATCCATCCCATTTACATGTACACTCCCTTTGCTTTTACACAAAGTGTATATAATATCTTGGGGAGACCTGGCAACAGTTTTAAGACTTACTACTCAGCTCTATATTTATAAACTCTTTTGTTGAACTTGATATGTGTGTGGTTATTTTAATCTGCAAAAAGAGGGAGGGGGGTCCAGACCCCTTGGGCACCCACCCTCCACCCCCTGGGTGCACTCTTGCTGTGGATTATATAGTTGACATGTTCTTTACCTAGTAATGTTGGTATATTTTCAGGCACCTGGCACAGTTAATGGAATTCTATTAGATGACCTCAAGAGGATAGGAAATAGTGAGTTTATGAATAGATCAGTACGGGTAGTCATGTGATTTTCAGAATTGCTGAGGTTGTGTAAAGTTATATACATTGCACAGTATGACTGATGCAGAGGGAGTTCTGATGAATAAACCAGATTAAGTAAAATTTTGTAGTCTGACTAATCTGATGATTAGCTATTTATACATGTATATGGTTATTTCTTGAAATTACCTCATTTACATATAAAATTAAATGCATCAATAACTTATTAAATACTGTAGATTGGCAAATAATCACGATGGTTTTGATTTCACTATGTTCACGTTTTACATTTTTCCGTGAAATTAAATCTATCGTAAATGCTTTCATTAGTTTTTAAAAATGTTTATATGCTTATACGAAATTTCTTGCAGCATGAAATTATCATCGCGATTGGTACTTTTTGAGAAATTGTGAATTTTAACATTGTGGAATTAAAAACATACAGTAACTCTTGTTGTAGATTTCTAAAGCATTTTGTACCAGATTTTATGTTGTATAGTGGCACATTGGTTATTGTAATTAACAACATCACAAAAATTATTGTAGCATTAGACAGCATTTTAAAGCAGAGATGCCGAGACTTCCCTGTAGATGTAACAGCAGCACAGCTCCAGGCCCGAACACTTCCCAGCTCACAGAACAGGTAACCTATATAATCACTTCAAATGCAACCATTCTCAATTCACAGAACAGGTACAGTCAAACCTGCATTAAGCAGTCACCTGCGGGAACCATTAAAAGTGACCTTTATAGAGAGGTGACCTTTGAAAAGAGGTTCATCTTTTTTCAAGAAAAATTCTTTTCCAATTTATGTAAGTTCTGTGTTTTAAAATACTACATCATAGAATATTAAAGAAGGATGTGTTTTGGACATCAATGGTCTCAGTTAGATTTTTTTTTAAATTTTAAATATAGTCTCAAGATTAAGTTCAAGCTAAATTTGATGACTCCAACATAAAATATATTGAGTCTCATAGGGCATTGCATTATCCTCCCTCCAAACAACCAGACTTTCTTTTATTATAAGATTACATTATTATGTTGTGCCATGAATAAAATATAATGTATTTTTTTTATCTAAACTGCCTCTAAAGAAACAAGTTTAGTTAGTCCTGATAATTTTATGTTAAATAATACATAAATAGTTGCGTAATAAACAGACAAGTCATAATATTCTCAGTTTATCAAAGCAGCGCATATTACAAATTGATATCAAATTCACAGGTGTTGTGAGCAATGAAACATGACTTATCATAACGGTCGTCTTACCTAGTTGAAAATCACGAGATAATCAGGACACATTGAGTATACAAAACAGTAATTAGGGTTTCTACAAATTATATGTTTCCTAGGTGTTAAAAACAGCCTGCCATGCAATTATTGTATCCATTAATAGATATATAAGGATGCCTTGTTTTTTAATATCACTCAGAATTTTTTAAACCAGATTCCAATATTCAGTAAGATTAAGATTCTCGTAAGTCCGTTTTCCTGATAACCTTTTCGGTCGCTATTACCCTTGTTTAGTTTTGTTAAAAAAAAAACAAATAAAAATATCCAATATTTTAAATGGTTTTAATAAGGCCAATTGTTTTTTTCCATGATCTAGCTAAACAAGACCAATTATTTACATTAGTGACAAAAATTGGAAGTCACCTGACCCTAGATCAGGTCACGTGATCGGACAAAATGGCCACTATATACGAGGTAAAACGGCAATTTTACATGAAATTTGATGACCGCTGACCGCGTTACGAAGGTTACCGCTTAATAGAATTACATTATATAGGAAAATTCATTGGGAGGAAATAAAATGACCGCATAGGACAGGTGACCGTTGGATAAAGGTGACCGCTATGACAAGTTTGACTGTATATAAACACTTCAAAACACAACCATTCCCAGCTCATAGAACAGTTATGTAAACACTCCAGACTCAAACATTCTCAGCTCACAGAACAGGTAGTCAACCATTCCCATCTCTCAGAACAGGTATATAAATACCTGCTCCATATTTAACCATTTTAGCTCTTAGAACAGGTATACAAACACCCCAGACTTGACCATTTCCATCTCTCAGAACAGGTATGTAAACACTCTAGACTCAACCATTCCCAGCTCTAAGAACAGGTATGTAAACACTCCAGACTCAACAATCACCAACTCTTAGAACAGGTATGTAAACACTCCTGACTCAACCATTTCCAGCTCTAAGAACAGGTATGTAAACACTCCAGACTCAACAATCGCCAGCTCTCAGAACAGGTATGTAAACATTCTAGACTCAACCATTCCCAGAACAAGTATGCAAAAATTCAAATCAACCATTCCTAGCTCACAGAACAGGTACACCCACCTTAGATTCTAATATTCCCCAGTTTACAGAAAAGGTATATTTTATGTTTGCCGCATTTCAGAGTTTAATGCTACTTGACTCCAAGAGTAGATATCTCTAAAAGAATGTTTATTTTAGGGGCATGGAATTGTTGATGCAAAGAAAGTTGATATATCGATATATCAAGCAAGTACATGTACATGTTATTAAGCTTTGTTTTTATTTCAGAGTTCAAGAAAGTGATGAAGTGGATGATGAAAAACAGGGATCTAGAGGTAGGTCTTTAAAGATTCCTTTTCTAAGTATGAGTTTTATCTTCAACTACTGGTATATGGGTTATGTTTTCCTCTCTCAAAAATATTTTTAATTTATTCAAGCAAAATATGATCTATCTCTTGTTCAAAAATCTCCCTTGGAAAAAAAGGGATTTTTTTGTTCATCAAAAACTCTTTGTATAAAGGCCTTTTTTTAACTCTTAGGAGCCAAAGTCTGAAGTAAATTTTTCTGCACATGTTGTGCTTGACAAAGATCTGTATGTTGTCCCTAATCATTTCATGCCTTTCCAATTTTCTTTTTTTTTAATGCAAAAACTACTCAGCCAATCTAATTAAAATTAGATGTTTTGAATCCACTATCCTTCTCAAACATCTAAGAACATCCAATATGGGGTCACGTCAGAGTGACCATCTGTTATGTTCTCAAGAATGTGGGATTTCTGTATTAAACTGTTTTTGCATTTTCATTTTTCATTATACAGGAATGACATGAGTGGACTATTAAATTAAATTCATAGCATAATAAACTTAAATCAATGTAATACAGACTACTGAGCATCAGAAATATAATGATGTAGCAGTAGAACTATTCTTAGAATAACATAAAGAATCTTGAATCCAATTGGCAAAAATTTTCATGTTAACTTTATTCATAATTGAAAGGTCGCTCTGACTTGACCCATGTGGGATGTTAACAGATTCAGAACCACATCAAATTTTAATTAGATTGCTTCTAAGCCAGTTTTAACCAAACTTAGCACAATACGTCCTCATATAAAAAGATAATTCAGCAAGTTCAGATGTATCTTAATGAAGGAACACAATAATCTCAAGGGGAGATAATTAAGAAATTAGTAAAAATATGGCATATTGAATGGGATATTTAAAAATTTTCTTGTGAAGGACACTGGGCCAGCTAGAAAATACAGAACTCAGATGAAAGGTTCATTACATGTATTGCATCTTTAGGTTCAACTGGTTCCATGGCTTGGATAGGGCCACAAAAGAGATTCAAATTTTACTTTTGGACTATGTCAGAAATTTCATCTTTTTCTTTAAATTTTGGTGGAACAGCAAAGCCACAGAGATTCAAATTAAATAACCAGAATTCACAATTTTCGTCTTCAGATTCATATTTTTTCACATCGTGCCCCTCACCTCACCTCCCATGTGAGGATGGGTCAGAGTTTTATTAGCTTAACCGAACAGAAGGTTCAATTTCAGTTTTCTGATCACCTGCTCAGGGCTGTTGCCAGGTTTCTGGAGAGGGGGTGCAAAAGCGGGTATGCCAGTGGTACTCCCTTCCCCTGAGCCAGAAATTTTGTTACAAATTGGTACCATTTGTTAGATTCTGTTCTTTTCTTGAAGCCATTCTTTCAGATATTAGAGAAACAAAATCAAGCAGCATTTCTTCAAACAAATAAATTATAATTTTTTAAGTGTTTAAAAAGGGAGGGATGCAATAGCACCAAACACATACCCCTTGGCAAAGGCCTTGCTGCTGTCAGATCTGATCACAGAAATACTGTCAGTGTGGTTATATCGAAGGATTGAAAGTTTTGACGATTCAAAAATATGGCGAGTGAAAACTTAGACAATCTAATAGCATTTTAAAACAGTGCTCTTTAACAAGAATGTGGAAGTTGATGAGTGGAAACTGACAATATTTAATCGTTCCTCAATTTTTCCACATCGCCAAAGTTTCCACTTTAACAGTATATAGGAAATTTTTTTTAATCCTTTCAAAAGTAGAAAGGCTACACTAAACCATGATATTAAATATAATCCCAAGTTGTATGGATTCAACTTTTTAAATTATGGACCACGGGGTTAGGATAGGACTAAAATTGGAGATAAAATTTTGTACAATGTCAGAGTGTTTACAGGAAAATATCTGTCAAAAATCTTCTCCTGAACAGTAAGGCTATGTTAGTTAAATTCATATTGAAACATCATCCATGTTGTGTGGATTCAAGTTTGGTAAAGTTGTCACCATTATAGCTAGAATGTTAACATGAAAGGGGGGCCTATGGGCTATGGGGTGAAAGATTTTCCTGGATATAAATAGGGAAAAATCTTTCAAATCCTCTTCTACAGAATAGCAAGGTAACTGATCATTGTGGCCAATGGGCCTCTGTACCAGAATATGTAGTGATGTAGTGGAACAATTTAAAATATTTGTCAAGTTAGTATGTGTGCATCTTTATATAATCTATAAGTTTTTTTTTACATCACAGACATCAGGGGTTGGGATGGGCCACAATAAGTTATCAAAGTTTTACATAAATGTAAAAATACATGTACAGGTGACTCTCGATGGCTCGAACTCCGATCTCTCGAAGTTCTCGATCTCTCGAAGAGAACCTCCGGTCCCATTTTTAGCTCTTCTGAGCCAAAGGCTCAAAGAGCTAATGCTATGGCCATTTGTGCGGTGTGCGGTGTGCGTAAACTTTTTAGAATATGGGCCATAACTCAAGAACCCCTTGGCCAATTATTGTCAAATTTGTCACAGGGTATCCTTGGCCCAAGGGCTCCCTTTTATACTAAAACTGGGGTTGTGACCCTTTAACAAGGGGAGATAATTAGGAAAATAGGGAAAAAAGTACTGGTTGCTAAAAAATCTTCTTCTCAAGAACCACTGGGCAGATTATCACCAAACTTACACAAAAGGATGAGGATATGTTGTAGATTAAAATTTGCACGGGGATTTACCCTGGGGCAAAGGGCGTGGTCTCAAGGTCACTTCAAAGTTGACCAAAAATTACATTTTATTAAAATGTTGATATTTTGCTTACTATAAGGACTAGGATCATCAAATCTTGTCAGTTGGTGCATCTAAGGACCTCATATCATGTTGACTCAAAAGTAGGTCACGGTGACCTACTTTTTAAATTTTGCGGCCATTCTTTTTCAAAATGATTTAGAGGCATATTTTGAACAATTTAAGGCCTATGATCATCAAACTTTGTCAGTTGATGCATCTTGGGTCCTCAAAGTACGTCAACTAAAAAGTAGGTCACCTTGACCTACTTTTTGAATTTTATGGCTAATCTTTTTTAAAACAATTAAGGTCATTAATTCGAATACGGGGAGGCTTAGAATCACTAAATCTTGTAAGATGATGCATCTTGGGGCCATAAAACATATTTATTAAAAAGTAGGTCACAGTGACCTACTTTTTGAACTTTGCAGGCATTCGATTTCAAAGCGTTTTAGAGGCATAATTTGGACATTTTAAGTCCTATATCATAAAACTTTGTAAGTTGATGCATCTTGGGTCCTCAAAAAAGGTCAACTGAAAAGTAGGTCACCGTGACCTACTTTTCAATTTATATGACTATAATTAAATATTTCAGGTACTAATTGGCTTAGAATCATCAAACTTTGTCAGTTGATGCATCTTGGGTCTTCGTAGTAGGTCGACTAAAAAGTAGGTCACCATGACCTACTTTTGAAAATTTATGGCGTTAATTAAATATTTCGGGTACTAATTGGCTTAGAATCATCAAACTTTGTCAGTTGATGCATCTTGGGTCTTCAGAGTAGATTGACTAAAAAGTAGGTCACCGTGACCTACTTTTGAAAATTTATGGCTTTAATTAAATATTTCGGGTACTAATTGGCTTAGAATCATCAAACTTTGTCAGTTGATGCGTCATGGGTCTTCGGAGTAGGTCGACTAAAAAGTAGGTCACCATGACCTACTTTCGGAAAATTTATGGTTTTAATAAAATATTTCGGGTACTAATTGGCTTAGAATCATAAAACTTTGTTAGTTGATGCGTCATGGGTCCTCGGAGTACAACAACTGAAAAGTAGGTCACGGTGACCTACTTTTGAAATTTTATGGCTGTATTTAATATTTTCAGGAATTATTTGGCTTAGAATCGTCAAAATTTGTAAGTTGATGCATCTTTGGTCCTCGGAGTAGGTTGACTGAAAAGTAGGTCACTGTGACCTACTTTTGAAAATTTATGGCTGTAATTAAATATTTTGGGTACTTATTGGCTAGAATCATCAAACTTTGTCAGTCGATGTATCTTTGGTCCTCGGAGTACAGCAACTGAAAAGTAGGTCACGGTGACCTACTTTTGAAAATTTATGGCTTTAATTAAATATTACAGGTACTAATTGGCTTAGAATCATCAAACTTTGTCAGTTGATGCATCTTGGGTCCTTGGAGTAAAACAATTGAAAAGTAGGTCACTTTGACCTACTTATAAAATTATATGATTATAATTTTAAAAAATATTTTAGGTATTAATTGGCTTAGAATCATCAAATTTAGTTGATGGGTCCTCAGAGAATGACAAGTGATAAGTAGGTCACCATGACCAACTCTCAGGTACTAATTGGCTTAGAATCATCTTGGGTTCTCAGAGTGTGAATTGGAATTTCAAGGGTTTATGTAAATATACAGGATACTTTGAGGCTTCAAATAGAAGTGATAGGTTGTACAGTTTATCAGAAGAGCGATTCAAGGCCCATGGGCCTCTTGTTTTCCTCTATATAACTAAGCAAATTTACTTCCGATCTCTCGAACTTCTGATCTCTCGAAGTTCTCTATCTCTCGAACCTAGACCTGGGTCCCGTTATATACATTTCATTGTATTTTACTCTCTATCTCTCGAAGTTTTGATTGCACGTGTGTACACGCCAATCAAGCGTTAAATTAATGCAGCTTGGACTTACCTGGATAATAATGAGCGCCTGGGGCTGGCATGGAGGCGTTAATTGGGTGTTTACATAGATGACACTATACCTGTGAGCATCCGAGTGTTGATATAATTAATTGGTTATAATTTGTAAATTATAAACGAATTGCTTCACAACATATTTTGACTTGACAGCGAGACGATAATTTTTAGAAAACAATTTAAGAGACATGTCAATAATTTTCCATAGATTATAAGAAAAGTTTTATTATAGTCTACGTAATCCCAGTATGACTAACATTGCACAAGAATTGAATACTGATTTAATATGAGAAATCTGGTGACCCGATCAAGCCCCGGGGGGTAGCAACACCGACGACTGCTATTCAGGATTCATGTTATCATGAAATGAGAACAAAGAAATATTGAAACTGAAAGAGATTGTTTTATTTATTCAAAATACGATCATTGTTGTTGAAATCTTTTGAAATCAAGTGAATTACCTATTAAATATGAATGAAAACGTGCAATGATATTATCAACATATACTTCCGGTATTTATAATAGTAGAACAATGATGATCGGAACTGAAAATTCCGGATATTATTCACTTTCTATCTCTCGAACCCCTCGATCTCTCGAACTTTTCTTGCAGTCCCTTGAACTTCGAGAGATCGAGAGTCACCTGTATATACAATAAATTCTTAAAAATTTTCTTCTTAATACTGTAAAGGTACTTTTTTTCATGAGCCTTAGGTCATAATTCCACGAAATCTCAGTTTCTGTTCAATCCATGGGTAGAAAATTACATGGATTCTTAGATTGCCACTATATGCCTTAAATGTACTTTAAATACGGGACAAATTTGCGAGGAGAATTGTGAATGGGTACATAGCATAAATTAATACCACACAGAAAAAAGAATTTCTTTAGTACTATATAAAGTAAATAAGAAACAAAGTAACAAGCAACCCTTGCTCTGTAATATAGATTTAATCAAATGAAAGCATCCCCATGTTGATTAAATTCAACACTGTAAATCGTGTGGCCCTCAGGTTTAGGATAGAATTATAATAAAGGAACAATTAAAAGTAAAAATTTTAAAGGAAAAATCATAAAAGATATTGTTTTCAAGAACAGCACTACCAAAATTAGATTCATCATGGAGTGTGGATTCAAATCTGTTGAAATCATGCCCCATGTAGTGCTGGGTTTGGCCTCTACAGGGAGCAAGATTTTACCTAGAAAGTCATATGCCATAAAGCTACGTCAATGTATATCTTAAGAACAACATGGTTACAATTTGTAAAATCCATGCATGTTTACATGAATGGTGGTATATACATGTACATTATAAATCTAATAACAAATGTTTATTTATGTTAGCGAAAGGAAGCTTGCTGCCGAGACCTCTAGCATACAGTGGAATGAAAGTACTGACAGTAAAAATAGAGAGAATTGGACTTAAAGATGCCACTCAGTACATAGAACCTTATATTACTGTGTCAGTGAGAGGTGAGCTAATTTACATAAACAAAGCACTGAATATAAAATATATCCATAGTTACTATAAACAGCAAGGGACATGATGCAAATTAAGGACATTTCATTTCTGATAGATGAAAGATTATCCATGTAGAGCCATTTGGCAATGGTATGTGGTTAAGTTCGTATTTCAATAAAACATATTACTGTAGTATACAGTATACATATTCATGAAGACAATGAATTACAGATGCAACAGGGACAGAGCTCACAGCTTCACAGGATACACCAGTAGCCACCAAGAAAGAGAATAAGAGTATTGTGTTTAATGAAGAAGTGCACATTCAGAAGTCTATAGAGAGTCTCCCTAATGGTAAGTGGGGAGAGTGGACATTCTTTACAAATCAAATAATGTCAGGGGTGTGCAATTACAAAAATTAGTTACAAGCCCGTCAGGATAGTGGCAGTGACAAAGTTACTAGCCCGAGGTTGCCAGTCACTAGCCCATGAACTACCGAAAACAATACATGTATAAGTATAACAAAAAGGTAAAAAAAAACATTTAAGGGGATGAAGGACACATGGTCACATGACTCTGTTTAACTACGTCATAGTCTCCATTTATGTAAGTACAAAATGTGTAAAGCATCAGTTCTTGTATAAATTTTTGACAATTTTTTAACTTTAATTACCATCTTATATAAAAAAAATAAAAAGTTTTAACATTCTTGTAAACATTAACAAATTATGAAAAAGATTGATCCACTCCTCTGTTTCCCTAAACTGCACGTCCAACAAGTCGGTGACAGCATACACGATCTGTTAGTACAGCAAGATCATACTCGGTGAACACAGAGGTGGTATTATTATGTAAAAACAGGTCATAATCAGTATGTGATGAAATATTTTGAGAAACGGGGAACACAAAAATTATTTTTGCATGGCTGATGACGGAAATCTTATGTAGGTGTATCTTATTAGCTCTTCTGAGCCAAAGGCTCAAAGAGCTAATGCTATGGCCATTTGTGCGGTGTGCGTAAACTTTTTAGAATATGGGCCATAACTCAAGAACCCCTTGGCCAATTATTGTCAAATTTGTCACAGGGTATCCTTGGCCCAAGGGCTCCCTTTTATACTAAAACTGGGGTTGTGACCCTTTAACAAGGGGAGATAATTAGGAAAATAGGGAAAAAAGTACTGGTTGCTAAAAAATCTTCTTCTCAAGAACCACTGGGCAGATTATCACCAAACTTACACAAAAGGATGAGGATATGTTGTAGATTAAAATTTGCACGGGGATTTACCCTGGGGCAAAGGGCGTGGTCTCAAGGTCACTTCAAAGTTGACCAAAAATTACATTTTATTAAAATGTTGATATTTTGCTTACTATAAGGACTAGGATCATCAAATCTTGTCAGTTGGTGCATCTTAGGACCTCATATCATGTTGACTCAAAAGTAGGTCACGGTGACCTACTTTTTAAATTTTGCGGCCATTCTTTTTCAAAATGATTTAGAGGCATATTTTGAACAATTTAAGGATGGATTCTTCTCATATTTCTTATAATGGCAGAATCTTGATTTTTTGAATACTCAATATTCAGACTGTTTACACTGTTTTAACATCCAAAAACTTTAGTGTCATCGGCCTTGGTTTTCAGTCAAGGTCATTTGAAAGTCAGTCCTAAAAATAGTACTTTTACACAGAGAAGTTTTGAAATTTATGCATATGAATAAATATTGCTGACTGAAAAAATATCTTTCACCATAAAATTAAAGTTGTTACTTATTTTTGATGACTAATTCATATGAAATGAGCTGGTGAAAAGATAACATGAATTCCTTTACATTCAATAAATACATTTAATCCGAATTTCCTCGATATTTTTTCCCAAAATTCTCAGTTTTCATGAATTCACATGAAATTTCATCTCAATTTTTACAATTGACTATATAATGTCAAATATTTAGATTTTTGTCTGATGAAAATTCAAAGGTTCAAGATTAATTTACAAGGTAAAAAAGATATAGTAATCAGGCAAATTATCGAAAAAAAATTAGCCCGAATTTACTCTATACTTTCTGAAATCTTCAATTTACAGAGTGTTTTTAATGTCTCTACGAAAGATTTTTAATCCCCAAAAATATATCGATTTGGTGTAATTGAGACATAAATACATTCATTTCCACCAGTTATACATTCTATTTTTATGGTATTTTACACTAATGATATTCAAAAAATTCATTTCGAATTTCCTCTGTCATTTTATTCTTATGAATAAGTTATGTTTGACAATTTTATAAAATACATAAATTTTCTAGTGGCAATTACAGGAAAATTATCATATACATTTTTCACATGCTCATGACTAATTCAAAGCAACTTAACCTTCAATATAACCAGGAATAAATAATAAACCTTCCAAAAAATTATGAGAAAAATCATACAGAAAATTATCATAAACTAAAAAAAGATTTCAATACATTATTTATGATATAAACATGAAATCAATATACATGTATAGTGAACATGCCATATGAATCTAGACATTCAATGCTTAATATATGAATATCAGAGGGACTAATATACATGCCTATACATGAATATGTAGTTATATACATATACATGTAGGTCCCTGGTATTATGTTATTATTGGATATTTTACATTTGTCGACTGAGCTTTGAAAACAACAAGCAAATTCAAAGAATTGTGGTCCCCTGCTTTCGATGTCTTAGTGGATGGGATGCCATTATTTATGGCATATTGTAACTGTCTTGTTTGTTTGTCCTGTCTTGTCTGTGCATCAAACAAAAAAGACATAAATTATTGAATTAATAACAGTTATGGCAAAGACTATAGCTTCTCAAAACTACATCAAACTTCAGGATCAAGGTCATGAGGTCAAATATCATAATAAAATCCAAAAGATCTTCTCACAAGTAATTCACATGTAAAAAAAAAATATCAGAAACCAGAGTATACAATCAGAAAGGTCTTGAAACAGGTACATGTAATGCACATATCAAATGTAAATACCATATCTTCTTTCAATCAAACGTTATTAGCAATGCTAAACTTTTTAAAAATTAGGTCAAACTTCAAGGTCAAGGTCATGGGATTAAAAATCATAGTACATTTGGAAATGCTTGTCACAGGTAAATTAATGCACTTGTCAAATATGAATGCCTTATCTTTGCTCCTTCAAAAGTTAGCAAACTGATGAAATGTTTGAAAATTAGGTCAAACTGGAAGGTCAAGGTCACAGGGTTAAATATCATAGCATATTCAGAAACATTTTGACACAGGTAATGCACTTGTAAAATATGGACACCCTATCATATGTCATTCAAAAGTAATCACCAAAGTTAAAACTTTTGAAATTTAGGTCAAACATGAAGGTCAAGTTAAAAGGGTCAAAAATTATAGCATGCTTGAAACACCTTGTCACTACTAATGCACATGTCAAATATGAAAACCCTAACTATTCTCAATCAAAAGTTATAAGCAAAGATAAAAATTTTGAAAAGTAGGTCAAACTTCAAGGTCATGGTCATGGGGTCAAAAATCATAGTACATTTTGAAAGGTATTCTTACAGGTAATGTTCTTATTTAATATGAAAGCCCTATCTTTTCTCATTTAAATTTAATGACCAATTTAATGAAATGTTAATTTTTTGAAAAGTAGGTCAAACTTCAAGGTCAAGGTCATGGGGTCAAAAGTTATAGTATATTTTCAAAAGGTCTTGTCACAGGTAATGAACAGGCATAATATGAAAGTCCTATCTTTCCTCATTCAAAAGTTATGACCAATTTAAGGTAATGTTAATTTTTTTTTTTTTGAGAAGTAGGTCAAACTTCAAGGCCAAGGTCACAGGGTCAAAATTCACAGTATATTTTGAAAGGTCTTATTACAGGTAATGTACATGTGAAATACAAAAGCCCAATCTCTTCTCACTCAAAAGTTATGGCCAAGGTTAAAGTTTTTGTGACACAGATGGACAGACTGATAGACAAATGAGATTTAATGTCCCCTCGCTTTCGCAAAAGCAAGGGACAATAAATACCTACACACATTTATAAGTATATAGTTTGTTCAGCACCAATATATATAACTCCTCAATGTGATCATATATTGCATAAAATTTGCTGGAGTTTTAAGATAACAAAAAAGCCATCTATGACAATCAAATGCCCTTTGACATCTTTGCCTGAAAATGACATCCTTGAACTTTGTAACAATAATATGCATGCAGCTATCAAACTTAATTTCACATTTAGATGCAAAATACTTATTCAAGGATGAAATTTCTTTTTGAGAATTTGTAACACAAACATTTATTTATCAGTGTCAATAACTTGTATTGAAATTGAATTAAAAATGACCTCTTGAGGGTTTCTACTGCAAGTACATGTATATGTAGTTCATTTGTAAAAATCTAAATTTTAATCCGACCACTACCAGCAATTTTGTTCGGCATACTCTTGTTAAAATCACCCTTTAACTAAATGATCTAAAGCAGGCACATTTTTATGCATTTCAGAACTGTATTTTAAGATTTTAACTGTATTAGAAAATGTAAAGCAACTGAATACATAGAGCTAGGTATATATCATTTACAAGTTTGTAATGCCAGTACATGTAAATCTTCAAATTGTAATCTAATGAAAGATAATGCTTGAAAAATTCACTCTGGGAGTAAAATTTCAAATTTGAATCAAAGATCTTGTAAAGTAATAACATTCTACAAAGCGTGCACTGTATCGTGTACTTGGGAATCAAATAATTAAACATTATTTGATTATAAATAAAACTACTTTTGACTGAAAGTCTCTGAAAAAAATCAAGAATGGAATCATGCAACAAGCATCAGTGACTTTGATAACATGCATTGACTTCCACATTTCTACAAAAACATTTCTTTGATCAGATAAATATGTAATTCCTGCTTCTGACATGATATATTCGGAGAGAATCTCTTTTCCACAGACAGCCATCATTCATTTGATGTGAGAATTGTCCACCTGGTGAAAGTCCAAATTTTTTGTTGACCTATAATTTAAAAAAAAAGTAATATATTTTACATAGCAGCACAGATACTGCATTACATGATAGTTAGATAAAGTTGTGTCCATATTTCTTATACATGTACCTCAATAGTCCATCTGCCAGCAACCCTTGCTCAATCATCCTACAGTCTGACCTCCAGTCTTTTTTCTAGTCTAGGGTAAAGTAGGGTTGTTTTTCTCCTAAGAATTAAACATGAACATCCCTTAGACTATCTTTTTAAATTAATGGAAATTGATTATAAGATTAAACAACTTATCTCATCTGTTTTTCATTTATTTATTTAAATGAATGAAGATTTTAATAGATTCTACCGCATGTAATATGTCTTATATTATAGTGTATTAGATATAAATAAATAAATATTTTTTATCCTGAAAGTACAGAAAAGTAAAAAACAATAATATAAATAGTTTTTGAACAATAATGTTTCATTTTGCTCTATTTATTAGACAATTGTGTGTTTCAATATAATTGATATTTCCACATACAATATCAAGTTATTTTTCCGTTTGATTTGTACCCAAGCGGAACACCTTACTTTTCTAATAAACTTGATGATTGTTGTGTCTTAAACAAAGTAGACTAGTTAGAAATATAAAATTTGTTGTAATCATATACAAAAAATGCTATTTTGTGAATTATTATTCATAAACCTGACGAACACACGAAAGATATCCTCTTCAAATGTTGACAAGTCGCGGGAATAAGCAGACGAAATATTGATAACAGATCTATAAATTTCCGTGCGAATTCCCATAAATCAATACAAACCAGCATGTAATTCAATTTCAAAATTATAAAAATCTTCAGACATATATAACTAACTTACATGCTCACTGCACATGGCATGACATCAGACGAGGCAACGTGGACCTGCAATCTTGCACATGTTTGTGACCTTCAAGTTCAAGCTTCCCTTTGGCTGATCGGAATGCCCCGGACATAAATAACTATGATTTAATTTGTTATAACTGTCCCTGGGCTTCTGCAATGCTTCGATAATGTTCACAGCTTGTTAATTTTACAAAACGACCCTCTCAGGGTTTTCTACGGGAAATGATCTGGACATGTTGACATTCGCTACTGAACTGCGAATACAATGGCGATTGTCGCAAATCAATGAAAATATTACGAAAAATTTATTTCTTTCAAAAAAAATAGATTCAACATTACTTAAACTGACAAATTAACTAATAGTTTTTCCTTCAGTATAATTAAATATGAATTTTGCATTTTACGACTTGCATAATTTATGGAGACCCATTGACGACGTAAAATGCTGACAACAATCCATCCTTAAGGCCTATGATCATCAAACTTTGTCAGTTGATGCATCTTGGGTCCTCAAAGTACGTCAACTAAAAAGTAGGTCACCTTGACCTACTTTTTGAATTTTATGGCTAATCTTTTTTAAAACAATTAAGGTCATTAATTCGAATACGGGGAGGCTTAGAATCATTAAATCTTGTAAGATGATGCATCTTGGGGCCATAAAACATATTTATTAAAAAGTAGGTCACAGTGACCTACTTTTTGAACTTTGCAGGCATTCAATTTCAAAGCGTTTTAGAGGCATAATTTGGACATTTTAAGTCCTATGATCATAAAACTTTGTAAGTTGATGCATCTTGGGTCCTCAAAAAAGGTCAACTGAAAAGTAGGTCACCGTGACCTACTTTTCAATTTGTATGACTATAATTAAATATTTCAGGTACTAATTGGCTTAGAATCATCAAACTTTGTCAGTTGATGCATCTTGGGTCTTCGGAGTAGGTCGACTAAAAAGTAGGTCACAGTGACCTACTTTTGAAAATTTATGGCGTTAATTAAATATTTCGGGTACTAATTGGCTTAGAATCATCAAACTTTGTCAGTTGATGCATCTTGGGTCTTCGGAGTAGGTCGACTAAAAAGTAGGTCACAGTGACCTACTTTTGAAAATTTATGGCGATAATTAAATATTTCGGGTACTAATTGGCTTAGAATCATCAAACTTTGTCAGTTGATGCATCTTGGGTCTTCAGAGTAGATCGACTAAAAAGTAGGTCACCGTGACCTACTTTTGAAAAATTATGGCTTTAATTAAATATTTCGGGTACTAATCGGCTTAGAATCATCAAACTTTGTCAGTTGATGCGTCATGGGTCTTCGGAGTAGGTCGACTAAAAAGTAGGTCACCGTGACCTACTTTTGAAAATTTATGGCGATAATTAAATATTTCGGGTACTAATTGGCTTAGAATCATCAAACTTTGTCAGTTGATGCATCTTGGGTCTTCAGAGTAGATCGACTAAAAAGTAGGTCACTGTGACCTACTTTTGAAAATTTATGGCTTTAATTAAATATTTCGGGTACTAATTGGCTTAGAATCATCAAACTTTGTCAGTTGATGCGTCATGGGTCTTCGGAGTAGGTCGACTAAAAAGTAGGTCACCGTGACCTACTTTCAGAAAATTTATGGCTTTAATAAAATATTTCGGGTACTAATTGGCTTAGAATCATAAAACTTTGTCAGTTGATGCATCTTGGGTCTTCGTAGTAGATCGACTAAAAAGTAGGTCACCGTGACCTACTTTCGGAAAATTTATGGCTTTAATAAAATATTTCGGGTACTAATTGGCTTAGAATCATAAAACTTTGTCAGTTTAGGCGTCATGGGTCCTCGGAGTACAACAACTGAAAAGTAGGTCAAGGTGACCTACTTTTGAAAATTTATGGCTTTAATCAAATATTTCGGGTACTAATTGGCTTAGAATCATTAAACTTTGTCAGTTGATGCGTCTTGGGTCCTCGGAGTACAACAACTGAAAAGTAGGTCACGGTGACCTACTTTTGAAATTTTATGGCTGTATTTAATATTTTCAGGAATTATTTGGCTTAGAATCGTCAAACTTTGTCAGTTGATGCATCTTTGGTCCTCGGAGTAGGTTGACTGAAAAGTAGGTCACTGTGACCTACTTTTGAAAATTTATGGCTGTAATTAAATATTTTGGGTACTTATTGGCTAGAATCATCAAACTTTGTCAGTCGATGTATATTTGGTCCTCGGAGTACAGCAACTGAAAAGTAGGTCACGGTGACCTACTTTTGAAAATTTATGGCTTTAATTAAATATTACAGGTACTAATTGGCTTAGAATCATCAAACTTTGTCAGTTGATGCATCTTGGGTCCTTGGAGTAAAACAATTGAAAAGTAGGTCACTTTGACCTACTTATAAAATTTTATGATTATAATTTTAAAAAATATTTTAGGTATTAATTGGCTTAGAATCATCAAACTTAGTTGATGGGTCCTCAGAGAATGACAAGTGATAAGTAGGTCACCATGACCAACTCTCAGGTACTAATTGGCTTAGAATCATCTTGGGTTCTCAGAGTGTGAATTGGAATTTCAAGGGTTTATGTAAATATACAGGATACTTTGAGGCTTCAAATAGAAGTGATAGGTTGTACAGTTTATCAGAAGAGCGATTCAAGGCCCATGGGCCTCTTGTTTTGCTTATTTAGCTTACGTGTGACGTCATAATTGGTTTTTCCCGTCCTTGAGAAATGTAACATGACATGTTTTTGTCATGCTTATGTCCTCTTTAACGATGTTCTGTGAAATATTGAGGTCAGCTTCATCATTCGAAATTTTTACAGTTAATCAATAATATGAAGGATTTGCATTTCAATATAAATTAAAAAATATTGAATGATAGAATTTTTTGTAAATTACGTTTTTTATTGTTTAAGTTGTCTTAAAAAGTGCGTAATTTTCCCTATCCGGATGCAGTGTGATTGACGAAACTTGCTTTTTCGATTTTTAAACCCTATTCATACTCTAAAATATTTTAAAAGATACATGTCAAATTCAATATTTTTTATATATATGTTTAAAAAATCTCATTATGGACAGAGTAATGAGCCCGGAAACATGGAGAATTAAAACTCCACTTAGATACTATAGGTCATAGTATTTGTCAATCAATATCTCCAAAATAAGGTAAGAAACCTAATGATATAACTGCTTTAAGATATGTGGGACATTTTTAATTAGAAATATACAAAATATGAAAAAAATTGAATGACAAGTATTTTTTCAGCTCAAGGTCCTTCTCCTCCTTAAGTTAAAATAAATAAAACAAATAATGGTTTGCGCTTTGTTATTGTCAGGTACTTCTCCCTATATTTATCGACTATAATTGTCACTGAAACGACTGGCGATAGCAACACACAATACATATAGGTTAAAACAAATTAAAGATAGGTGGCAGGGGATAGTTTCGTACTGAAGACCCTGTCAAATTTCTTAAAAAACTGAGATATCCCCTGTTTGATGTGATATTTTATGTAGAAAAAATAATTAGAATAATTATGGGACACATTTGCAGTGTAGCAGAGTGCTTGCTGAAAAAAATGATTTGCAACATGTAGGTGTCACTATGAAGTCTGGTACCCTTCCCACAATTCCGTTTGCACTCTCTACATTGAGTAGAGAGTGCGCAAACGGAATTGTGGGAAGGGTACCAGACTAGTCACTATGACACTTATCATGTACAGAGTTGTAAATGCGAAACTAAGACATGTGGTCAGTTGCAGAGGAAATTCAGCTAAAAAGCAGTAGGCCTTAGAAGAAGGTGTGTATCTCAGAGGAAAGGTGAATGGCTCCATATCAATTGGTGAATTTTTATTAGGGCATGCATTGATTTACAGACTACTGGGTGTTTTATCCTGCTCGCTCGGGCCTGGGGGTGGGTTGTATGGGTGCAACTGAGGCCCAAATCTTGGAAAAACCAGCCAAAATTTGGGGAGTCCGCAGGTGCATTTTTGTGGAAGGGCTTGTGCCATAGTTGCATTGAAGAGTAAAATGACGCATTAAATCAACCATTGGTGGCACCAAGGTGCACATTCAATTTTTAGGGCTAGTAAAATTTTTAACAGTTGTGCCATAGTCCCATTAAGCTTCATGGCCTTCCCAGTCACTGCTCATCACAGCACTATTGATATGTGCATGAAAAATCTACTTTAGAAACATATCATTTTGAAGTTAGGTGTGTTAGAAGTTAAGATGAGTTAATATTATAATTCAGGCCAGATAGGCATCCAAGGTTTTGGAGCAAGCTCAGTAACCATGTTTACTATAAACCATACTTGGAGCATGCATGAAGATGTCCTATGTGTTCCATTTAGAGATTATTTTCATGCCTTGTACATGTATGTTATATTTATCATATTTTCTAGATGAGTGATCAGATTAAAGATTTTAGATCAGGTCAATTTCCAGATAACTATAGGCTCAAAGATGAAAAAAATTAGGAATGCATGCATCTCAAGTCTGGTTACATTGTCTATTTTCCAGATGTATGAAAAAAGGAATTAGTACAGGTATATTATTAATTAGTTCCTATGTAGCTTGTAACACGAGCTTTGATTGGACAGGTTACAAAGTCTGGTGTAAATTTCCGTACACCCGACTTGAGCAGGGGGTAAAAAACATGACGTCACAATGCATAGTTTCTCTATGATAAAAAGCAGATAACATGACGTCACAATGCATTGTAGGATGTAGTAAAATACAGTTGATTGTTACTTGTTTACAAAGAATTTATTTGGGTACATAGGAAATAAATTCGTTATCCAGGTCCAATCAAGGGTGTACAGGGATTTACCCCAAGTTGTATTCCATACACCCTTCGGCCTCAGGGTGTATGGAATAAAACCCGGGGTAAATGACCGTATACCCTTGATTGGACCTGGATAACTAATAATATTTAGTTATAGTATAACATACAAAGTTTAGGTGCATTTTCAAGTATGAATGATTTGGAGTAAGTTTAGCTCTAGTCTTGGAGGTTGAGGTTTCTATGGTATTCTGTGCATTTCCCTTTTTTCTCTATTTCTTTGTATTATTTTTTTTTTAATTAGGGCCCTGCAAGTATTTGCGGGTGCCCTATAGTAATCACTCTGTCTGTCTGTCTGTCTGTCCGTCTGTCATTCTTCCGTCCACAAATTTTCTGTTTTTTTTCTAATAACTTTTTTTGTAGTTGACCAATTAAGTTCAAATTTGGTATGTTGGTTGAAGAGGCAGTAAGTCATATTTTGATGCTTAGTTTGGTTCTCTATGTCATCCAGTTTGGAGCTGGGGTGGTGGGGTAGATTCCTTAACTTTACATTAGAATGAATGCCAGGGCAAAGAGAGATAACTGCTGAGAATGTTCCAATTGTAAACTATGAAAGCTGCAACTAGTCCCATGGGATTAATTAACTTTCCTCTTGAAGAAAATCCAAATCATTATCTGTTTCTGTCAAATTGAGATTAATTAACACCTCTGTCTGCAAATGAAGTTTATTTTGAAGTTAAGGTCAATTCTGAATGATGTTTACATTCCCTGAAATGTGGATTTAAATAATGTTCATACTTTATATTGGTAAAATATACAATGAGTTATGATTTTATTGAATTCTAAAAACAAGATATACATAAAGATATGGTTTTTTTTTTATTTTTTGGTTTTTATTTATTTATTTATTTTATTAATTTATTCTCTTTTTTTTTGGCTGCCCTTGTAAATTCAAGAATACTATTAATTTTAATGGGTAGTCCAATAATAAACTCATTCTATCATTACTATCATTACTGAAAGAGTTCTTATTGTAAACTTGGAAGAAAAGGATAAGAGAGCAGTACAATTAATCCCTTGGGATTAATTATCTTGTCTTGGGCAGAAAATTTTCCAGGCTTATCTTTATTTGTCACTTTAAGATAAATTAACCTTTGTTTTGAAGTTAAGGTCAAGCCTGGGTGATATTTGAAAACACATGCTTTATTCTTGTTTGAATATACATTTAATTGAGTTATTATAGATATGATGTTTTTTACTGCCTTGTGTAAATACAGGGATACTCTTTACAGGTTGTTGGATATTGAGGAATTATCTTGAAATTTTAATTTTATAAATACAGTTGTTATTGCATATTCTTCTTCATATATTTTTAAATTTTTGTTATCAATTAAAATTCTTATTCTGTAAGCTGCACTCTTATATTTCTACCCCTCAGCGGGGCCCTTGCTGACTGGTCAGTTTTCTAGTTAGCAAATGGTTCCAAAATTCAGAAAAGGAGGTGCTATTTAATGAGTCTGTTTTCATTTTAGTTTTATTTTAAGTTTTGGCACAATCATAAGTGTACTAATTTATGAACACCACCAAAATATGATTTTAGCTCACCTGAGCCAAAGGCTTAAGAGAGCTTTTCTGATCAAATTTTGTCCATTAATTGTCTGTCTTTGTTGCCATTGTTATAAACTTTTCACATTTTCAACTTCTCCAGAACCATTGGGTGAATTCAACCAAACTTGGCACAGAGTATCTTTGGGTCAAGGGGATTCAAATTAATTCGACAGGCCATGCCCTTTCCCATGAGAAAATAATCAAGAAAAGGCGAAAGTAATGTTGATGTCTTACAATTACTTGGATGATGGTTTGTTTCTTTATTGTTTAACGTCCCTCTCGAGAATTTTATACTCATTTGGAGACACCACCACTTGCCGGTGGAGAGCTGCAAATTTTAACCTATACTCAGCACTCAGGGCCATTGAGCAGTGTGGGATCTTTTTAGTGCCAGCACCTATTTCGACACGGGACCTCGGTTTATACAGTCTCATCCAAAGGACTGGTCTCCATGTCCCACACTTGGATTCAATGTCCCATGATGTTAGGATCAACTCCTTACTCCGCGACTCTCGAGTGAACACTCTTACCACTGTGCCACGCGGGCGACATTACTTGAATGAAAGAAAAAGCATATGTGAAAGCTTTCTTACATAGTGAAGTGAAAATTCAAGTTAGTCCAAGTAATGGCCCCAGAAGGTAGGGTGAAGTCACAATAGGAGATTAAATTTTCATATCATATGGATTATATGGGGGAGGGGAGGATTTTAACAACCTTCTTCAGAAGAACAGCAAGCCTTCATTAGACATATTAATATGCAAGCATCCTTAGGTAGTGCAGATTCAAGTTTGTTCATATCATGGTCTCCCAGGGGTAGGGTGAGCCACAACAGATCAAAGTTTTACATTTTAATAAACAGGAAAAAACCTTTAAAAATCTTCTCAAGAACAGCAAAGCCATGATTAGTCAGTCATATTTATATGCAAGCACCCTCAGGTAGTGTAGATCCAAATTTGCTCAAATCTGTAGGATTCAGACACAATGGGCCACAGTAGGAGATTTAAGTTTTATAGGGGATTTCAATTAAAATATAATGGTAACCCCTTGGGCTAGGTTTGTGTCATGATATGAGTTCAAAATTTATCTTAAGAGAGAACAAATCTTTTATCTCATGATGAATAACAGGAGAGCCAAGTTGTTGAAGGTGAACATTGTGGTCCATGGACCTCTTATGTATGAATACTTGTATAGCGTGCATAATATGTGTGCATACAATATCCCAAACATCATCACAAACCACAGCCAAATGTTCAATCCTTTCCAAATCTGGACGTGTTTGAATGAGAAGAGATTATTTTGTAGCTCATTCAAATAATGACCAATGTGAGTAAAGCAACATCGGAATATAACCTTTGATGTGACCTTTCAATATCTCCAATTACAGTTTACATGACATTTATTGTCATTGAATGTAATTTTAATATAAACTATTATCTTCACTCTATGACCTTAGTACATTTGCACTAGATGTTGAATAAGCTGAAATAAATACATGTTGCAATGTTGCAGTACACTGGTACATGTAATTTGTTTGTTTGTTTTTTCCTTAAACGAAGAGCAAACATTTTAAAAATAATTTTGATACTTTTGAAATGTTTTTAATCATATTTGTCGTGTTATTTTTTTTTTTTTTTTAGGGTTTTCAATATTTTTTGAGTTCAAGCATTTTAAACCAAAGAAAAACATGATCAGCACAAAGTGTTGGGCCTTTATGGAGAAGGATGAAGTCAAAGAGGGACCAGTAGCATTAGAATTGTAAGTAGAGCTACAGTCTCATCAGAGAATTAGAATTGTAAGTAATAAATGTACAACACAACACTCAGAAATGTATAAATTAAGTTTATACTGCTTTTTCTAAATATTATTTTTTCTGTTAGAAGCATTATAACTTGATATGTTTAAATCCACAGTTTTTAAATATTAAAGTCTGGCATTCTATTGTTTATCTGTAATTGCATGATATCATTGGGATTTCTTTTTTGACAGATACCAGAAACCAGCAGATTACAAAAGGAAAAACATCAAGCTGTTAACAGTAAAACCATTGTATCTCCATTTAAAAATTATTTTTAACACATAATACTTTTGAAGTTGGACAGAAGTCATATATCTGCCTTCAAAAATTATTTTAAACAGATTAAAGTTGTGAAGTCAGATATAAGCAATACATACATGTACATGTTTTGGTAAACACAGGAAGGAGTAAGTGCCGTTTTACTCATGAGTCAGTATAAAGTGAGGAGTATAGAGACCTTCAGTGGTTATTAGCTTCCCAATCAGTGTCTTTATATAAACTTACCTCCTTTGATATAAGTCTATTGTTTGAGTAGAGCTTGATGAAAACTTGTAATAAAGTACTCTTGATTTAATTTAAGAAAAATTAAATTTATATAATTGAAAATTTGTAACTATTTCAGTTTCCAAGAGATAGTGAAAAGGATGCATTGTTGAATAATTTTGTTAACAAAAAAAGATTTCTTTCATATAGAGCGTGCCTTAATTAATCATAAATAAGAAGTTTTTGGAAATAACAGTTATTATAATCTATTTTCATCCTATAATTTTACACATATTATATTTATTGAAACTTTCTGTATTTTTATAGTATTTTATCATTATGTTTGTGTTAACATTCCAAAGGTTTTACTAACTTACTATGAAATAAAAAGATAGTACAGTATTATGTCAGTCAAACCCTAATTGTAACCCTCACACTCTCCTATTTAATATACAGTCATGTTAGTGCCTTGTCCAATGTACCTGATATATTGTGAATATGGTTACAGGCTTTTTTTTTTTCAATTTGTTAGTCTTCGGTATTTCACAGTTTTATAATCTTTCAAATAAAAATGATGAAAGATGTTACCATGCATGATGAAGAACTCTCATATAAATCCACAAATGTTATAGTGTATGCGTGGTGCTTTATCATAAAATTCTGATCTTAATTTACATGTACTATATTGGCTGTAAGAAATTATTACAGGTGTGCAGGTGAAATGTTTTATATTATTATACATGCTGCAATCAGCATATATTTTCTGTCAGATAGTGAGGTTGTTTTAAAACTGGTATCCAATTGTGAGTTTGTTAACTGGTATCCGTCCGATGTGTTCAATTGCTCAAGTATGAAATGTCGATATATTGTTTAATTTTGAGGTGCTTTTTTTACCAAATGAATTTTTTGAGATGAAAGAAACAGCTTTTATTTCTGTTATTTAGTGTTCCATCAGATTAATAATGGATCATTTGGGCTTTTTACTGCACTTTGTTATTGCACAACAGTTTGATCATTGTTTTGTTAATCCTGGACTTTGGAGAGTTTGTAGATGATTTTAAATTTACACATTTTGTTTTTGAAAACTTGTGTTATATCATCTTTGCTAACCATAGGTTTTTTCATCTGCTACTCTCCTCACAAACCTTTGGCCTATGTTGTTACCAAAAGTCAGGATTGTTTACGTTACGTGATCTCAAATCTTACTACTTGTACTTAGTAACCACAGCTTGTAACATCGACAAAAATAAAAAGCGTTCAAAAAAATTAAGTTTTAAAAAGAATGCTGGTAATTAACAAGCAGGTTTCGAGTGTTTATTTGTTACTTAAGGAGCATATGTTTATTTGCAATATAGATTCCTGAACACATTATGTGTAAATCAGCTCAAAGTTGGATGACACCATATCTGTTTATAGAGTGGTATATCTTACAGAGCATTGTATACCTGTGTGTTTTCATTCCTGAGACTAAAGAGTCAAGATATATCCTGAACAGAGATATCCTCATTTACAAAATGGCTGATTGGTCGAACTATATCAATAAACTCCAATCACAAGTTGAGAAAAAAAAAAATCCTGACTTTTGATTGCACCATAATCACCATATAAAGAAATGAAGGAAGGATTTTATTATTTAACAATGTATTTACAGCTTATGAAACCTGGTGGAAAATTCAGTGGAATGACAAAAATTAATGTATCTGTTTGATTCACTAAGAAGCTCCTGTTTATTAATGAGTAATGACAACTTATGCAGTGAATATTTACATTGAAGGATTTTCATTGAACATTTAATGATACATGTATAATTATTATAAGATGAAAATTTTATTTGAAATACATGTACTAGAGAAATATATGGTTTTGCATAATATTGATATGTCTGTATTTGAGAATACATGCAATTACATATCCAAGTAAACATATATAATTATATATATTTCTTGTGATTTGTGATGAAGCAGCTTACCTGTTATATAATACTGCAAAAATTGAACTTGCAAAATCTTGAATACCACCCTTCATTTACTGAAGGAAGCAGGCATTCAAATAATGTTGTAAAGCAGTTGTTTACCAAATTATTAAGATTTTAAAAAACAATTTCAAGAGTATTGATTTTCTTTGAAAACTTGACATAGTATAGATAATTTCAGGAAAGCTAGCTAGCCTAGAAACTTTGGAATAGAGTCTGTTGGACATCATGTAACTACATTTGTGTACTGTTTTTTCTGTCAGTGTATGGTTAGTGATTAATACATTTATTTTACATATATGTTGATATATAATATTTTTTTTTAGATCTTAGCAGTGACTCATTTTTACCATGTAACAATAAAGAGGGAGAAAACTCTTTATGAGTTGTTATGTTCACTCAGTATTTCTGAGATATTTCTAATATTTATATCTGTAAGAAGGTAACAGAGATGTTCTGTGTCAGGATTGTTTAATTTAAACCATTTTGAATGAATGATAGAAAAATTTGTACAGAATATATCAATGACATATAGCTTCTCAGCAGTTATATGTCTTTGTTCATTGTCCTTCATCTGTACATTTGTGTGCCTGTAAAATCTGTAAAAGATCATATCAAACAAAACAGTTTCAGCTGTTGCCTCTTAACTTTATACACACATACATGTACAGCAGTCACTTTCGTTGAAGGATCACGATTGAACAAAAGCAAAAATCAGAGAGAATTTTTAGCTCTTCTTAGCTAAGGGTCAAAGAGCTAATGCTTTGGCCATTTGTGCTGTGTACAGTGTGCATCAACTTTTTTGGAAAATGCAGCATATCTCAAGAATCCCTTGGCCTACTTTTGTCAAATTTGGCAAAGAGTATCCTTGGCCCAAGGGCTTTCATTTATACTAAAATTAGGGATTTGACCCTTAAACAAGGGAAAATAATTAGGGAAATAAAAAGAAATAAGTGGCTGCGAAAAAGTCTTCTCGAAAAACACTGGGTAGGTTATCCCCAAACTTATGCATAGGATGAGAATATGTTGTAGATTAAATTTTTTTCAAGGCATCACCCTGGGGCAAAGGGATTGTCTCAAGGACATTTCAAAGATGATCTAAAATAATATATTTTGCTAAAACTTTGATGTTTTGCCCCCTTTAAGGACTCAGATTATGAAACATTGTTAGTTGATGCATCTTGGGACCTCATGTCATATTGACTCAAAAGTAGGTCATGATGACTATTCAAAAGTAGGTCATGGTGACTATTTGTGCAGCTATTCATTTTCAATTTGATTTTGATGCATATCTTAGACACTTTGAAGCCTATGATCATAAAAACTAGTCAGTTTAAGCATCATGGGGCTTTGAAGCATGTCAACTAAACAATAGGTTACTGTGACCTACTTTCTAAATTTTATGTCTAATCATTTTTTAACCATTTATGTTAATCATTTCAATTACCTAAGTGTTAGAATTATCAAACACTGTAAGCTGATGTATTTTGGGGCCTTGAAACATACTCGTGAAAAAGTAGGTCACAGTGACCTACTTTTTCAATTTTGCAGGTATTTGCTTTCAAAATGGTTAAGACGCATATTTTTGACACTTTGAAACCTAAGTTCATCAAACATTGCCAGCTGGTGCATCCTTAGGCCTTGGAGCATATCTATGAAAAAGTAGATCACAGTGATCTACTTTTTGAAATTTCATGACTACAATGTGTATTTAAGCATTTTCAGATGCTAATGGCCTAGAATCATCAAGCTTTGGCAGTTGATGCATAGTGGGTCCTCTGTGTGAACCAAAAAGTAGGTCAAAGTGATGTACTTTTGGAATTTCATTGCTATATTTAAATATTTCAGATACTGGTTGGTTAAAAATTATCAAACTTTTTAAGTTGATGCATCTTGGGTTCTCTGTGTATTTCAACCATAAAGTAGGTCACTGACCTATTTTACAAACTTTTCTTTCAATATTTAGAATAGTAACAGGATTAAAATTATCAAATTTTTGTCAATTGATGCAACTTAGGTTAATAGACTGTGTCAACTACAAAGTAGGTCACAGTTTCCTACTTTTGGAATTTCATGGTTGTATTTCAATATTAAGGGTACGAAGAAGTTTAGAATCTTCAAACTTTCTTAGTTAACTTTCTTGGATCCCTGTAACGTGTCAACCAAAAAGTAGGTCATTGTGACCTACTTTTGGAGCTTCAAGACTCTATGTGAATAATTAAAATAAGGGTACCCTTTGTTCACTCCTTCTTGTATTCATGTTTGGATTGTATCTATGTGACACCTATGGTGGTCTGCTAATCAGGTGTTTTATTTAAGTAATGATGGCTTTATTTTCCAATTATATGGCTATGCGTAGTCAAATTCTTTCAATTATGTATCATGCACAATATAAGGCCAGGCATCATCAAACCTTGTTTGATATATATTTTTGTAGTAAAGTTTGTTTTAACTCAAATGTAGGTCACTCATTTGAAATTATCATGTAGAATTGTGTCTGGATCTGGTTAAATGTGTAACTTGCACATGATGACTACATACATGAGGCCTAGAATCAATGAAAGAAACGATGAGCAAGCTCACATACCCCATGCTCCCCAAAACTTGACAATGCAACACATAATGAATGACACTGTGCACTTTAAATACACAGTATAATTCAAAAAGGGGCATTACTTGCAAAAAATCATCACATCAAAACTTCTTGCATGTACAATGTAAGGACATTCAAATCTTTGTCTGTCACAAATTTAATTGGGCTGAAGTAATGGAGAATCATTGGAAGCTCTGAATACCTAGCACAAAGATTGCTTATGACCTGATGGTGTGTCTTGATCTTCTAAAAAGGTCATTCCAGCAAGTTCAAGGTCACTGGCAGAAAAAGTGTATAATTTATATCTGGTTTGTATCTCTCTAAGAAGAAATGTTGGAAGTTGAGTACTCAGATAGTACTCTAATATCTCTAGTTTTTTCTCAGCCCCTACAAGTCTGAGGAACCAGTCACAGTAGTCTAGTGGTAGGGCGCTTAGTGATCACTAGCCCCTGGTTCGATTCTCGTTTGCCGTGCCCTGTCAAACCTAAGACGTAAACATAGGTAGTGACTGTTCCTTCGCAAAGTCAGGGGTCTTTCAGATGGGACCTTAAACAAGAGGCCCAAGGGCCTTGAATTGCTCTTCTGATAAACTGTACAACCTATCACTTCTATTTGAAGCCTCTAAGTATCCTGTATATTTAGATAAACCCTAGAAATTCCAAAGGTAGGTAATCATGACCTACATTTTAGATAAAACACTCTGAGAACCCAAGATGATTCTAAGCCAATTAGTACCTGAGAGTTGGTCATGGTGACCTACTTATCACTTGTCATTCTCTGAGGACCCATCAACTAAGTTTGATGATTCTAAGCCAATTAATACCTAAAATATTTTTTAAAATTATAACCATAAAATTTTATAAGTAGGTCAAAGTGACCTACTTTTCAGTTGTTGTACTCCACGCACCCAAGATTCATAGACTAACGAAGTTTGATGATTCTAAGCCAATTAGTACCCGAAATATTTAATTAAAGCCATAAATTTTCAAAAGTAGGTCACGGTGACCTACTTTTCAGTTGTTGAACTCCGAGGACCCAAAATGCATCAACTGACAAAGTTTGATGATTCTAAGCCAATTAGTACCCTAAATATTTAATTAAAGCCATAAATTTTAAAAAGTAGGTCACAGTGACCTTCTTTTCAGTCGACCTACTTCGTAGACCCAAGATGCATCAACTGACAAAGTTTGATGATTCTAAGCCAATTAGTACCCAAAATATTGAATTATAGTCATATAAATTGAAAAGAAGGTCACAGTGACCTACTTTTCAGTCAACCTACTTTGAGGACCCTAGATGCATCAACTGACAAAAATTGATGATTCTAAGCCAATTAGTACCTGAAAATACTTAATTAAAGCCATAAATTTTCAAAAGTAGGTCACTGTGACCTATTTTTCAGTTGACCTACTCTGAAGACCCAAGATGCATCAACTGACAAAGTTTAATGATTCTAAGTCAATTAGTACCCGAAATATTTAATTAAAACCATAAATTTTCAAAAGTAGTTCATGGTGACCTACTTTTCAGTTGACCTACCTCGAAGACCCAAGATGCATCAACTGACAAATTTTGATGATTCTAAGCCAATTAGTTACTGAAATATTTAATTATAGTCATATAAATTGAAAAGTAGGTCACAGTGACCTACTTTTCAGTTGACGTTTTGTGAGGACCCAAGATGCATCAACTTACAAAGTTTCATGATCATAGACCTCAAAATGTCCAAATTATGCCTCTAAAACGTTTTGAAATAGAATGCCTGGAAAGTTCAAAAAGTAGTAATTTTCCTAATTATCTCCCCTTGTTAAAGGGTCACAACCCTAGTTTTAGTATAAAAGGGAGCCCTTGGGCCAAGGATACCCTGTGACAAATTTGACAATAATTGGCCAAGGGGTTCTTGAGTTATGGCCCATATTCTAAAAAGTTTACACACACCACACAAATGGCCATAGCATTAGTTCTTTGAGCCTTTGGCTCAGAAGAGCTAAAAACAAGATCCCGTGTCAAGGTAGGCGTTGGCACAATAAAGAACCCTCACTGCTCCTGTGTGCTGAGTATAGGTCTAAATTTGAAGCCTTTCACCGGCATACACTGACATGTCTATATGAGTGAAAAATAAAATGGGTAACATTTATATTGTAAAAACTTTCTCTTATTCAGATTTCTGAAGTTCAATACAATTCAGTATAATAACAGGGAGAGATGTGCAACAATCCAGACCGACTCTAACCATAGTTCACTGACTTCTAAACAGGTGCTGCATTAACTGAGCTACATGTACTTGGTCAATTGCAAATGAAAGGTATACATGTAACAACCACACAGTTTCCTCTCCTAATGACATTACAGTCCACTCAGCTGATTAACCTTTTTTCACACTGCCCAGGTTTTCAACATAAAGATGACTTCAACCTTGAATTCTATTCTAAAATTAGCATAAAAAATAAACTGAAAGCAAACTTTTTTCTAAAGTTTTATTTTTTCACACAATACTCAAAAGCATGTTCATGTATCAATGTAAATACACATGAAGCAATATCTGTACGTAAACCGGTATTCTGCAGGAAAAAAGCTGCATAGAATGCTTATTCTTCAATGCTTCAGAAAAGTGGAATATGTACATGTAGCTTTATTTAAGTTTGACATAAAATGCAATTTAAACAAAATAAACTTATTAAAAAAAAAAAAACTCCATAATGCTGAAATACATGATGATTTATGCATCTTGTAAAGCATATACATATATATAATTTTAATACTTCGAAAAATGAAACAACATTGAGGACATGCTCATAATCTTTTATTAAAGCACCTTATACAAGACTAAAAAATCTTGACAAAAAAAAGAAGTACATTATTTCAACATCTTGAATTATATACCTCATTAAAATTTAGTCCCCTACATCAAATCTGTATTTCATAAAAATCTATTAGAAAATCAGCACAAAGAAATTCTCTTTTCAGCATTTTTGCTCAGACATTGTATTGTTTGAATTTGAAAGGAAAAAGTATACTTCTGGTTCGGACATATCAACACTGTAAAACCACACAGAATTTAACAATAAAACTTTACAACAACTCGATCCATTTAATTTCATAATCTACCAACAATACCAATGTTTCTTATAAAGACGTGAAGATTACAACCTTCTACTTGATTAGATACATGTATATCTGTGACAAGTTCTGAATCAGATCTCTACACCTGAATCTTCTCTGCCAAACTGCAGGTTAAACCAGTTCCATCTGGTTCAACATTCACAGACTCCACCACGCCATCTTTTACTACCATAGAGTACCTAAAAAAATAAAAGTTTGAAACAGATATGACATTTTAATATTTTTAAGTTTAGTGCATGAAATGTATGGACTGCTTTCTGCATGGCCAAAAAAAATTGTTAATTTAACATTTTGCATAAAAATATAATACTGAGCATTATAAATCTAGTGTTTGGCTAATTTCTGTTTACCTCTTTGAACGCTTGTTTCCAAGGACAGCTGCTAGATCAATTTCCATGTCAACAGCCTACAAAAATTAACACAGGTTACAATGATATTATAATATCAAAAACACTATCATATGTAAAAGATTATAAGCATTAATGACAAATATAAGCCCCACCAGAATTAAAGTTTGAAAATCAATCAAAATTACACATAATCTACACAGAGATCATCAGATGTCAGGAAAAAGAATATCAAGCACAAGTTTTGAAGATACTGATCAGATGGTATTTGATGTGGGAAGTGATTAGGTCCAAACATCATTTGGTCTGGGGAAGTGCATATATAAGATTTGATAAAATCAACTCCCAATAACTGTTTTATTTTTTAGATCGAGAGGTGGGCTCATATTTAATTCTTTGCTGAAGGTACTCACACTCATTTCTGTTAGATTAAAAAACAATGCAATTTCATGAAGCCTGTTTTTTAATACCTGGACTCTCAGAGGAATTTTTTTTAATAGGAAATGAAAGCATTAAGTCTCCACTTTATATTGATGTTTGAAATGGGACATTGGGTCTTGGTCAGTTAATTGGTGTATGGGCAGGGCCATTTTATGATCATGATGATTAAAGTGAATCTAGAACTTCTGAAGGATTTAAGCTTCAAATCTGTGTCTATGCTTTTTTAAAATATGTAAAATTCAACAAATGATAACTAATGTGCTTTTTTACCTTTGTGAACTCTCCACAAGTATCTGCCAACATTCTGATCTGTAAAGAAAAAACTTGAGCATCAGGACATGTTTAAGCACTTAAAAGGTTCTAAAAAATACCATAGGAAATAAAGGTAGGGCAAGTTACAAACCTTTCCATTGGCTCCCTGTGCCTCACCCCAAGCATCCATGACAAACGGGTCATTGACAGAGATACAGGCAATGCTGTCTACTCCCTTGGATTTCAAGGCATCACACTGCTGAACATAACCTGGCAAGTGGGTCTAAAATAGAAAAAAAAAAAAAAGATGTGTTTGTGAAACACCGATGCTCCCATATGGCAGCTCAAGGCCAAGGTTAAAGTTTTCCAAACCCAAGAGTTCAAAAATGTTGGTATCCCAAAGAAAGGTCTTGTCACAAGGAATACACATGTGAAACATGACAGTTCTAGCACCAATCATTCAGAAAATTATGGCAAAAGTTAATTTTTTTTTCAAAAGTAAATCATTCTCCAAGGCCAAGGTCTTGAGGTCAAAAATACTGGTACCAAAGGAAAAATCTTGTCACAAGGAATACATTAGTGAAATATGAAAGCCCTAGCACCAACTGTTCAAAAGTTACAACCAAGGATGGAGTTTTTACAAATGTAGAACTCAAAGGTCAAGGTCAGGAGGAAGAAATGTTGGTACCCAAAGGAAGGCCTTGTTATAAGGAATACAAATTTGGTATATGAAAGCCCTAGTAGCAACCGTTCAACACTTGTGGCCAAAGTTAGAGTTTTTCAAAAGTATGTAAAACTCCAAGGTGAAGGTCAATAGGTTAAAAATGTTGGTACCCAAAGAAAGGTCTTGTCACATGGAATAGACAAGTGAAATATGAAAGCCCTAGCACCAATCATTCAGAAAATATGGTGAAGGTTGAAGTTTGGTAAAATTTTGCAAAAGTAGGTCAAACTTCAAGGTCAATAGGTCAAATAGGTTGGCACCCAAAGAAAGGTTTTGTCACAGTGAATATACTTGTGAAATATGAAAGCTCTAGCACCAACCATTCAAAAGTTATATGCAATGTTAAAGTTTTTGCGGACAAACTGACAAAAAAATTAACAAACAGATGGACAGACCAAATCTATATGCCCCTGAATCTTCAATTACGGGGGCATAAAACTAATGTAATATCTTCAAATGCTATGTGAAACAGAGATGGCATACCTTAATAAAAATTCTTGAAGAGCTGAGGGTGTCACATATGTATTTCTTAATATTATACTTTCATGTAGATTAGTTGAATCTGATTCGTCGAGAAACATTTGTAAAAAACACTATTACCCGCTGAATGATGAAGCCATGCCCTCCAGCATAGCAACAGTCAACATTGCTTGACGACAGGTGATATTCCAAAAAATAGTGACTGCGCAGAATTTATGCGCATAAGGTTCACTGTTATATGTATTTGTATAAAACATTCAGTATTATATAAATAGTGCACGTTTTTGGGGGTAACAGTTGAAATTGACACCCCAAGGAAAACCATTGTCAACCGACGCGTCAGCGGAGGTTGACAATGGTTTTCCGAGGGGTGTCAATTTCAACTGTTACCCTCAAAAACGTGCACTATTTATTTTATTATACTGAATGTCTTATTGACTTCGGATGTCATTAAAAAATTCGGAGATCGACGTTAACTTCACGCTTAGAAAGCTTTCAAACTCCCCACTTCTATTTTTCCCAATAGGAAAGCTTCGTAAAAGATTTACCAACCTCTTTATTATTTGTTCGCTACTCAAAAAGTCCTTTATCACCTAAAGTTTGCACTCGCAAGGATGTTTCGTCTGTCGTTTGTCTTTTTCAAGTAAGCCACATCGGACGCAAGCTTTTATTGACGTCGTTTATTCGGCTTCTTTCAAACGCACAACCGACGTTTTGAGAATTCTACGGTGAACCGTACGCGCATGATTTGAACGCATGTGATATTTTCGTAATGTTACCCGTTGTCAAGTGTGTTGCTAACGCTGAGGGTAATATTACGGATTGTTAAATGTGTCTAAACCAATCAGATTTTAGTATTTAACATGAAAGTATAATAAAATATAATAAATATTGCATGTAGTTGAGTGTAACATTGAAAATTTTCACCCCAAGAAAACCATTGTCAACCAAGACTGTACCTCGGTTGACAATGGTTTTCTTGGGGTGAAAATTTTCAATGTTACACTCACCTACATGCAATATTTATATACTGGTAATCACAGCTACATCGTTGGATACCCATGATATTATCTCATCAGACAAGATCACCCCATGGGTATCCAACGATGTTACAGCCACTACTTGTTGCTAAATCCCTTCATATTAGGCTAATTATTTGTTCTGTGTACCCTTTGTTGAGACAATCAAAGAGAATTTAAAATCAAGTAAAATCTGAGAAATTTTATTTTTTTTTAATAGCCAAAAGGCTTAAATTAATTGAAAAACATGGTTTAGAGACATTATAAATTTGGAGGTGCTTTTGTCAGAACATTTTAGTTGGAGTGTACCATATATTACATAACATGGACAGATGATACAAAATTAATTGCTTAAGACTGATTTCCCACTGAATGTTTACATTATCCTTTATTATCAATAAAAAATAATGTATTTCTTCTGTAAAAAAAAAGTCACAGTTTTCATGAAAAGAACAATTTTACTGCTTCAGTGGTTAAAATAAAATATATGAATTCTGTTCAGAATTATGAACTGATTAAGTTCTCATTTACACTTTCTAGGTAAAAAGAATGTTCTGTTAATTGAAATGTTTTAGATAAAAATTCCTTTACAATATTTCAGCAAGAATAAGCTGAATATTTCAATATAAGTGACATTAAGGATTTAAATAACCAAACTTTAAAATCGTATAAGAACTTTTTACAAGTCTTTGAAAATCAAACTACACATAAAGTCCAGTACAAATTTCACTTTTAAATTGTACATGAAGACTGGTTTTAACTCATAACTAGAGATACTGTATGTGAGCTCACAAGAGGCATCCCCTGCTACTCTTATTTCTTTTTTTCTCACTTTGACCTTTTGTAAATAACCTGTGGTCAGTTCAATACCAATTCTTACATTATGAACAACCTTTTTATTTATAGGTACTTTATAATCTTTGATGCATTTTGGTTGCAATGCTAACACTTTTTGGGCAAGTGACATTTATTTATCAATATGATTACAGAAAACAAACTAATCAATAAGGTGATCATCAGAAAGTAAAGATAAATATTCTGTATGGAAATTCCACACACCTACACGAATTATATCATAAGTATTTCTTATCAGAAAGTAAAGATTAATATTCTTTATGGAAATACCACACATCTACATGAACTATATCATAAGTATTTCTTATCAGAAAGTAAAGGTAAATATTCTTTATGGAAATGCCAGTACCACACATCTACATGTTCTACATGATACCATATTAAGCATTTCTTATCATGGCATGCTTATCATGTATCAAAATTTCACCTCTAGTTTGAACTGATAAAAAATACTTAACAGTGATAAGACAAAATGAGAAATACAGATGAGAATAAATCATTAAGTGTTATGCAAACACAATGTGCTCAATTTTAAGTATATTAAGTATATGCATGGACTCATAATTCACAAAAATTAAAGTCAACGGAAGTTAATACTTAGCATTTCATAAGAATAAGTATGAAACTCAGCAAACCTTTGAACATCCTGGTGTGAAAGCCCCTGGTACAGCAAAAATAATATGCTTTCCCTTTCCGAATAATTCACCAGAGTTCACCTTTCCACCTGGGTCCTTTTCAAACAAATCCACAGCAGGAAGCTTGTCACCAGCCTACAGCAAATTATCATTTATTTATTTAATCAAACTTCTTTATATGCACAGAGTGCACCTTTTAATTTCTATTATCATTCAGTTTTTCTCTTCATACAGATGAATACGGTAACAATTATTGTGTACATATTGTTGCATTATATTCTTAATTTAGAGCATCTTCGCTAGCCAAGGGTTTCTGATACGCTACTCTCCTCATAAGCCCTTGGCATACGGTGTTAAAAAAAGTTGGGATTTTTTTCTCAGGCTGTGATTGGAGTTGATCGACATCATTCGACCAATCAGCAATTGTTTTTTTGTAAATGACGATATCTGCATTCGGGATATATCTTGACTCTTTAATATCGGGAATGAAAAACGCAAGTAAACAACGATCCGTAAGATAACATGCCATTCTATGAATAGCCATATGGTGTCATCCAATATCTTAAGCTACGTGCAAAATATGTGATTAAGAATCTATACTGAAGATGTAGATTTGCATTTTAACATGTTTAAATAACAAATTAACATAACTCAATACCTTCTTGTTAATTATTCTTTAAAAACATTATATTTTTAAATACGCTTTTTATTTCTGTCGATGACGCAATCTGTGCGTACCTGGTAAGAAGCGTGATCACGTGACAAAAACAATCCCATCTTTAGTCAGCACCATATGCCAAGGGTTTATGAGGATAGTAGCGTATCAGAAACCCTTGGCTAGCGAAGATGCATCTACTGTTGGTGACCCAATAAATACAAGTGACCCTAGGGCCTGGAATCACTCATCTGAAAGTTGTACAACCTATAATCTCATCTGTGTTAAGCATCTTGGTAACCTATAATATATATAAGGATAAAACCTTGAAATTCCAAAAGTAGGTCAGCATGGCAACAACTGACAAAGTTTGATAATTTCAAGCCAATTAGTATCTGAAATATTTAAATTTAGCCATGAAGTTTCAAAGGTTGGTCACCATGACCTACTTTTTGGTTGCTAAACTCTGAGGACCCAAGATGCATCAAGTGACAAAGCTTGATAATTTTAAGCCAATTACTATCTGAAATAGCCATAAAATTGCAAAAGTAGGTCCTACTTTTTAGTCAACACATTCTGAGGACCCAAAAGGCATCAACTGATAAAATTTGATGATTCAAAGCCAATTGGTATTTGAAATAGCAATCAAATTCCAAATATAGGTCACTAAGACCTACTTTTATATTGACACACTTTGAGGACCCAAGATGCAACAACTAACAAAGTTTGATGATTCTGAGCCAATTACTATCTGAAATATCCATCAAATTCCAAAAAGTAGGTCACAGTGACCAACCTTTTTGGTTGACATACTTTCAGGACCCAAAATGCATCCACTTACAAAGTTTGATGATTCTAAGCCAATTAGTACCTGAAAAAAAGCAATCAAAGTCTAAAAGTAGGTCACAGTGACCTACTTTTTGGTTGACACACTCTGAGTACCCAAGATGCATCAACTGACAAAATTTGATAATTCCACCCCACTTAGTATCTGAAATATTCAAATTAAGCCATGAAATTGCAAAAGTAGGTCACAGTGACCTTCTTTTCAGTCGATACACTCCGAGGACTCAACATGCATCAACTGACAAAGTTTGATGATTCTAAGCCAATTAGTATCCAAAATATGTCTCCAAAACAATTTGAAAATGAATACCTGTAAACTTCCAAAAGTAGGTCAGTGACCTACTTTTTCAAAAATCTGTTTCAAGGCCCCTAGGTGCATTAACTTACAAGGTTTGATGATTCTAAACCTCTTAGTCTCTGAAATAATGACCTTTAATGTTTAGAAAATGAATAGCCCTAAAAATTTAGAAAGAAGGTCACAGTGACCTACTTTTTGGTTGACACACTTCAAGGTCCCATGACACAGTCTTCAAAGTATCCATGTTATGCATCAAATTTAAATGAATACCTGCAAAGTTCAAAAAGTAGGTCACCATGACCTACTTTTGAGTCAACATGATATGAGGTCTGAAGATGCATCAACTGAAAGACAAGATATGATGATCCTAAGCCTTATAGTGGGCAAAATATCAAAGATTAAACAAAACGTAAATTTTGGTCAAATTTGAAGTGACCTTGAGACCACACCCTTTACCCCAGGGTGATGCCTTGAACAATTTTTAATCTACAACATATCCTCATCCTTGTAAGTAAGTTTGGTGATAATCTGCCGAGTGGTTCTTGAGAAGAAGATTTTTTAGCAACCACTACTTTTGTTTTTATTTTCCTTATATCTCCCCTTGTTTAAGGGACACATCCCTAGTTTTAGTATAAATGAAAGCCCTTGGGCCAAGGATACTCTGTGACAAATTTGAAAAAAATTGACTAAGGGGTTCTTGAGATGTGGCCCATTTTCCAAAAAGTTTACGCACATCGCACAGCATTAGCTCTTTGAGCCTTTTGCTCAGAGTCAGACATGTCAGAAGAGCTAAAAATTGAGTCTTTGTTTCAATTTGTAAATACTGTGGAAAATAATCATGCATGTGATAAATATCACATCATAAAGAGAATAAACTCTTACAATGATTTTTAAATTTTGAATTAAAAAAAACAAGATGTTATGAACACCCTATTTTGATTTTTTTATCATGTTTAGGCCAAATAAAATAAATGTGTGGTTCCGGTTACCCGACCTTCCCTATTTTATACCCCCGACCCTTAACTTTTTTTGGGCAATTTTCATATTTTTTCCGGAATTTTCCCCAATTTCCATTAATGGCTCCAGTTTAAGTTTTAGTTTCAGCAATGACAGCCTCCTTGCAAAACACAGTGCAAGTGTTTAATAGTGTTAAATCCAAAGCAAGCTAGCATGTAGGTGTCTCCTACCAATATTGACTAGTATATTATCACACCTCATCTATATGCCATTTGCAAAGCAGTGATGATATTATTTAGAAAAAATTAAGAAAATCATTTTGTTAAAAAAAAAAAAAAAAAAATTCCCTACCTACCTACCCTAATTTTTTTGGAAGTGTAACCGGAACCACACATATTTTTTTGTTTGGCCTTATTTCTTTGAGCATGGTAAGTAATCAAATTCTGTAGCAAACTGTTCTCAGAAGAATTGAATTCAGAATTACAAAGATCTCTACTTCCTGCTTCTGAAATCAGCATAGAAAGGATAATTGTAATTTTTTCCTCTTTTACTGCAAACATTAGCTGTTTTTAGACATGTTAGGTTACATATTTATCTCATTGACTCAGCACGGGAAAATTCGCCAGGCTCGAACACTATAAGGATTGTTGCTGATGTTACACCATATGTGCAAGGTAGTACATGTTTTATCACGTGGTAGTCCACATTTTTTTCGAACTTCCTGGTAGAAAACTTAAGCATGAGCCAAATGTTTTGACTTTATATCCAAGGTCGTAAGATGAACGCTTAGCAAAAGTTTATCCAATTCATTTGCTTTTATCAAATCACCTACCTTGATCGGCATTGCGGACGAGGCACTAACGGTAAACTGGCGAGCAAATGCGGTGCGTGTTTGTGTCACAAATCGGTAAGAGTTGATAAGAGGAATTCGCATGATCAATTTAACTCTCAAAGCCAATAAATTTAACTGGTAGTTTGGGAAGGGTACTAGTTGAACTAACCTAGTAATGAAACCTTTACGGTCAAAGATTATTTCTCCGGATTACCTCAATCACCAATTTTCCTCGTCCATTTCCAAAAGATTTACTATGATGAATTTTTATATCCAGTAAGTATTCGAATCAAAGGCGAGCAAACAAGTTGTACATGATATGTGCCACTACAAAAACATCTTACAAAAGTATGATAATCCATTGAGCTCATTTTCATAGGTAAAAGAAATATATATTTTACATCAAAACTTCGCAAATAAACGCTTATCTTTCGCCGTTTTGCATTATACACTGTATGAAGATCGCAAATAAATACGTTACATTTTAATGCCACTTTTTTTTTATGCCCCCGTTTCGAAGATTTGGGGGTATATAGTTTTTGCCCCGTCCGTCTGTCTGTCTGCAAAAACTTTAACCTTGTCCATAACTTTTGATTGGTTGGAGCTATGGCTTTCATATTTCACTTGTGTATTCCTTGTGACAAGACCTTTCTTTGGGTATCACCATATTTGACCTTGACCTTGGAGTTTGACCCACTTTTGCAAAATTTTACCAAACTTTAACCTTGGTGCTAGGGCTTTCATATTTCACATGTGTAATCCTTGTGACAAGACCTCCTTTGGACACCAACAACTTTTACCTTTTGACCTTGACCTACTAGGAGTTTGACTACTTTTGAAAAACTTTAACCTTGGCCATAACTTTTGAACAATTGGTGCTAGGGCTTTCATACTTTACATGTGTATTCCTTGTGACAAGACCTTTCTTTGGATACCAACAACTTTGACTCTTTGACCTTGACCTTGGAGTTTGACCTATTTTTGGAAAACTTCAACCTTGGCCATAGCTTTTGAACAGTTGATGCTAGCGCTTTCATACTTTACATGTGTAATCCTTGTGACAAGACCTTCGATCCTTTGGATACCAACAACTTTAACCCTTCAACCTTGACCTTGGAGTTTGACCTACTTTTGGAAAACTTTAACCTTGGTCATAACTTTTGAATGATTGGTGCATCTGCTTTCATATTTCACCTGTGTATTTCTTGGGAGAAGGCCTTTTCTTGGGCACCATTAATTTTGACCATTTGACCTTGATGTTTGACATACTTTTGAAAAAACTTTAACCTTTTCCAAATCTATTCAATGATTGCTGCTAGGTCTTTCATATTTGACAGGTTTGTTCCTCGAGACTAGACCTTAGTTTGGGTACCAACATATTTGATTTGCATTTGAGAAAGTTTAACCTTAAAAATGCTATAAGTTGCCATACGGGGGCATCAGTGTTTCACAAACACATCTTGTTTTTCTCTATATATTCTCTATAAGTTAGTCCTCACCATTTAGTGTTTTCTTCAATCTTCTCATATGGAAGTTTTTGAATAAATTCTGCTTCATCATGAAAATAAACATAGGTAATCAGAGATTACAGAGCTCACCTCAACGAATGTTGTCTTTAAGTAAGGCAAAGTCCCACACTAAACTAATAATCTAGTAGTGTGCATCCCTAGATGCAGCATTTATGCAATTTTGGTCTGATATGGCTTGCTGCTTGGGAATGGACTTATCTAAAAACTTAAAACTAGTCACTCATCCAGAAAATGTAAGTCAAATCCAGCATATGAAGCAAGTTTGAGAGTGTTTGTCCCTTGATGCATCATCCATGCAAGTTTGGTTTCAGATAGGCCTTATAGTTACTTGGAAATGAGATCTGCTCCAAAATCTTTTACCTGGTCACTCATCCGGAAAATGTAGGTCAAGTCCAGCATCCGAAGCAAGTCCAATGGTATGCATCCTTAGGTGTATCATCCATGCAAGTTTGGTCAATATAGGGCTTATAGTTACTTGGAAATGAGATCTGCTCCAAAAACTTTAACCTGGTCACTCATTCGGAAAATATAGGTCACATCCAACATCTGAAGCAAGTCCAGTAGTGTGCATCCTTAGGTGTATCATCCATGCAAGTTTGGTCAATATAGGGCTTATAGTTACTTGGAAATGAGATCTGCTCCAAAAACTTTAACCTCAGGTCACTCATCCGGAAAGTGAAGGTCAGATCCAGCATCCGAAGCAAATTCAGTAGTGTGCATCCTTAGATGTATCATCCAAATTTGGTCAATATAGGGCCTATATTTACTTGGAAATGAGACCTGCTCCAAAAACTTTAACCTGCTCCAAAAACATTAACCTGGTCATTATTTAGCTGAAATTGCAGCATCTGAAACCTTGACTGGTACAATGAAACACAATAGAAGCAGTCTCCATGCATCTCTGATTGACATAGGGCATAGAAGTACATGAAAAGAAAACTGCTCTAAAAACTTTAACCTGGGATGGCAATGCCGAGGGTATTACATAAGCTCCCCCAACTTCGTTGAGGTGAGCTAAAAACAGATCGGCTAATAAAGGAGCACAGTTAGTGCCCATCTGAATTCAAAAAATTTGTTGGAAAGATAAATGTCAACGAGGAACTCCAGCATCATTTTAATATAAACTCAAAATACTTGTTTGTAGAATCAGAATAATGACGGAACAAACTTATGAAGTTAAAATTTGTCTTTCTTAAAAAGTTTTTTTTTAAGCTGTATGCTGGGCAGGGATATATACTTTTCTACGTGTAAATTACAGTAGAAATGCCTAAACCTGTTCTGACATTAAATATGAGATTTGGTTACTTTCAGTGGGTGAGATTGTAGTGCAAATAGGTATGAATTATTAAAGAAATAATTCCCTTGTCGTCAGAATTGTTGGAGAATATTGCCTGATAGTCGGGAGAATATGTTGGCAAATAGAAATTGAGCCCTTTGGGCCTTTGGGCTCGGTTTTATTTGCCATCAGATTTTCTCGACCATCGGGGTATATTCTCCAACAAATCTGATGGAATTATTTCTATTCTGCTACGGCGAATATTTCCTTGGTTATCTTCCACATAGAGAAATGCAGAAGCTAGATTTAGTCGTCATCAGAAGTATTTTATGATGTCAAAATTGAATGCTACTCCTTGTTCATTTGCATTTAAAGCAATTTAGAAAAAGTGCAATGTTATCCACAGGTAAAATAATTTTTTTAAAACCTATTTGCATCATAATCAATACTACCTTATCCTTTTACAGTGAAGACACTCAAAATAAGAGGAAACCAATTTGAATTTAATAATTTGTTGATGGCATTTGTGATTTATTTAAGAAATAATTCCCACATAGGAGGAATTGTTGGAGAATATACCCCAATAGTCAAGAGATTTTGTTGGCAAAGAAAAACCGAGCCCGAAGGGCGAGGTTTTTATTTGCCAACAAAATCTCGAGACGGAGTGGTATATTCTTTAACAATTCCGATGATGAGGGAATAATTTCTATTCTACTATGGCAAATATTAAAACCTGCATGAAGAAAAATGCAGAAGCTAGATTTGGATGTCATCATAAGTGTCTTAAGACGTCACAATTGAATGCTTTCCTCGTTCATTTGTATCTCAAGGCTTAGAAAAAGTACAATGTAATCCAAACCCAATGTAAATGTTTCCCATCAATTTGCGTCACAATCAAAAGATACCTCTATCCTTTTCCTAGTGAAGGCAGTCAAAATTAGAGGAACCCAATTTAAAATTATCGATAATTTGTTGATGATGTTTGTGGTTTATTGGAGAATAATTGCCGCAGCATCTCTTTGATCTTTGCAATAACCATAGTAGAATTAACAATATGCTTTTGTGACTTTGACATTTGAACCTCTCACATCATAATCAACTGGCCGAATTGGGGTCATGTTTTTGTTATAGATAATAGAGAAGACACTATTTTCAGTCAATTTCCTAGTCAGATTGATGAATCTCCTTAGTGTTTCAAGACGGTTCCATGTTTCCTAGGAGGAGGTCCAAGGTCATTTTTTCATTACTTTTACATAGAAATTAAATTACCCCAAATTTTTTTTAAAAAGTCTGGTCCCCCTTCCCAGATCTGCCCTTTTATTACCAGTATATACCTCTGAAAGAATTACTGTTTTTTTTATGAATGTTACATAAACATGTAGATAAATTAAAAAATAATCAACAGAATTTCAATCAAGTTTAATAAGTACCAATGACTAGGACTGTCATTGATGATTGGCATTTATCATATAAAATCTGACAATCAAATAGAAATATGATCCCCAAACCCTGAAAACTAATATGAATACTGATTTATGATTTATTAATACATGTTCAATCCAATCATATATCCTCCAAAAGATATTTCAGTCTGTCTTTACAGCAGTTGTCACAATCAGAACATCACTCAGCTTTTTCCATGAAGTCAAGAGTTTTTCTCGACACCGCAGAAAAAGCCGAGTGATCACTCCGCCTTTCCCTTCCAGTTTCATGTTTTTCTTGACATGAGGTTAATGGAAAAGGCTGAGTGATGTTCAAATTGCAATACTGTCAGTATACAACAATTCTTTTGATATATCAATCCTGATGAATTTCTTAGTACAGTCAAACCTAGTTATATCAAATGGGACCAAGAAAAAACTTCCGAGATATCTGAGGATTCAAGATATCAAAAGTAAAATACTTAAAGAATAAGGGGTTAGGACTTCCAAATCACTTCAACATATCCATGGCAATCGAGATATCAGTGTTTAAGATACTGAAGTTCAAGTGTATTTAAATTTCAGTTTGTGTGATTAATGTATTGCAAACAGTTTCAAACAAAAGTTTCATGAGCTCATAAACATATGATATAAATGCTCATTATCAAAACCTCTCAAAATTCAAAAGACCCATGCGACACATGCGAAATCAACTATTCAGAGTATTTTTTGTAAAGTAGGTCAAAAGTCAAGGTCATGTGACTTGAACACTGGTATTTTTATTATACAATTAATTACCCCTTATGAGGTCAACATGGTGAAATAAGGACCCTCGACCTGGCCCACTCGCTGACCTGACCTGACCTCGGCCGCGTGATCCCTAAGTGTTGTTCTGCTCTGCAGGCAACACAAAAAGTGACTGATTATTAACAAATCACCTGAAAATATCTAACTTTAATGCATTGGTTTTCATTCACAGTATCAATATTATACTGAAGGATTTTAAATTGATATATGGATACTAAAATCCATCAATGACAGCCCAACCATAACTACTGTAAAATCTCAAATTGACAAAGTAAAACACTTTAAAAGTTAATATTCCATGCTATAATAATGGAAAAACTTAAATGTAAAAGAACACATGGGTGGCTGTTCGTCTGAGGGATTTCCATCTACCGAAATGGACACCCATTGGCCCAGTGTCCCCTGTGACCTGAAAGAGAATACAAAGATTTGAAAAGTAATTCAAGTTCACTTTTCCTGTCCTTTAAAATTATCCCCCTTTGAATTTTATTCTATGCTAAATATTTTATGTCCCTGCATGTACATATTTGTGCACATGCATATCTGCAGGATAAATCTCTATAGACAATCATGATTTTACTGGTATAAAACCTGATTTTCTTTTCCTTCATAGTAAACTTAATATTTATCCATTTACTTACTGGAAATTGGCAAAAACAGAGTCATCATATGGTATCACAAATATTTTCATGTATTTGTATGAGAAATTGCCTAATTCTTTTCTGAAGTGATAGATAATTTATTTAAGGAATAACTGTCTAATTTTTTGGTTTCATGATGTGACCAATCGATTGGCTTGCGTGATAATTTGCATAAATGCCGAAGGCGTTTATGCATAAAATTATCACGCAAGCCAATCGATTGATCATCGTCATGAAACCAAAAAATCTGACAGTTATTCCTTATATTTACATGCTCTTGATTCTGCAAATTCACGTGCTACAAGCCCCGCTTCTGTCTCTATTTGTCCCGCCCCGCATGTGATTTTTTTTTTCACCACGCCTATCAATGAACCAGTAGATTTATGTAGAAATAAAGTATTTTTACTATTTGAAATTTTATCTCGGACAAAGACATTGGAAATGTAAATATTCATGTATACAAACCACAAACATAACAATGGCCATATCCTCCATAATAAACCCCTTCCTCTCCCTCTATTGAATCACTGTCGGAGGGGTCACTGTAGAAATGGGCATTACTGTCACTACTACTGACACTCTCACTGTCACTTAATTCCTCCGCTTCAACCTCCTCCCCAACCACTTCCTCTTCCACTAAACCAACCTCCACGTGTCCTCCATCTGTCTCATCATCACTCTCAATTATGATTGGTCGATGTCCTGCTCTGTTTTCAACGGTGTTCTGGGCTTGACGTTGGCCCCTCCCACCTCTACCCTGACCCCTTCTCCTTCCCCGCCCACCTCTGGCTCCCCTGTTATTTGTTCTATTATTGGTTCTTGCTGGCTCTTGCTTTTGCCTTTCAGTATTTTCCTGCTCCTCTACAAATATTCTATATATCATATAAATGTGTTTTCATTTGATGGATCCAATACAGGTAAAAAATCTTACATGTTATTCCAACCTTTATTATGGGATATTTCAGCTCATTCTATGCATTTTTGATAGAGGGTTAATTTTTATCTGACTTGTGCAGTACATGTAAATGCCCTTTAAGACAAAACTGCAGTAAAAGCAAGCATTACCTTTTCTGGAAGTGACAAGCTGTTTCCTTCTTGTTTTTAGCTCTTCACTGAGATGCTCTACCATGGTGTCAATATAGTTATCCAGAGCAATGGACTTCATTTGTGAGGTGACTGGTGTTCTGCAGATTGGACATTCTCTTTTCACTTTCATCCACTCGGCAATACACAGAGCACAGAAAGAGTGTGAACAATTCAAGGATGTTGCCTATAAAACAAAAATTATTAAAATTATAGTAAATTCAAATGATTTAGTGGTTAATGAAATGGAGATAAGCCACGGGTTTTGTGTCTGTTCTATTTCCATAAACCTGTGGCTGCCTTCTGCAAACTAAGAGCTTTCTCTCGTTCTCGTGAATGAATCACTGAAAATTTAATTATACTCTTGACCAATAAAATCACTGTGTAGCAATTTCTGGTAGGTTTAAATGGCGTCACCCATTATGAAATCGTTCTCTATGCGTGGCTGATTTATTGATAAAAATATGATGGATGCTGAAGAAAAGGGGAGAGTAAAATATATATTCTTATATACTTACACAGCTTAACATTAAAAAGACAGTGGTTTTATGCAGATTTGTGTAAGCTGAATAGCATTACTCGTTTTGACAAGGAAATTTGAACCAAAGTTGAAGTGCGCTTGTGGTTATTTCTACATCCAAATATAGGATAGATTAATCATTTTCATTGGACAAAGGGTAATAATTATGAGAGCAAGAGAAATTATTTAATATGCAATAGGCAGCCATAGGTTTGTAGAAATACAATGGACACAAAACCCATGACTTGTGACGATGCATTTTTTGTAGATGCTTCCATATATATATGACTAATCATGGCACTGCTTTTCTTGAGAAGAAGATTTTTCCTATATGTATTCCTATGAAAAACTTTGATATCCTAATGTGTTTTGAACAAAATTGAATCTATACTAGGTAATGAAGCTTTCTACGTATGAAACAGATGTGTCAGACTCTGTATTATCTTTTATTTCAAGCACTCTGGAATATATCGTGACGACATAGTGGTTTTTGAGAACATTTCTGAAAGATGCCATTAAATTTAACTTTTTCTTAATTATCTCCCCTAGAAAGAGAGTGTCGTCCTTCATTTGAACAAACTTGTATCAGCTTTACCCAAGGATGCTTTGTGGTAAATTTGGTTGAAATTGGTCCAGTGATTCTGGAAAAGTTGAAAAAGTGAAGAGTTTACAGGTGACAAACAACAGACAGATGTACACCAGACACTTTTTATTCAGAAAAGCTCACTTGAGCATTTCACTCAGATGAGCTAACAAATCTTGTTAATGATGTTTGCTATGTATTAGACTCCCTTCTCTACTCCATCACCATAGCCTTGGATCTAGAAGTTTTATTAAAAAATCTTAAAAGTGAAGTTCAAGGTCATAGGGAAGTTTAAGATCAGAAAAATTATGACATTGTTCAACTGCTCAGACATTGTACCAATGTAAGAAGTTTTATAAAATATCATGAATAGCTACCGGTACTTTGAGACTGAGACAAACAAGATTTGTTTGTGAAAACTTATGCCCCCACATGGCAGCTTATGGCAAAGGTTAAAGTTTCTTAAATGCAAGTCAAACTCCAGGTCAAGAAATCAACAATATTGGTACCCAAAGAAAGGTCTTGTCTCTAGGAATATACCTGTGAAATATGAAAGCCCTAGTACAAACCGTTGAAAAGTTATAGCGAAGGTTAAAGTTTTCTTAAAGTAAGTAAAACGGCAAGGTCAAATGGTACCCAAGGGATGTTCTTTTCACAAGTGATACACATGATTGTGAAATGTGAAAGCCCTAGAACTGAACGTTCAAATGTTATGGCCAATGTTAAAATTTTTTAAAAGTAGGTCAAACTCCAAGGTCAAGGTCAATGCCAAAATTGTTGGTATCCAAAGGAAGGTCTTGTCACAAGGAATATACATGTGAAGTATGAAAGCCCTAACACCAACTGTTCAAAAGTTATGCCTAAGGTTAAAGTTTTTCAAAAGTAGGTCAAACTTTAAGGTCAAGGTCAAGGGTCAAAGTTCTTGTTATTTAAAGGAAGGTTTTGTCACAAGGAATGCATGTGTGAAGTATGAAAGCCCTAATACTAAATGTTCAAAAGTTATTGCCCAAGGTTAAAGTTTTTCAAAAGTAGGTCAAACTTCAAGGTCAAGGTCAAAGTATCAGAGTTGTTGATATTTAAAGAAAGGTCTTGTCACAAGGAATGCATGTGTGAAGTATGAAAGCCCTAACACCAACTGTTCAAAAGTTATGGCCAAGGTTAAAGTTTTTCAAAAGTAGATTAAACTCCAAGGTCAAAGTCAAAGGGTCAAAGTTGATGGTATCTAAAGGAAGGTCTTCTCACAAGGAATGCATATGTGAAGTATGAAAACCCTAGCACTAAATGTTCAAAAGTTAGGTTAATTGTTTTCAAAATTCAAGTAAGTCAGACTCCAAGGTAAAGGTCGAAAGGTCAAAGCTGTTGGTATGCAAAGAAAGGTCTTGTCACAAGGAGTATACATGCAAAGTATAAAAGACCTAGCTCAATTTGTTCAAAAGTTATAGCCAAGGTTAAAGTTTTTTCAACAGTAGGTCAAACTCCATGGTCAAGGTCAAAGGGTCAAAGATGTTGGTATATAAAAGAAGGCCTTCTAACAAGAAATACACTTGTGAAGTTTGAAAGCCCAAGCTGCAAGTTATGCCAAGATTAAAGTCTCATAAAATTTTGCAAAAGTGAGTCATACTTTAAGGTCAAATATGATGGTACCAAAAGAAAGGTCTTGTCACAAGGAATACACATGTGAAATATGAAAGCCATAGCTCCAACCAATCAAAGTTATGGGCAAGGTTAAAGTTTTTGCAGACAAACACACAGACAGACGGACAGACAGGGAAAAAAACTATATGCCCCGAATCTTCGATTATGGGGGCATAATAAAAATGCAGAATAGGGAATAGGAGGTAAGGTCATAGGGAAGGTCAGAAAACAAGAGGCCCATGGGCCACATTGCTCACCTGAGCACCTTGGCTAGGAAAGAGTACAAATAGGTTTAGTATTGAAAAGATTACATGGGAAGGGGAGGAGGGGGGGCTTGAGCAGAAGATTTTTAAAGATTTTTGTAAAAGATTTTTTACTATTTATTCCTTTGAAAAAATCCTTCCTACCCCCAGGGGTCATGATTTGAACAAACTTAAATCTACACTACCTGGGGATGCTTCCATATCAATGACTAAACATGGCTTTGCTATTCTTGAGAAGAAGATTTTTTCCTATATTTCCTATCGGCTATGTAAAATTTTGATCCCCCGTTGTGGCCCCATCCTACCCCGGGGGTCATGATTTTAACAAATCTAATTCTACACTACATGAGGATGCTTTCATATCAATATGTCTAAACATGGTTTTGCTGTTTTTGAGAAAAAGACTTTTAAAGATTTTTTCCTATATATTCCTATGTAAAACTTTGATTCCCCTTTGTGGCCTTACCTACCCCTGGGGGTCATCATTTGAAAAAACTTGAATCTACACTACCTGAGAATGCTTCTATATCAATATGACTAAAATAAGGCTTTGCTGTTTTTCAAGAAAAAGATTTTAAAATATTTTTTCCTATATATTCCTAAGTAAAACTGATCTCCCATTGTGGCCCCACCCTACCCCTGGGGTCATCATTTGAACAAATCTGAATCTACACTACTTGAGGATGCTTCCATATCAATATGAATAATCTTGGCTTTGCTGTTCTTGAGAAGAAGAATTTAAAAGATTTTTTTTCTTACAAATAGCTATGTAAAACTTTGATCCCCCATTGTGGCCCCAACCTACCCCCAGGGGTCATGATTTGAATAAATTTGAATAAAACTGAATCTACACTATGTAAAAAAAGTTTCCTATAAGTTTCAATTATTTTGGCACTGTGGTTCTTGAGAAGAAGATTTTTAAAACATGCTACCAAATTTCCACTATTTCTGAATTATCTCCCCTTAAATGAGGGCATGGCCCTTCATTTGAACAAACTTGAATTCCCTTCACCCAAGGATGCTTTGTGGCAAGTTTGGTTGAAATTGACTCAGAGGTTCTGGAGAAGAAGTCGAAAATGTGAAAAGGTAACAGACGGACGGATGGACAGACAGAGGGAGAGATGGACTACAGACAAAATGTGATCAGAAAAGCTCACTTGAGCTTTCAGCTCAAGTGAGCTAGTAATGATGCAGTTGAATAGCTCATACCAATATATATCAGTTTATGAATTTTGATGGAAAATATCTTGAACAGTGTCTTTGAACCTTAGCTATTGGCAGATTCAGATTGTTTGCAGATTGTGATGGATGGACAGATAGAAGGAGGAAGGACAGAAGATGGAACACTATATGCCCAGCCATATTCATAGTGGGGATAAAAAATAATGTGTTTTTCCTCCTTATATAGTTTCCTAAACAAAACTTTGGATTCCTTCTGTACCTCCATCCTGACTCTAGTCGCCATGATTTAAATACCGGTACTCTTGAATTTTCAGTGAATAATAATTTTCTACTGAAATTTGGTCAATTCTGAGTCTGTAATAATTCATAATCAAGAGGCCCATGGGCCACAACACTCACCTGAGTAACTTTGTCCCTGCTGCTTTTTAACCAGATTTTCCCCCTTGTACAGTGAAATTTGTCTAATCCAGATGTTGTGTAAACCGAAATCTTGTCTAATACGGAGTAAATTTTATGTCCCTTGCAGTAAATTCAATTGATTTAAATGTTGTCTAATCTGTAATGTTGCCTAATCCGGCTAATTTCTTTGGAACCGGACATGTCCGGAATAGACAAGTTTTACTGTAATACTTATCGTGGCCCCACTCTATCCCCGGGGGCAATGATTTGAACAATTCAGAATCTACACTACCTCATAAAACTTCCACATAAGTTTCAGCTTTTCTGGTCCAGTGGTTCTTGAAAAGAAGATTTTTAAAGATTTTTCCTATATATTTCAATGTAAAACTTTGATTCCATATTGTGCCCCCACCCTACCCCTGGGGGTCATGATTTGAACAATTTAGAATCTAAACCACCTCAGAAAGCTTCCACATAAGTTTCAGCTTTTCTGGTCCAGTGGTTCTTGAAAAGAAGATTTTTGAAAATTTTTCGTATATATTTCAATGTAAAATTTTGATTCCATATTGTGCCCCCACCCTACCCCCAGGGCCATGATTTGAACAATTAGGAATCTACTCCACCTCAGAAAACTTCCACATAAGTTTCAGCTTTTCTGGCCCAGTGGTTCTTGAGAAGGTTTTTTAATGACCTCACTCTATTTTTGTCTTTTCTTGATTATCTTCATTTGTAAAGGGGTTTGGCCCTTCATTTTAACAATTTTAACTCCCCTTCACCTAAGGATGCTTTGTACCAACTTGGTTAAAATTGGCCTGGTGGTTCTTGAGAAGACAATGAAAATGTGAAAAGTTTACAGACAGATGGACAACGAGTGATCAGAAAAGCTCACTTGAGCTTTCAGCTAGGGTGAGCTAAATAGGTAAATAAACAATCCCATCATTTTTACTTTTGCTAAATTATCTCCTCATAAATAAGGACATGCTCCTTTACACAATATACAATTTCCCATGATCCATACATGCTTTATGGCATACCGTATAACGGGTATTTTCTGCGGTTGTCCAATTTTTGCGGAATTTTGCGGATAGGACAAATCCGCAAAAATTACAATCGCAAAATATTTTTCAGTATTTCTTCAGATATATATTTTATACATGCAAGTATGATAAGTTGTGCGTATGTCACAGGATTCTCATTAACGCAAGAATCTGCGTACTGGATGCAGCAAAATTATTTGGGACGCAAGGTTCTTAAAAACGATGCGTCCGCAGACTCATGAGTGGACACGTCCTCGTTAGCGAGAATATTCGGGTGTCATCGAAATTCGAAGATTTTAGATGTAAGAATTTGTCAAAAACATATTGAATCAAAACGTTCCTGTAAAGTCAATTTAATAATTTTATACAAAAACATCTTTTCTTGTACCTATTTCTTTATTTTATACGGATAAGCATGTAGGCCTACATGTAAATGACTAAAAGAGATTTCACAATTATTCGTCCAAACTCCGATAGCTGCAAACAACACATATTAGCTTTTCTTTCTTTCTTTAACACTTTTTTTCAATCTTGTGTTTTATCTTGAAACCATAATTACTCCTTGTATACACAATGTGGCTTGATTGCCTCGTGAATTTCACTCAATGCAGACGACTGACAGGATTAGTTACGCCTCATTGCACATGGCACCTGTGATTGTATACGGTCAACTTTAGATTACTTGATTATGCAACTGTTTGTTTGAGCTTAAAATATAAACACCAGGTTAATTTTGATGGCAATTACCTGTAAGTGTATTTTTAGAATATGGCTTGGATGCATTAATTATTTATATATTTAAATATTTTAATAGATCGCATAAAACGTTTGTTACAATGTAGAATAAAGATTTTCGTTGTTGCTTGGGTGGACTGATACTGTAATAATTCATTTCAGTTGGGACTCGACATAATTTTACAAAGACTAACTAAAAGATAGTAGTTTAATTAAGCTTAATAGCTTAATACAAGTTCTCATGCACCTTTGATCAATATGTCTCAATGAATTTATAAAACGTAAACATGGCAGCTATCTGATAATTCTTAGAGTTTGGTGATTATACCCAGTATATATTTTTTTGCGGTATAATGCACCCGCAGAAATTGAAAACGCAGAAATTAATTTACTATCTTTTAGGGGTTAAATCGCAAAAATTTCCAACCGCAGAAAATACCCGTTATACGGTATTTCATTGAAATTGACTCAGTGGTTCTAAAGAGAAAGTCCAAAGTTTATGCATGACAGACTCACATCTTAATTTCAGAGGTCCTCATAAAAAGTGCATTTCAAATTCACTGCCACAAATATATCCGATGAATGATCTCTAATGTATTAAATTTGATGAGTATCTGATACTGTTTAACTGAGGAACAGTACCTGTATATATAATTCATTACAGATGCTGCACTGTAGCTCTGTCTCCATCAGGTCAGAAAAATTGGTTAGTATGTCTTGTCGAGCTTGAAGTATGGCATCTGACTGCTGGTTATTCTCTTGTTTTGTGGCCTGTAGCTGGGCTTCCAACATTTTTTGTTCCGTTTCCTTCTGTGTAATTACCTAAGAAAATAAGACAGAACATAAGCAGTCCAAATTCTGATATAGCCTATGATAGGAAACTTATAAATCAAGTTCTCGCTCAGTATATAATACAAATTCTGATGCTGTCTGAAAAGTACCTTCTCAAGTCTCTCCTTTTCTTTATGAAGTTGTTCTTCTAGTTCTCTATTTTTCTCTTCTAGTGCTTTCTCCATGGCTTTTTGTAAATTCTCCTCCACTCTTTGTTTCTCTATAATAAGACCCTCTTTTTGTGTCTGAAGCTGCTCAAGAAGCTCAGCCTCTTTGCTCATCAGCTGGTTTTCTAATTCCTCCTTCATTTTCCTTTCATCCTCCTACAATGACAGAAGCCATTACTGGCATTAGTGGGTTTGAAATTTGTTTCCATGCATGTAAATGCCAATGTACATCTCTTGTTTATCAACAAACAGTATACAATAATATATACTTAAAGGGTAGGACATACTCAGTGTACTACCAGCTTCTGCAAGGGTCTGGAATTTTTTTTTAAGCCACTTGCCCACGGGCAAGTAACGACTGGGAATCCACTTGCCCAGTTTCAAAATTCACACACACACCCCAAAAAATAGAGAGAAAACCATCTAGTTTTACTGATTTATTTATCTGAAAACATATCAGAAAATCGTTTAATTTTACTTATTTATTTATTTCGGAAAATATCATTAATTAACCCAAAACAGAACTTGAAAACTTAAACATTTTTTAAATCTAGAAAAATATAAACAACTCTATTTTGTTATTATTTTTTTTATTGTGAGTTCTTAATGTATACACTACTTTGAAAGCAATTAGTATGTACTTGTTTGTTATTTTGTTAAAATATCTACTGATTTAATTACATATGTACTAAGACAAAACATAGTTTTCATATCATTGTTTCTGTTTTTAAAGCCATTCCGTAATTTTGAGATCTTTCCGGATTGGTTCTGATATTATACAAGCAACTGGACTTCAAGCTCCAGACAGCTCAGCATAACGTTACGCTACAACTCCATATCATTATTCGAAAGTAGTCCCCGAGAATTGACACTGTATGGAGTATTACTGGACTTCCAATGATGAGTCTTGGAGATTAAATAAACGAAATGTAGCAGACTTGTGCAGATTCTAAAACAGTGTAGTTGGATGTTTATTGTTATTGATTTATTTTAATAAAGTAAATAAACTCAAAAGGTTTTGATGGCTCAGCCTGAAATTTATTACTTTCCCGTTTGGGTAAGACATTTCACTTGCCCCTGGCAACGGGAAAGTGTAATTCTAGACCCATTTTGAAAATTAAAAGTTCTCTTTAATGAGAGTCCAATGAGCAGCAAAAAGGTTACTTCCTTGTGCTTAGACAACAAGACTCAATGACAGCAAACCAAGACCAATTTAGCCTCCAGGCTAAATATACAATTAGCCATACTAACATGAAGAATGAATTGTTTCTTTTGTATTTAAAAAAAATTCTAAAGATGACTATATGTTTTCTAGATTTACAATTGTGGAGATATAAATGGTAAATGCTATACATGTACCTCCCGTTTCTGTAGTTCAGCTGCTAACTCCTGTTCTTTTTCCTTTAATTTTTCTCTCATTTCATTGGTCTGGTGTTCCATCTCATCCTCCTTCTCCTTTAGCCTCTCTTTCATCTGTAGTGTTTGGTTTTCTCGTTCCTGTTTCTCTGCCTCTAGCTGCCTCTTCATCTCTTCATGCTTTTCTTCCTTTTCTTTCAGCATTTTTTGCATCTCTGCAAGTTTGGTTTCAAATTCTTTTAACTTTGAATCTGCTTCTTGCTTTTGCTTCGTTAGCTTCTCCTTATAATCATCAAATGGTAGCTGCTTTTTCTGAATATTTTGCTTAGAGCATGAAGGTTTGTCATCCAATTCATTTTCAACAGAGTTCAGCTTTACTCGTTTTAGTGGATTGTGGTCTTTATTAATCTGATTGTTGTTAGAGCAGTCTGGTTCATCAGAACTCTTTGGTCTTACTCGTTTAACTCTAATCTTGTAGTGAAACTTGAAGATAAATTCGGCAGCCTTCTCACCATCCTTTGGGACTCCAAACTGAACTTTGTCATCCTCTTGTAAAGTATAGGGCTTGTGTGGTTCTAGTTGCTTTCCATTTATGAATACTCCATTAAGACTCTACAATAACAGATGAAGTTTTAAAGAATTATGATTTTAAGAGATTTATTAGCAAATTGCAATTTATGCATATCAGCTCATAAATTGATGATTGAAGTTGGTAGATATTCTAGCATTCCTAGAACATGTAGAAATGATAATCTGTAAAAATGAAATTCTGTATAAATGCAATTCTGGTGAAATATGAGATGAGATCTATTTTTTGACTGCATGTGATAATTTTGTTAATGACAGAAAACCTTTTATTTTTTAATTTAGAAGAAAGTATACGCAATTTTTCTACACTTAATAAACAAAAAAAATGATATTTATACATGTATTATGTTCTGATAATACATTTATTTGAAATGCCCCTGGAAAATATATTTTGAACAACATTTTCAACTAAGCCCAGTATATGTATATTGCACTATGAAATATTTTATGTTTTATTTAACTATATGAGGGATTTTCAAAACATTCATGGACTGGCACCATAAAATTAAATTCAAGTCAAAGCCAAAGTCAAGTGATGATCTTTATCTTTTGTAACAATCCATTTTAATACTATTTTGTGTTTTGTAATCATTTACAATTTTGTGTTTTGAGATTACCTATTCATGAAATTTTAAAGTCATGTAAACAAGATGGGTTTCAGTCAGTATTCAACACTATGGTTTTTCATTAGGAAAAGTGAATTGAGGCAAGAGAAGTGTATTGAGAAGCAACGATGTTGTTGAATTCATTCAACTCAATGACAACAGCCCCGAGAGACCATATAATAATGTCTTTTGTATTTAATGATAAATTGGCAAATTATCAACATAATTAACACGCAAAAATTTTCAACTTAGCATTGATTTTATCACCTCTGTCCACAAACTTTTTGATAGCCCCTGGTATATTCCTCTGTCATAATCAACATTGTGCCTCTCTCTATATGTATTTCACACTCATGCTGCCCCATGAGGGTCCTTAATTGGTAATAAAAGATACTAATACATATATTTCTATATTTGTGTCACTGTCTAGATTATGTACGTTCCACCTTAAGCCTTGTATAAGAAATGGAGCTATGTTACATGTAGGAGCACATATGGGCATATTAATGTGAATTTAGTGAGACACTCTGTTACACAGTCAAATTACGACCTTGCCTTGTTATCTTTGATGCTCCAAGTATCTCCTTCTTTTTTAAACACAGCATGGCATCTTGAGATCATCGGGGACAAGAAGCAAACTGTGGCATCCTGTGATCTTCCTACTGTTATCTTTAAAAAAAATGTTAAATATGTAAACAAAAGATCTGAAGGTATAGACAAACAGCTAACTTATTTCAGACTTCAGAGATTTAATGATGTTTTTTTCCCAAAAGACAAAACAGTTAATCACAGCGAGGTTCGTCGAGACTAAAAAATTTGTACTGACGCCTGACGTCTTAGTACAAAATTTTTAGTCTCAACGAATCTCGCTGAGGTTACAAAACAGTAAAATCCCTCAAAAGGAATATAATCTACTCAAAACACAGTATAAATTTTGCTATTAATATCAAAATACGCATTAGTAATGTGTATTTATATCTTTCTAAGATAAGGGATTTTTTTCTTCGAGGAAATTCGAAACACGTTATCTCTGGTATTATTAAATGAAAACAGTTTGCTGCAGCAGAAATGCTACTTCTAATACCTCATCTTTTCCACAAAAATCAATCAGCTTATACTTTTTAACATTATCACCAACTCGTATGAGTCCAATTGTGAAGCCCTCTTGCGTCATTTGACGTTTTCTTGAAGAAAAAATGAAATCTAATATCCCCGCTCTTGGTGTTATGAAAAAAACGTCACCATTTTTTGTGCATTTGGGTAATGCTAGCTTAAACTATATCGAATTCGTACCAGACTTCACCTTTTATAGGGGATAGATTTCCCCCAAAATGTTAATTGACTTAATTTTATTTGTACATATATTTAATTTTAATATTTTAATTAAGTTTTATATATGAGGAAAACGCAAGAAAACGTTTAATTTTTTCGTGAGAATTTGTTTTATGATCAAGTTAGCCATTTTCCAAAGATGGAGCTGCAAGAAGAAGATATGAATCGTTTGATGAAGTTATTTACTGAATTTTTGAAAGTATGTGTCTTAAAATTGTTCAAGACAGTTGCACTTTTCTTCTGAATTTTTTTTTTTTGGAAAAATATTATATATAAAACTATGAATGAGACGAAGAAGAACACGTGTTTTCTGTCATGTATATGTATGTATAATATGAATGCACTAAAAGAACTTTTTTTCTTCATAGGTATTGTACAATGATTTCAATTTATTAGACGTTTTACCTAGAGATTCATTGGAGCACAATGTAGATGTGTGTACAGAAGAATTTATCAACAGTTTAAAGAGACTCGTAACAGATTTAAAGGTAAATAGTAAGATTCAGAGGGTTGGTTCAGTCCTATTCGATGCCTAATAAATGAACTAAGACTTAAAGAATATTCCATATTAAGAACATTCCTACAGCTACACAAACGTTGGTCTACAGTGACAGTTTTGTCGTGAAATACAGTAAAATCATTTTGTTAATTGTATCAAGTAATCATTTGGTCAGTTGAAAAAAGTAAGACATCTTTCAATGACAAATTTTGGTGAAAAAAAATATAAAAATTTGGGGGTTTTTTTACAATACAGTACTAGTACTTGTAGGTACTGTAATATTTTGCTAAATTCATTTAAAAGGATATACAAAAGAAATTACAAGAAAATCAGGACAAACTCAACAATGATAAAAGCACAGATGATTCAGTGGAATTAGGTGACACAAATGTAGAGATGGAGATGATTGAATGTAAGGGTGATAGTTTACAACATAAGACTCAGGATACCTATCAAACCCAGTCATCTGTCCAAGCTTGTGAAAAAGACAACATTGCCAACAGTAACATACAAATTAAAGCTTCTAGCCAAGAGGTAAGGGATTATTCAGGGATATTAAGAGCATCATTACTGGATACAGTATACAGTTATGGAATGGGTACTCTGGAAATAGCAAATTTATGGTTCCCCAAGGGAGGAAACCATAAATTTGATATTGCCCGAGTACCCATTCCATAACTGTTTTATTATACCGTAACAAACAAAGGAGATTTATTAACTAGAAACTTAGACATTTTTAAAACAATATAGAGGCATTTATATAAATAATCCAAAATGCATGTGATTCCAATTTTGTTAAATATATTATGCATCAATGCGGAAAAAATTATTTTAAAAAAATAATAATTTCACTGACATTTTGAAGGATTATCGTTGTCCTCTTTTTGCTTAGAAATTCCAGTATGATTTTTATATCGCATGTCGAAAAGTTTTGACGTCATAGTTACATTGCTAATAACATTATGTCACAGACTCGAGATTCCTTGAACGCTCCGCCCACTGTTCATTTTAATTGGTTAAAATTAATAATAAATATTCATGAGGGAGTAGCTCTCATTTTTCAGGGAGTAGTCCTCAAATTGGGGAAATAGTATCTTCTTCGGGGAAATAGACAGTTTTATGTATTAATTTTATATAGAGTAGAGGTATAATAATCTTTTTTATTTCAAATGAAAAAAAAGGAAGAGCAGGGAGTTCCATCATATATGATACCATTAGATTTGTCAGAAACTATCAAAGAAATAAAGTTATTAAAAAAATGAACACATACTTTGATACCACTTATGTTAAGTTTTATTATGCAAATTTTTATGAAATTAAACTTATAAATATGCATGTAATGCAGTTTCTTAAAAAACAAATTTCCATTAGCTGTGTTTCAAATTATATCCATTCTGAGGCACCAGCATGTCAATTTCCTGTGTAGGTTTTACAATAACAACTGTACATGTTTTAGAGAAAAGCTTTTTTAAGCTCGTCTGAACCAGGGTTAGGTGGGGCCATGATGGATGATCAATGTCTTACATGGGAATACATACAAAAAATATTTTAAAAATCTTCTTCTCAAGAACAGCAAAGGCATGATTACCAGTGTTTTTTGAATAGGATTTCCCCCATAGCCAGTTTTCTCCCCTGGAATCTGTACTCTAAAGTAGGATTTCCCCCCAAGGGGAAATCTCACACCATAGCCAAATTTCCCCCTCTTTCTTTCTCAGAGTAGGATTTCACCTCTTTTATTTAAATGCTTAAATCATATCAACAATATTGTGGCAAAAAGTTTATATGAAAGTCAATCCCTGAAATGATTTTTTTAATAGAAATGGGTGAATTAAAAAAAAATGACCACCAAACTGAATTTTTTTGGCAAAATTCAACTACTTATAACATATTTTTCACTTATATCATCATATTGCAAATGCATTCTAGTTTAAAATCCTGAAGTAGCAATGGAATAGACAATCGGATTAAAAAGTTTCAGAACTTTTATTAGCAAAATTTCTTTTGAAAAAAGAAAACATCATTACACCTTGAAAGACTTTCTAAAATACATAATCACAAGAAATTATAGATTTTTATGCTTCAAAATGGTAAAAGGGGTATAAATGATTAAATCTATACCTTGAATGAGTATCTTCTCTTGTACATGTGACAAAAAATTGGCTTTTTGATTGTTATTTTACATTATTTTTTCAATTATGGTTTGAAAAGTTTTAATATGAAAAAAATATGAAGCAATAAAATTCCCCAAAGTTCACTTTTTTGTCCGTTCAAGTCAATTCTTTAAATCTAGGCCAAAAAAGAATTGTTATATACGAGTTCTCTTACAAAAAATACTAGATTTTGAAGTGACCCTATGTTACATTATTGTGTTGCACTCCTGACATCTGATATGTATTTTATTTAACATTGTTTTAAAAATTATAACACACAATAACCCATTCTTACTTTGTAAATGAATTTGTCGTTTTGATATTTTTCATCGTTTACAGCAGGTTTTTCATATTTTGAAGACCTTAAAACATGATTATTTGCAAAGTGTAATATATATAAATTGTATTTAAAATATATGTGAAATGATGAAAAATATTCCCTGAATTGACTGTAAATTTTCTGTAATTTGTTGATAGACATAGTGTTTTGAACATCAAATAGTATCAAGCATTTTTTTCAACTTATTTTTTAGTAAAGATAGTTAAAAAGCATCGGTAATTATGAACCAGTTTTGTTGCACTCCTGACTGCAGTAAAGTTTAAAATTAAAACCATAGAACACAAAAATTCATGAAGTGTTGGCAACATCAAGTGGTAATGAAATTGCGCAATACTTATAGTCCAATACTTCATAATTAAACAGATGAAAGTATTTAAAATTCACATTTTATCTGGAATTATACCCTATTTTATGCCAAAAAAACTAGCTTAAATGTATATTTAGAAGATAAAATATATTTTAAAGCATATTTTCCTTTAGAAGACAAACACAGTAACCCACCAGAAAAATTCTACTCATCATTTTTTCTTTATTTTTATTCTTATTGGATGATTTATAATTCTAACATATTTGTTGCACTCCTGACCAAAAGCATTGGTGCCTTTAAAGTAGAATTGTGAAGTGAAAATTACATAAGAACTTGTTCTGTTGTTTCAGTGAAGTTGAGGAGGAATTACTTGAATTTAATGACAATGTTTTAGTGTGTTTATTTTTAACGTTCATTAAAAAAATCACAAAAAAGATAAAAACACATCTGAATTGATAAAATTGAAAAAGGAAGGATTTTAATAATAAAACTGTCAATAATTTAGCATTAAATTATACAAAAAGATCATTATTAATTAATGAATACTTCTAAGCATGAATAGAAGTCTTTTCTTCACACAACTTGAATCTTTAAAAAAATGTGTTGCACTCCTGACCATAGAAATATGGATCTGAAGCACAGACAGATCCTGTAATTGATAAATTTATTTGGTAAAAATGTTCTTAGTGTCTTTATTTTCCAAAATAAAAATCAGAAAATCATGTAATGATAATAGTTTTTTCATGCTTGGGAGCAAAACATCAAATGTTGCACTCCTGACATTTTTGGGTATGCACATATACTTGACTCTCATTAATGCTGCTTGTGATTTATATAACATTTTTAAGTTTTAAAATGTATATCAGTTATTATTTTACACTTCCAAAATTCTTTTTTGTCTTAATTTTCTATGAGAATTTTACAATTGATGTTTTTTTGGCAACACTACATTTTTTCTGTTGCACTCCTGACATGGTATAACATTTTTTTAAACATCAGCCACGACCACAACTTGAGTAAACAAAAGTTATGACAGTCCACATTTAAAGCTCAATACTTTGGTGTCAGAAGTGGGATCTGTTTTTCCAACGACAGGTCCAGTGATACGAACCTCATAAAAGACCTTGATTATTTTAAGGTCATCCACAGAAAATGTACACTAGGGGCAGAGCTAAGAATGATGCTTCAGCTAGCAGTACAGATGATGAAAGTGTAAAAACTCTGAATGTAGAGTATGATAATGAAAACAAATGTCAAACTATGAATGAGGATGCATCAAAGTTACCGGTACATGTACACACATCTGAGGTTAATACTCTTGAAGTGATTGAAGTGCATGCTACAGATGAGAGCACTGATGAAGATGACAAAGGGAAGATAACTCCTCCTACAATACGTCAAAATAGAATGCCCACAATTAATCCATCAAACAGGAACTCCCCAATCCACAGAAATAGTCCAAGATGCAATATGACTGGAAATCCGGTCATGCATCAAATGGTGAACCAGTTACATGGTATAGATACCTGCACCGTGGATCCTCTCCTTGATGAACAGAACGTTGGTCAGAGTACTATGGGTGAGCCCTGTATTCTGCCCAGTAGAGGTCAGATTGATCTCGTGGACACTATGAAGTCTTTTATGACTACTATGACATCAACTGTAAAATCCATGCAGTCTGTTTTGGATGCAGCAGTCAAAACTATGACACATCAAACAGAGGGAGGAGGAGAAAGTTTGATAGGTCGCCCAGAGAGCTCAACTAATCACCATGGTAACCAGTCTAACAAAACAAATATGGCCCAAGTCATCAACAGAGAACAACTAAAAAGTCCTGCATACAGTGATCATGGATCAAACAGCCAGCAGATGTTTGCAACAAATACCACAGGAGTCACAACAAGGGAAATAACCCCGTCAAAGTCTTACAAAAAGAAGCATAGAAGGCATCACAGAAGCGTTGTTCAAAGAGAAACAAGTGGGTCAGAAGATGAGTCAATGGATGATCACAACTCTGATGTATCTACAGTATCTACAAACAAGTTGTTTAAACCTAAAGCTAAAGAGTCCTCTAAGCTACCAGTTTATACAGGCAAGGAAAACTGGGCAGTATGGCACACACGATTTGAAGCTGTAGCTGAACTAAGTGGATGGAATGATGAAGAAAGACTACGTCAGATTTTACCCAGAATTCAAGGACTTGCAGCAGATTTTACTTATGGTCAACTGAAGGCGACAACTCTTAAGAATTATAAACAGTTAATTAAAGAATTAAAGAGTCGCTTTGGAGAGATAGAATCTTGCAAAAGTTATAGAACAAAATTCAACTATAGGAAACAACTGAAATACGAATCTCCAGAAGAATTCGCAGCAGAACTCAAGAGATTATATGACAAAGCACATCCTACAAGAGATGCAGAGACTAGGCAGGAAGATCTAGTTTCTCATTTTCTAGCTGGTCTTACAGATAATCAAGCACGCATATATGTAGAGTTGAACAAAGATCCACAGACAATAGATGAGGCTGTTCTTCATGTCGTGCATTATAATGAAGTAATAGAATACAAGACCTCCAATCGCTATGGTGAGAACAGTCCTAACAGTGGTCATCACAGAGTAAGAAAAATACAGCTCTCAGACAGAGGAGATAATGGGGTCAATCAAGACAAAAGAGTGCACAGACCAGATACAGGAAAAGAAGAATACAAAAGAAACTATGGGAAAATAGGATCACAAACTACAGAAAGAAGAAACTACAGACAAGATTTAAAACAACGAGACTGGACAGAAAATCTATGTTTTACTTGTCACAAACCAGGTCACTTCAGTAGGGAATGCCCAAACAACACGTGGAATAAAAGCCATCATGAAAGTTCAAAAGAAGAGAAACTTAACCCAAGAGCTAGAGAATTTAAACCAAGGCAGAGGACAGAAGAGACTCAAACTGATGAAGTCAGCAGTACTTTAAATGGCAGAGGGTTGACTCTGCAGGCCTAGAGGAGACCCAGAAAACAGAAGAAAATGGTCTACTGGACAATCAACTAGATGTAACCATTAGGAGAGAGAGAACATTGTATGATGGGTTCTATGTACCAGGAAAAATTGAAAATGTTGATGTTATGTTTACTACTGACACTGGAGCATCCAGAACTTTAATATCAGATGAAACATATGGGAAGATCCCAGAAAATACAAGACCAAAATTAGTATCAGCCACACCACTGAAGAGTGCAGATGACTCAAAAATACAAGAATATGGTAAAGCGGTATTTTCAGTCGAACTTGGTGATGAGAAACTACAACAGGAGGTAGTTGTAGCGGACATTTCTGACGAGGGTTTGTTGGGAATGGATATATTGCAAAATGGCCCAGGCGGACCAGTAGATATACTACTATCACAAGGAGTGATAGACTGGCAGGGTCGAAGGATTCCAGGGTTCCGGGTAGGAATGCCTGATAAAATTTTAAAAGTAAAGGCTTGTGAAGATTACCATATTCCGAGTGAGAGTGAGGCTATAATAAGAGTAGAACCTGATGTCAAGGAGACAGATTTTGACCAGAATGTAGATTACGTACTAGAACCATCTGATTTATTTGTAACACGCTGTGGAGTTGCAGTAGCCCATGAAGTAGTGAGTGTATGTCAAAGTCCAGAAGGCCAAGGAGTAGCAGTAAGAGTGCTCAACCCATTTTCTACACCTGTTAAGATAAAGAAATGTGAAGTCATAGGCCATTTAGAAGAAGCTGAAGTGCTGACAACAGATCTGAATAATGTAGGGGCCATTTCTAGGAAAGTACAACAAACAGAACCAGTCCAACAGGACATCGAATCTTCCCACTCTCTAGAGAATAGGACTGTACCACCCCACCTTCAGACACTGTATGATAAATCTATCATAGGCAGAACTCCAGAAGAACAAAAAGTGATTAAAGATGTCCTTATCAAATTCCAGGCAGTATTTTCCATGAATGAAAATGATATAGGAAGTACCAAGCTGTATGAACACAATATAGATACAGGAGATGCCAAACCAATTAAGCAACATCCACGCCGTGTTCCTATTGCCTTGTCAGATGAAGAGAAGAAAGCAGTCCAACAAATGAAGAAACAAGGGGTGATAAGAGAATCGAATTCACCTTGGTCATCACCTATTGTTCTTGTTCGGAAGAAGAATGGCAAAATAAGGCCATGCATAGATTATCGAAAAGTAAATGAAGTAACAAAAATTGATGCATTTCCGCTCCCACGGATACAAGATTGTTTGGACGCTGTAAGTGGAGTAAAGCTTTTCTCTACATTTGACTTAACTTCAGGATACTTTCAGATACCAGTTAGGGAGGAAGATATACCCAAGACTGCATTCGTGACAAAGTATGGCTTATATGAATTTACGTCCATGCCATTTGGCCTTTGCAACTCAGCAGCAACATTCCAAAGAGTCATGGAGATAGCTCTAAGTGGACTGCAGTGGTTGACCTGCCTGATATACATTGATGATATTATAGTATTTGGGAGAAATTTCGAGGAACATATGAAAAGAGTAGAAGATGTACTTGACAGGATAAGAGCAGCAGGTCTGAAACTAAAACCAGAAAAATGTGAATTGCTACAGGAAGAAGTTTGTTTTCTTGGTCATGTAATCAATGAAAAGGGAGTACGACCAAATCCAGACAACATCAGTAAAATACTTACATGCCCAGTACCTAAAAATGTTACAGAGGTCCGACAGTTCTTAGGCATGGGAAGTTACTATAGACGGTTCATTCAAGGTTTCTCAAATATTGTAAGACCACTGGTAAATCTGACCAAGAAAAATGTTCAGTTTATTTGGGACGGTAAATGTCAGACAGCCTTTCAATCCTTAAAGGAAGCACTTGTTAGTTCTGAAGTAATGGCCTATCCCACGGATCAAGGAACATACATCCTGGATACTGATGCCAGCGAATGTGCAATTGGAGCAGTCTTAAGCCAAGAACAAGAAGGAAGGGAGAGAGTAATAGCTTATGGAAGCAGAACACTGAACAAAGCTGAATCAAACTACTGTGTGACAGACAAGGAACTTCTAGCAATCCGCTATTTTGTAGAATATTACCGTCAGTATTTATTGGGCAGAAAATTTAAAATCAGGACAGATCATCAAGCGTTAGTATGGCTGTTTAAACTACGTGAACCAAAAGGAAGGGTAGCCAGATGGATCGAGATTTTGTCACAATTTGATTTTGTTGTTGAATACCGACCAGGAACCAAGCATCAAAATGCTGATGCTATGTCTCGCATCTGTAATCCAAGAGAATGTAACTGTTGTAATGCAGATATGCTTGAATCACTGAAGTGTGGACCCTGTGAAAAATGTAAAAGAAAGTCCCAAACAATGATAGGACCAAATCTAAGTGTGTCGATGGAACAGGAAATCAAATCTAGTCTAGGAGATAAGTCTGACATACCACAAAAGGTCAACAGAATAAACACCAGATCAACAGCTCTATGTCAACCACTTACCAGTTTTGGACTATATGGAATACAAGAATTAGCTCAACTTCAAAATGAGGATAATACTTTGAAAGAGGTTGTGAGATGGGTAAAGAAGAATCAACGTCCCGATTATAAAACCATTGTAACTGAAAGTCCAGCGCTACGTCATTACTGGCATTTATGGTCATCCCTGTTCATACGAGATGGAATTTTGTACAAAGAGTACCATACTAAAGATGGACTCTCAAAACATGCTCAGTTCATGGCTCCCGACAGCATGAAATCTGAAGTTTTACGGTTGACACATAATAGTCTACTTGGAGGACATTTAGGCCAAAAGAAAACAAAAAGGAAACTACAACAGAGGTTTTACTGGTTTGAAATGAGGGAGGATGTAAACATATGGATCTGTAAGTGTGATGTATGCTCCCGAATGAAGTATGGTTACCGAAAACCTCGAGCTGTTTTAGGAGATATGCATGTTGGAGCACCGCTCGACAGAATATCTATTGACTTAGTAGGACCATTACCAGAAACTCCTAGAGGAAATCAGTATATTCTTGTCCTAACTGACCATTTCAGTAAATGGGCTGAGGCTTATCCAGTCCCAGATCAAACAGCCTTGACCTGTGCAGATGTAATATGCAGAGAGTTTATCACAAAATTTGGATGTCCTTTATCTATTCACACAGACCAGGGGAGATGTTTTGAAGCAGAATTATTCCAGGAAGTCTGCAAGTTATTAGAAATACAAAAGACACGAACCAGTCCTAGGAACCCTAAATGCAACGGACTTGTAGAAAGATTTAACAAAACGTTGATCCAAATGATTAAATCCTTTATTAGAGGGGATGGTACAGAATGGGACCTCAATCTGCAATACCTGACTGCAGCCTACAGAGCTAGCACACAAGAGAGCACAAAGATGACACCGAATTTGATCATGTTAGGGAGGGAAGTAAGATTACCAGTCGATTTAATATATGGCAGAACAAACGATGTACAAGAGCTGTTGAATGTAGGGGAATACGTTGAAAAGTTGAGAGCCACACTTACAAAAGCACACCAACTTGCAAGAAAACATCTAGATAAAGCTCACAACAGGCAAAAGGACCAATATAATCAACAGAGTAAGGACCAACATTTCAAACCTGGGGATTCTGTCATGATTCCGAATGAAACTAGAAAACCAGGAGAAAGCAAGAAGCTCCAACCCTTATACTTGGGTCCAGTTGTAGTTAAAGAAAAGATCAACGATTTGTTATACAGGATACAGATGGATCAAAAGGGAAACCAGAAATGTCTGAATGTAGACAAACTGAAGAAATATGAGGGAGATAATCACCCGCCATGGAAGGAAGATATATAAAAAAAAAAAAAAAAAAACCTGCATACTACAAGATTACCCACTTAAACATTTGTTTACTATACGACGTATTAAGTAGATTGTCTTCTACTATCGTGTATCTGAATGTATGCCATGTTTTGTAAAATATAACCTTGGCTGATTGCTTCCCTTTATTACCTGGTGTATGATCTGTTAATATCCTGGGATGCCCTTTTAAAACTTAAAATAAATATGTTAGGAAAGTTTATATAGTATATTTGAATAGTACATGAATGTTCATTATATTCATGAGCTTCATCTTTCTTGTTAGCTTACAACTATGGAGATGGAGAAAATAGACAAAAGGGGATTTGCATATGAATGTCTAAAGTGCTTAACATACAGAGGGGAGAAGAGATACGTGGAGGCGCACATTTATAAAACGCATCTTAAACCAGAGGAAGTGCCATTTTATTGCACTTTGTGCCAATACATGTCTAGGACAGAGAGGGACCTGACCAGACACCTGAAGGGGTACAAACCCCATAAAACTGCTATCCTAGAATTGACAAAGAATGGAAAAGCCACTCCAGCACCTGAGGAGATGTTGGTTAAGAACCCTAACCCCCGCCCAATAGATGGAACCCTGATGCAAAGGTTGTCAGAAACAGAAAGCAAGAAGGTGTGGAGTCAAAGGGTCCAGGTGACATCCATTCCATCCAACATTATAAACAAGGATAAACCTGCTACTATTACTAATGGAGAACCTGCGGAAACATGCAAGAACAACCAAACTAAGCCAGAACCTGCTAAAGAGACACCATGTTGGACAGATGACTTACCCTTACTTAATGATCAGGAAGAATATGACCTGTTAAAGGATATTTTAGCAGAAGATTCCACGGAATTTGATGTCCCTGAACCTGAGGAAAGCATTATCCACAAGGAAACCTCTGATACTCCTATTCTACAAAACATTCTCACAGCCATGACAGACCTACAGAAATTACTATCACAACAGAATCAGCTCCTCACCTCACTTAATACTGGCATAAGGAAAAACACCATGATATCGGATGAACTTGTCGGATGTTTCAGAAGCATGGAGAGGAGAGAAAGGGATAGAAGAATAGCAGTGTCAGGGTACAGAAGAAGGTGGTTTGAAAGACCTAGCAGAGCATCGCCAAGGAACCCAAGAGTTAAGTCCCTTGTAGTAAAGAAAAATTAAATATCATAAGGTGTATACAAGAGTGTAAAAATGAGTTAGTAATGATTATAGTCTTATTTTAAGTGCACACTCTTGTCTTCATATATTTCAAGAATCATTTTTTTTGTTACTAAGATGGTTGAAATTATTGTACATTACACCTATACATGAAGAATTTTGAGTGAGTTGGATGGTGTTGTATTTGTAAATTACAAATATTTTTACTTGGCAAGACCTAGTGCTTATTTAAAGGTTTACAACACTTTAATTCATTGAACCTTACTGTTATTTGAATTAGCATATTGTCCCAATTTAAGAAAAATATGTTGTTTGATGTTGATATGTTATTAATGTTTATAATGTTGCATAAATATTTTGTGTTAATATGTATAGTTTCATGAGGACATTGAAACTTAAAAAGGGGAGTAAAATGTGGAGCCATGTGTCTCTGATAGGCATACATTATGTTATGGCATTGTCATGTTGATATAAATAATAATACTTGTAGTGATCATTTATGCAAACGGTTGATCGTTTTCTGTGATCAGCTGATTTAGTAATATTTTGTGTTGTTATACGACCCCTAAATTAACATGTGCTCGATGTTTGTAAATAACGTGGTATATATGAATGTTCATGACTTGATGCATTGTTGTTTATAACATATTTACATTGCATAAACTTCTTTTATCACAGTGTTACAGGGATATTGTTAAACGCTACTGATATGTCATGTAAATAACAGAGTTTTCATGTTCTATTTACCTTCGTCACATGTGAACTGCCATTTTACCGGAACTGATTGAGTTGTAATTTATGCATTTGACCTTAGGTCACTGTCTATTTTCGTCTGGCGGTCTTTTTGAATGTATATTGCCATTTCTTCCGGGTTGTGACATTTATTTGAGTGACGAAGATTCTTTGTAGTAAAATGTTTACAGTTATGTTACTTTATGTATAATTAAAGTTGTATTAATTATTTTATATGGAAGCACCGATAGTGTCTCCGGTGGTTTCCAACCTTGCGCGTGTGTTACCCCGGTGGATTGAGAAGTCTATATAAACAGCCGGTAGACTTTCTCCGGCACTTTTTCCAGCTTTACTTTTGGCATATACACGTTACCAAAATCACGGAAGTAAGTGTAAGGAAATAGAAGGTTATTCCTTCTGCCTTTGGATAAACGGTAATCTAATTAACGGGTTAATCCCTTAATTAATCACCTAATTAGTGCAAATTAACGAATTTCGCAGTTTTTATAGAAAAAGGACTAGGAATTAGCGTATTTAATTAATGGGTTAATCCCTTAATTAATTACCATCTGAATTTTAATAGGAATAGAACTAGGAACAACTTTATTTTCATAAAAGTCAACTAATATTATTATCTAAGATTATTTAGAGATTATTTCTCTGAATTCTGGACTTCGTTGATCATTATTGAGATCTCTTGATTATTTTAAGAGACTTAATATAATTCTTCAGGCATAAGAGTTTAATTTCACATAAATATATATATATATATCAAGGGTTATTCCCAGGATATATACTTCGGATAAAGTGATCCCCCCATTTCTATAATTTGGAATTATAAAATAGAGCCAAGGTTGTATTGATGTTGTAGTGTACGTATAACAAAGTGAATCTTTGTGTGTTGTATTGACATATGGTGTGTATTTATGTCATTGAGATGGTTGTATATGAACAATAAACCTGTAAACTGAAAAGTCTGTTTATTTAAGCTGGAAAGTCAGTCTGGTTATTCTGGACTTAAAACAAATCCTGACAAGAGTAAATAAAGAAAACATCCTGACATCCTATTTTTAGTAAATTATCGTAATAAGCTCTACCTCTGGAGAGCGTCACAATACTTTGAATATTATCAGGAAAGTCTTTATTTTCAACATGAAGCATTATTTTTTATTTTACAGATCTCCAAAAAATATTGAAATTTCAAAATGTCACAAAAAGGTGTTGCACTCCTGACAATTTTAGCATCATTTTTGGGCATAACTTTTTTGTTAATTGAGATATCAACAAGATATTTGGCAGGTATTTAGACACTATCTAAAGACAAATGCTGAGACATAGAAATCTATTTTCATTGCATGTATTTTTAGTGTGGGTTGATAAATATGCGTTTGGTCATTTTTTTTGAATTCACCCAAATGTGAGTGTTTTTGACTCAAGAATTGTCAGATTTAGTAGAAATCTTAAAATATATACAGTAGTTCAAATTCATTTGTGGTAAATTTTAAAATTAGTCACTCAAAGAATCTTAAGACTCGATGTCTCAACACCCTCTAGGCATAGCGGTATGTGTTTGCTCACAAGCTTAAAATTATATCAGGGCACTTTTTAATTAGTGATTTGATAATATTTTTTTTGCATTTCAAAAGCCCAGTATTTCAGCATAAGTATGTCCCTTTGACCATAGCAATGTATTAATATTGGATTTGAGAACAGAGGGCAAATACTCTCTTAAAGTTTTGCAAAATTATTAGAAAATTTTAGTTCTGAATCCGTGGAAATATTTAAATACCAGAATTTTGAAGAGACACGCATCAATATCATGAACATGTAGTCTGAAACATGACTGGAGAAAAAAATCCATTTAAAATAAAATTTCTGTTTGCTTCTATGTATACAGTTAAATGTCAAACCGATTACATTGTACTAATTTTTTTTTTCGGAAACCAGGTTGACCAGATGAAAAGAATAAGATTTTAATGCTTGAAAAAAAGTTGGCCGGTTACTGAGAAAAATGAGATTTAAAATTTTCATTTTTCCAACTTCATATTTTTCTATAGAGCTGGTTGCCATTTTGAAGAAGGGACACTTATAACAATATGTTGCGTCTTACCCCCTCATAAATAAGGACAGCCATGATATTTTATTGGGGGGGGGGGAATTGCACTCTATAACTATTTCACAGAGTAGGATTTTCCCCCCGGAAAATTTTATCTTGTGTGGGATTTCCGTAGGGAAAATCCTATTCTAGAGTCATTTTTCTGTCGGGGAAATCCTAGTCTAGAGCTTATTTCCAGGGGGAAATCCTACTCTAGAGCCAGTTTTCGGGGGGGGGGGGGGGGGGGAATTTTACAGGGGAAAGCCTACTCTAAAAGACCTGTAGTCATATTAACATGGAACTTTCTCAGATAGTGTAAATACAAGTTTGTTCAAATCATGACCCCCACCAAATAGGGTGGGGCCGTGGTGGGTGATCAGAGTTTTACATCGGAAGATATCTTTAAAAATCTTCATCTAAAAAACATCAAAACCATGATTAGTCATAATTATATTGAATCATCCTCATTTAATGTAGATTCAGTTTTGTTCAAATCAAGGCCTCTTGGGGTAGAGAGGGCAATGATATGGAATTAAATTTTTACATTGGAATATAAAGGGGGAAAAAATCTGCAGATGAAGAATAGGAGGACCAGTGGCTCAGGTGAGAGTTGTGGCCCATGGTCTCTTGTATAAAAAGTTCAAAATCTTGTCAGTTGTGTTATAAGATTTTTCTTTGAAATCCTCTAACAAATAAAAGTTCAGTGAGTTTTAATAAGGGTATCAGAGAGGATAAAACTGTTCTTTGTTTTTAGCTTATTCATCATTCAAAAGTCAGTTGCTTTTCACATTAAAGTGCTTCTGAATCATCATAAAGATGTGATATGGATTGAATGAAAATCAAATTACAAATTTTAAATCTTTTATTAATTTTTCATAAGGTCTCATATTTCTTAGTTTCATTGTGTCTTGTACAAAGTGCAGAAGCACTAAGGGATTACTCTACCCTGTGTTAGTCCCTCTGTGTAGCAATTTTTATACATGTACTTAAACAAGCATTCTGAGAGTATTGCATTAGCAATACTAGTCCCCTACCGGCAAGTGTAATCTGGTTCCGTTCCCGTTAAGAATTGAAAATGCCATAATTCCGTCAAAAATTAATGAAGCGGGACGAAATGCAAACTTGATCTATAACTAATCAAGGTAAAGTCACATACCAAAAATCAGCTCAATATCTACAAGCGTTGAGAAGAAAATTGTGGAAAACCCGTAAAAATTGAAAAGGTCGTAATTCCGTCAAAAATCAATGAAGCGGAACGAAATGCAAACTTGATCTGTAACTCATCAAGATACACTCACATACCAAAAATCAGCTCAATATCTGCAAGCGTTTAGGAAAAAAGTGCGGAAAACCAAGTGGGACAGACTGACAGACAGACAGAGGGACAGACAGACAGACAGACAGACAGACAGACGGACGGACAGACTCAGAGGAAACCTATAGTCCCCTCTGGTTTCACCGGTAGGGGACTAATAATTAATAATTTAAACTCGTACACTGATATTGTGCAGTGTTTTCCCTAAGAACCAGCTACCTGCCAAATAGACCACTTCAACTGATATAGATGCCACTTAGAAATCAAAATTTACAACATAACTGCTCTCAGGTCCACAGAGATTTTATTAGTCCCCTACCGGTGAAACCGGAGGGGACTACAGGTTTCCTCTGAGTCTGTCCGTCCGTCTGTCCCTCCGTCCCTCTGTCTGTCTGTCAGTCTGTCCCACTTGGTTTTCCGCACTTTTCTTCTAAACGCTTGCAGATATTGAGATGATTTTTGGTATGTGAGTGTATCTTGATGAGTTACAGATCAAGTTTGCATTTCGTTCTGCTTCAATGATTTTTGACGGAATTACCTTTTCAATTTTTCAGGGTTTTCCGCAATTTTTTTCTAAACGCATGCAGATATTGACCTGATTTTTGGTATGTGTCTTTACCTTGATGAGTTATAGATCAAGTTTGCATTTCATTTCGCTTCATTGATTTTTGACGGGATTATGGCACTTTCAATTCTTAACGGGAACCAGATTACACTTGCCGGTAGGGGACTAGTATTGCTAATGCAATACTCTCAGAATGCTTGTTCATAAACCTCAACCCCTACCCTTTTACAATTGTCCTCAAACCCTTTACTTTGAAATAAAGGGAAAACACTGATTTTGTCTTTTATTAATTTTCACAATGTTTTTATAATGTATGCATTTTGTACTGAATGTGGTGTTCTTGTATTTTAATCCCTGTTCTTTTGATTGAATTAGGATTTTTTTCAAAAATTTTCATTGGTATAAGAATTTGTGGATTTCTAAGTTCCATTGTGTTGCTGTAAAAGCACTTGGGGATTACTTTACCTACAGTGTCACTACCCCATGTGAATTAATTATTATACTTGTACTAAATAATGACAATTTCAAACCCTTGTTCAGAGTATGATTTCTCATTCTATTTGTAGATAGAAAGGAGAATTGCTGCTTTCATTGAACAAAAGAGACAGGAGGTGGATGAACTAAATATAAGAGAATTCTGCTCAACGGTCTCACCAGTGTCAGGTAGGGAGCACCTGTCCCTTGGTAGTTGTGATATGAAAGTTAAAAAGAGATTTTAATGAATTTTTCATTGTTATATCAGGTATGGAGCACCTGTCCCTTGGTAGTTGTGAAATGAAAGTTAAAAAGAGATTTTAATGAATTTTTCATTGTTATATCAGGTATGGAGCACCTGTCCCTTGGTAGGAGTGATATGAAAGTTAAAAAGAGATTTTAATGAATTTTTCATTGTTATATCAGGTATGGAGCACCTGTCCCTTGGTAGGAGTGGTATGAAAGTTAAAAGAGATTTTAATGAATTTTTCATTGTTATATCAGGTATGGAGCACCTGTCCCTTGGTAGGAGTGGTATGAAAGTTAAAAGAGATTTTAATGAATTTTTCATTGTTATATCAGGTATGGAGCACCTGTCCCTTGGTAGGAGTGATATGAAAGTTAAAAGAGATTTTAATGAATTGTTCATTGTTATATCAGGTATGGAGCACCTGTCCCTTGGTAGGAGTGATATGAAAGTTAAAAAGAGATTTTAATGAATTTTTCATTGTTATATCAGGTATGGAGCACCTGTCCCTTGGTAGGAGTGGTATGAAAGTTAAAAGAGATTTTAATGAATTGTTCATTGTTATATCAGGTATGGAGCACCTGTCCCTTGGTAGGAGTGATATGAAAGTTAAAAGAGATTTTAATGAATTGTTCATTGTTATATCAGGTATGGAGCACCTGTCCCTTGGTAGGAGTGATATGAAAGTTAAAAGAGATTTTAATGAATTGTTCATTGTTATGTGTATGGTACAAGTGCCAGCTGCCCTCTGTCTATTTCATCAGTATGAAATAACTGTCACCTATTTCAAGACAAGGGACCCATTTTACATAGAAAGACAACTAAAACCTTAAAACAGTAATGCAATTATTTTACTCTGTAAAATCATACCCTGAACGGCTTTATGGTAGATATGATCACATGCCAACCCGTATTTACATCAGGATAAAAGTAAAAAATGATACCTTATTATTTACATTTACATTTGAGACTGATTTACAATGTATACTATGTATGAAAGTTTTAAACCCATAAAATGATTTAATTTTTTCAAACCTCAGTGGTATAAATTGAATGAAGTTGAACTTGCCTACCACTTATGATGTCACTGTGAAATTATGTCAATCATTTATGACTGAACAATGAATTTCAGGACACGTGATGAACCTGTTTTTACACAGAATTAAATACGCCTTGCTTAGATAGTGTTATATAAGGGAAAACATTTGCAAATATAAATATTATACATGTATACTGTTTACAGATTTCAGAAAATGTGAGAAAATAATGAACTCATTACAAACATGTTTGCACATTGTGTGAAAGAATTTTTACTTAGTATATTGCATGTATAGTATTTGAAGAATTGTAACTATGTTTCCTTTATTTCAGAAACTGACAGTAGCTGTGCCCGTGTTGATTCAGTGTTTGATACCAGAATTGGTGGAAAAAGTCATATCAAAGGTGTTAAATTTTACTTTGATTAGCTTCTCTCAAAATATCACGATGTAATGTAGTAAGCAAGCTGGGGCATGATTTTACTTATTTATGCCAGGAAGAAACTTAAATACTTTAAGATAATACTTTGTAAAAATTGATAATCTAACAACATTATTGTACACTAATAATGCTATTACCTTTGTTTCTGAAATCATGTTGTCATTGCTGCAAGAAAATTAAAGCTGCTGTATTCATTGTTTATTTTTAGTGACACGAGTGGTAAATCTTCAAGGACCACAAACCCAGGTCAGTCAGCCTAACCATCTTACTGTGGTAAAGAAGGAACCCGTGGAGGATCCAAGTTTTTCTGCTGGGATAGAGGAGCGTCTTCAAAATATAGAGACCCACCTCAAGCTTGATAAAAGTGGGTTATTAATGTCATCATCACCAAAATAGATTTCTCTTTAAGTCATATGTACAGTGTATCTATGGCAATAACACCTGTAATTTTTTATCAATATACAGTAAAACACGCTTATAACAAAGTGCCAGGGATGGATGATTTTGCTTCGTTATAAGTGTAATTCATTATATCCGTTAAGTTTACAATATATTTTAAAGTCATGGGGAATGAAAATCACTTCACTGCAAGCGTCAATTCATTATAAGCATATTCGCTATAAGCGTGTTTTACTGTATTGAAGATTCACATATATACATGTATATATTCATGTTATTACACTGTGCTAGAACTGTCACCTGAAATTTTTATGACTATGTCAATTGACAAAACTTTGAAGAATTTTGTATCATTGTGTAAAAATTCATAAATAAAATAATCAAACAGCAATAAAATCAAACAGACAACCAATGAGGAGGGAAAATTTCAGTTGTCAATTATTAAATAAATTGCAAAATTGTCTTAGAAATTAGTGTGTACATGTTAAGCATTAGCTGAGGAGAACAAGGAGCCTAACTGTCGGCTAAAATAATTTATTTTCATACAGACTGAAGTGTTGCATTTTTAGGTCACCTGAGTCACTCAGGTGACCTATTGCTATCTGTTTTTGTCCTGCGTCGTCCGTCGTGCGTTCTTCTCTAAAACCGCTCAACCAATTTCAACCAAATTTGGTATATAGCATCTATGAGTGAAGGGGAACATAAATTGTGAATTTCATGATCCCTGCCCCCCTGGGGCCTGAGGGGTGGGGCTAAAACCACCAAAATTAATGCAATCTTTAAAAATCTTCTTCTTTACTCCTGGACATCAAGCAGTCAAACTGTTGGCATCATTGTAATAAGCATGGAGCCCTCTACCAAAATTGTGAAATTCATGGCCCCAGGGTCAGGGGTTCTGGCCCCAGGGTGGGGCTATATAGATCATATAGTGAAAGTGCATTATTTCTTTGAAAATCTTCTTCTCTGCTCCTGGGTATTAAATAAAGTTACTAAGTACATAGTTATGAAGAGCAAGAGTGCCTCTTCCAAAATTGTGAAATTCATGGCCCCAGGGTCAAGGGTTCTGGTGTTAGGGCGGGGCTCTATAGATAATATAGTGAAAATGCATTATTTCTTTGAAAATCTTCTTCTCTGCTCCTGGGTATTAAATAAAGGAACTAAGTACATAGTTATGATGAGCAAAAGTGCCTTTTTAAAAATTGTGAATTTCATGGCCCCAGGTTCAGAGGTTCTGGTGTTAGGGTGGGGCTCTATAGATTATATAGTGAAAATGCATTAATTCTTTGAAAATCTTCTTCTCTGCTTCTGGATATTAAATAAAGTAACTAAGTACATAGTTATGATGAGCAAGAGTACCTCTTCCAAAATTGTGAATTTCATGGCCCCAGGGTCAGGGGTTCTGGTGTTAGGGCGGGGCTCTATCGACTATATGGTGAAAATGCATTAATTCTTTGAAAATCTTCTCCTCTGCTCCTGGGCATTAAGGTGGTAAACTAAGTACATAGTTGAGATGAGGAGGTGGGCCTCTTCCAGAATTGTGAAAGCCATGGCCCCTGGGACAGGGGTTCTGGTGTTAGGGCAGGGCTCTATTGATTATATACTGTATAGGGGGAAAATAACTCGCGGTGTTAGTATTCGCTATATTCACGGTGTTAATAAATCCGTGAATTCAAGAAACAGTGAATAAGTTTTCAATGACCTCATGTTTTATTTGGAAATTTGAGAAAAGACTACGATAGGTATATATACCTGCAGTACATGGGCATTTCAGTAATTAGGAGTAGTACCTGTCATTCAATTATCTTAATTATCACGCTTTACTTTAATTTTAATAGCCAACGCTACATGTTTCATCAATCAAAACACGTGGGTCATGGGTTTTGATTACTCGTGCGTAACTGATGTTACCACGTGTATTTGTTACCTGCATTATTACTGCGTATTAGTTTTTATCGACATTTTGGTTTTAAGAAATCATTCAAATAACTATCGAACTTGCTGAAGATGTGAAAGGATATTATTTCGTAGACCTACATTAATTAACATATTTATTACCGTCCAGTGGTTTTTATCGCCGCGATGATTATCCCTTCGGGAAGAAGATCTTGGGGTGTACATGCACTCATCGTAATAGCATATAGGAAAGTCATTCGACGTTTTTAATAACTGTACTTTTTTTTAATTAATCGTCAATTAATTATTAAATCTAACTATTTTATGTAAACCTACCCTGTTGTTCGTGAAGTGAATACATAACTCTGATTAATGTCGTTCTAGCTATGCTATGGATTTAATATAGACAAGGGAGGTAACTTTTACTATATAACATTTCCGCGAATTCAACAAACCGCGATCGTGTCCGAGGAGAGAAAAACGTGAAAATTACAACCCGTGAAATTAATCCCCTATACAGTAGTGAAAATGCATTGATTCTTTGAAAATCTTCTTCTCTGCTCCTGGGTATTATTTAAACAAACTAAGTACATGGTTATGATGCATAAGGATGCCTTTTCAAAAATTGTGAATTTCTTGGCCCCAGGGTCAGGGGTTCTGATGTTAGGGCGGGGCTCTATTGATTATATAGTGAAAATGCATTGATTCTTTGAGAATCTTCTTCTCTGCTACTGGAGATTATTTAAACAAACTATGTGCATGGTTATGATGCATAAGGATGCCTTTTCAAAAATTGTGAATTTCATGGCCCCAGGGTCAGGGGTTCTGGTGTTAGGGCGGGACTCTATAGATTATATAGTGAAAATGCATTGATTCTTTGAAAATCTTCTTCTCTGCTACTGGAGATTATATAAACAAACTAAGTGCATGATTATGATAGACAAGGATGCCTCTTCCAAAATTTTTAAATATATGGCCTCAGTTTTTGGAGTTCTTGACGAGGGGGGGGGGCTCTATTGATTATATATAGTGAAAAAGCATTAATTCTATTAATCATTAATTAATCCTGTCTGCTCCTTAGTGTTGAGCTGATAAATAAATTGCTTAGCTATGATGAAAATGGGAGCTTCGAACAGAATTTTTAAATCTTGTGGTCCTAGGGTCAGTGGTTCTGGCATACCGAGGGGGGGGGGGGGGGGGGGGGCTTTTGATAATATAGTGGAAAAGTGTTAATTCTTTGAAGTCCATAGTTATGATGATGAGGATAACTCTTCCAAATTTGTAAATTTCTTGACCCTTGGTCTTGGGTTCTGGTGTTAGGGTAAGGCTTTGTTGAATCTGTAGTGAAAATGCATTGTACCTGTGAAATTCCTTTCTGCTTCTGGGCATATTGGAAGCAAACTGAGTAAAAGTTTAAATGATATGAGTAAGCGTATTTCTACCAGATTTTTAAACATCTGGACCATTGGTCTAAGCATTCTGGTCCTGGGCAGGGCTCTATTTGTATTCTACTGAGAGAAGTTATTCCTCTTTTCCATTCACCTTTGATAATTAATCACTGTAAATAATGTATTTGAAAGGTTAATAGAATAAGATAATTATGCAAGAATGTTTATCGTATAATTAAAAAAGTACTTTCTTAGTTTTAATAAACAGGTAGACCTGTAAGTAATAGATAAATAAAAATGAGACAAAAACAACTTATCTTATTAAAAGTTCTTCAAAGACCATAAGAGAGGTCAATGCTAGAGGTCTTAATATGGGTTTAAAAATAGTACAGAAGCACTAATAGTTTGTTAATAGTCTGCATAGTGTTAAGTGGGGGACAGATTAGAACTTAATTTATGAGTTGATACTGAATACTAGACTAATTATTTTGTTGATCCTGATCTTCCTACTTCTCTTGCTTTAGGGCAACAAAGCTTCAACTATCAGTGTATTTAACTTTTAAATTGTTGTATTATACTCAGGTGACCGTTAAGGCCCTTGGGCCTCTTGTCATTGGTTTAAAAGTGACATGTGACTGGCAGCTATATTTTTGTTTCCAACAATATGGCCAACACCTAACCATCTCAATATTTTGATCATCAGTTCTTGTATATAATTATGTCTCTCACGTTGTCCTTAAGAAAATATATCACTTATTAGGTCAATTGCATCTTTTCGGGCCTTTCTGACAATCTCTGAAAAATACCTTGAATATATTTACTTCCCCGGATGTTAAAATTTTGTATAAGATGGTGTTGCTTCCTATTTATAAAATTACTTGATAGACAGAGTTGAAAGTCCCTTCTGTGGTGTATTTTAGGTAATATCTTTACATTCAATGAAGTTTAGCTCCATAATCTACAGATAAGAGGTCTCCTTACATTTATTTTAAAGTTTATGAAAAGGGGGGTTGTCATTGTCACCTGTGTAACACATTCAAGGTTGTTTTTCACCTTGACGGAAAGGCTTGAGAAGTTGCGATTGCTATTAGGTAATGTTACAGACTGTCTACAGAAAAATATCAGGTTGATCAATCTCTCAGATAGTTTGATTTCATCACATCATCTATGAGATTGATCAACCTTATATATTTCTGCAGACAGTTAGTTTCAAACCTAATATAATAATATTCCTGCTGCAAATGTGACTTAATTCCTCACTTTTTCTCTGATGAAAAATGTTTTTGAAAAATTTTGACATTGAAAAATTATATTGTATAAATGTGTCAGTTGGGTTCATCTATTTCATTTTCAGTTTAAATCACTCTAACTGCATAAAATTACCATGGAATTAGAACTCTTAATATGCAGTATATAGACTACAGAGCGTCCTTAAAACTCTGTAGTAAATAGATTCTTGCAAAAAGTTTTGATATTGTTTCAACACATTTTAAATTGATGATACATATATGTAAATTTGGAATCCATGAACTGAATCTTATTTATTAAACATGAAATATTACATAATAATACTACTACATATTTTGACACAGGAGAACAAAGAACAGATCTATTCACCAGGGTTAAGAAAATGGAAGAGCGAATATTATACTTGGAAAGTCTGTCACCAGAATACTTCAGTAGTGGAATAGTGAGTAACATCCCTTAGATTAATGACACATATGATTAAATTTATGAACATGAGTTTTATATTCATGATATACAATTTTATGATAAAGGATCCTATAAAAAATCAAGTGTCGCAGAAAGTTTTTGGAGATTTGTTTTTCATAAACATATATACACATACATGTATGTTATTGATAATTTGTGTTGGTGAGCTGTCAAGTTATGCAGAAAACTAGGAGACGTTTTTCAAGCATTTTTGATTTGTGTGGTAAAAATCATTCCAATAATATTGATTTGCAGAAAACAAATGGTATACATGCACTAGTACTGTAAAACTGCAGTATTATATACTATACATGTATGATGGATAAGAATTCATTGCCTTTTGGGGTTTTTTTTGACAGCCTTTACCCATGTCTTCCAAAAGAAGAAGAGCATCAGCTAGACAACCTGTGAATTTTCAGGATGTGAATGTAAGATACTTCATAGTACAGATACCATGTTAAGTTCTTGCTGATATCATATTAGATTCAATTCAGCAAGATAAGTTTCCATATTCATACATGTACAAGTTATCCTTTAACATAAAAGCCAGTGAACCAGCAAATGCTACAAAATATTTTTTCTCTCATTCTTTATTAATAATTAGAGTCATGTTCATTTCAATTTACATGTTTAATTTTATGAATCCTGAAAATTTGTATTTGTTTTCAAATAGAATATGACAGTATCAGATATTGATGATCGAATTCATATGCTGAGAGAATCTTTGAGGAGGAAGGCCATGAACAGAGTTTAACAATTCAGATCTCTACACTATCAAATAGGGACATTTCTGTACTACATGTATTCTTTGCCCAAACTTCGGTGTGCAGTATGCAGCTTGCATCATTATCATTGTCAAAGCATGAAAAAGAGTTAGGGTATGGATTTTCATTGAGGAAAAAAAAAACAAATACATGTAAAAGGAAATCTGTTACTTTATTTTAGGAAATTTCTACTTGGATGGACTTATCCAATAATACTTTCTGTGTTGGCACTGTAAGATAAATGTGTATAATGATAAATTATGACAAGTAGGCATAGAAGATAGAATGTCAGCGATTGTGCTTTGCAAGTCTCATACAAAATATTAATGACATAAAAATAAAATGTACCTGTGTATTAAAAATATTGATAAAATGAATGGTAGTTTGTCACTTTTTTTTTTTTACATGTATTTATTCCTCTCTCCACATGGGTACCTTGTTTCACACAGGAAGTTATTCTGAACTTCGCAGCTCTCATCGTTCCAGTTGTAGTTCTCGTGGTGTAGGAGGTCCATACAGTCCTCTCCATTGTTTCTAGCAGAGTTTGGCTCCCCCGGATACCACTTCTGGTAATCCTCTTTCATGATGTTTTTACCTGTAGTGGTCCACAACCACTCTCCCTCTACTAGGGCATCTGTCCCATCAATCCAACAGCCATCTGGCAAACCTAAAGATGGAACCAATCCACTAGATTGTTGGGAACAAAAATGATCATAAGATATCCTTTGCACCAAAGAAATCTTTGATTAAGAGCATACAAGCTTTTAAACATATGAAGATTTTTCCTTAAGAAAGTCTCCAGGTAAAAACGAACTATTAGTTGTAAAATTCTTTCAGTCGATTTAATAGTGCATACGAATATAAGTATAGCTTTTCAAGTAACAAAGTAAAATTACAGTAAATGCAAAAGCACATCAAATTTTACCACGGTGGTACTCCCGGCGTAAAAGTCCCTCAATGAAATTCTGTTCTCTCTCTGATTCAATAACGGCTAAATGTGACTTGAACACTTGGCAGTACATCTAGAATTACAATATACTGACTAATTATATAGGAATTTCTGTATGTTTCCTTAGGAAATCGTTCTTCAAATCTTAGTAGCTTGCTGATTTGAAATTGAAAATTTCATCGCTTCATCTCACTGCAACAAAAATGAGATAAGCTTATATAATACACCCAACACCAGTTTCGGATTAAACAGGTCGATTCCCAGGTAATTTCTAATCCACAACAGACATACACAGATCTCTGAGGGGTTGTAAAATGTTAAGGAGAGTGATGTTTATGGTGAAAATTGTCTTTGGGGAAAAGTGACTTGTCATACCCTCCATGTCAATAAAATTTATTAATTGCTTCAAATGTCTTATCTATGGAGTGCCAAATAAATACATGTATAAATTTAATAACTGAAGAGACCTTAAATTATTTGAAGATATCATAAATTTATTTGATGTGAGCAACTATTGAATTAAAGATCTCTTCAAATAATTAATGCTGACTTACTGCACACATTTATTCCATTGTTGACATCATTAAGTAATTTGATGAATTAATGTGAATTACAATTGATTTTTTTTTTTTAGGTCACCTGAGTCACTCAGGTGACCTATTGCTATCCGTTTTTGTCCGTCGGCGTGCGTCGTGCGATGTGCATTAACATTTGAACATTTTTAGCTTCTTCTCTGAAACCGCTCAACCAATTTCAACCAAATTTGGCATATAGCATCTATGGATGAAGGGGAACAAAAATTGTGAATTTCATGATCCCTGCCCCCCTGGGGCCTGAGGGATGGGGCTAAAACCACCAAAATTAATGCAATCTTTAAAAATCTTCTTCTTTATACTCCTGGACATCAAGCAGTCAAACTGTTGGCATGATTGTAATAAGCATTGACCCCTCTACCAAAATTGTGAAATTCATGGCCCCAGGGTCAGGGGTTCTGGTGCTAGGGAGGGGTTATATAGATTATATAGTGAAAATGCATTATTTCTTTGAAAATCTTCTTCTCTGCTCCTGGGTATTAAATACAGTAACTAAGTACATAGTTAGGATGAGCAAGAGTGCCTCTTTCAAAATTTTGAATTTCATGGCCCCAGGGGCAGGGGTTCTGGTATAAGGGCGGGGCTCTATAGATTATATAGTGAAAATGCATTACTTCTTTGAAAATCTTCTTCTCTGCTCCTGGGTATTAACTACAGTAACTAAGTACATAGTTATGATGAGCAAGACTGCCTCTTCCAAAATTGTGAATTTCATGGCCCCAGGGGCAGGGGTTCTGGTGTTAGGGCTGGGCTCTATTGATTATATAGTGAAAATGCATTAATTCTTTGAAAATCTTCTTCTCTGCTCGTGGGTATTAAATAAAGTAACTAAATACATAGTTAGGATGAGCAAGAGTGCCTCTTTCAAAATTATGAATTTCATGGCCCCAGGGGCAGGGGTTCTGGTGTTAGGGCAGGGCTCTATTGATTATATAGTGAAAATGCCTTAATTCTTTGAAAATCTACTTCTCTGCTCCTGGGTATTATTGAAACAAATTAAATACATAGTTTTGATAAGCAAGGATGCCTCTTCCAGAATTGTGAAATTCATGGCCCCGGGGACAGGAGTTCTGGTGCTAGGGCGGGGCTATATAGATCCTGTAGTGAAGGTGAATTATTTCTTTGAAAATCTTCTTCTCTGCCCCTGGGTATTGTTTAAACAAACTAAGTACATTGTTATGATAGGCAAGGATGCCTCTTCCAAAATTGTGAATTTTATGACCCCAGATTTATGGGTTCGGGGGGGGGGGGGGGGGGCTTCTATTGATTATAAAGTGAAAAAGCAAAATTTATTTGAAAATATTCCTTTCTGCTTCTGGTTAAAAAAGTAATGAAGCTAAGTGTATACCGTATATACTCGCCTATAAGTCGGTCCGCCTATAAGTCGGTTGTATTTTTTGAGGTTATTTTAGAGGGATTTGCCATTGACCCACTTATAAGTCGGTACAACTTTTTGTTAGAATAAGTTGACAATTTCAAACCAATGCTCTGATGTTTTAACCTGGTTTCGGTTAATATTCTTAGAAATGACACCGATATTTCATTTTAAATCATTAAGAAAAATGCATAATGCACACTTTAAATAAAAATAAAGTTATTAAAATATGTAAATACTTGTACTTTATGTATAATCTTAGAATGCATAAATGATATGATATATCCATACTACATTTCAAAGTCCAGATAATACTAATCTTTTTATGACTCGCCTATAAGTCGGATCTAGAGTTTTGGACCAAAATTTAACTCCCAAAAAACCGACTTATAAGCGAGTATATACGGTAGTTATGATGAGCAAGAGTGCTTCTTCCAGAGTAGTGAATTTCATGACCCCTGGGTCAGATGTGCTGGTGTGAGGGTGGGGCTCTTGATAATATAGTAAAAATGCATTAATTCTATTAAATAATCATGTTTGCTCCTTGGTGTTAAGCAGATAAACAAAGTGATTAGTTATGATGAGCAAACTTATGGTCCCAGGGTCAGAAGCTCTGGTGTTGGGGGGGGGGGGGGGGGGCCTATTGATAATATAGTGAATCTGTAGGAAAAATGTGTTATTTCTTTAAAAATCTTCTCCGCACCTGGGCATATCAGAGGCAAAAAGAGTAAAAGTTTTAATAAGGAAGATTATTTTTACCAGATTTTTGAACATCTGGACCATTTGGTCAAGTGTTCTGGTCCTGGCCAGGGCTCTATTATTTTGTATTCTTTTGAGAGCAGTTATTCCCCTTTGCCGTTTACTTTTGAAAATTTATCACTGTAAATAATGTACTTGAAAGGTAAATAGAATAAGATAATTATGCAAAAACTTTTATTGTATAATACAAAAAGTACTTTCGTAGTTTTAATGATCAGATAGACTTGTAAGTAGTAGATAAATAAAAATGAGACAAAAATAACTTGTCTTATTAAATGTTCATCAAGGACCAAGAGAGGCCAATGTAAGATATTTCAACAAAGGATTAAAATAGTACAGAAGCATTGATAATTTGTTAATATACTGTATGGTGATAGTGATAAATGGGGATCAGATTTAAAGAACATAATTTATAAACTGTTAATGAATATTAAGACCAATTATTTTGTTGATCATGATCACCCTATTTTTCTTGCTTTTTGGCAACAAAGTTTCACCTTTCAGTTCATTTTATACTCTATGCATCCTTTAAATTGTTGTATCATACTCAGGTGACCGTTAAGGCCCTTGGGCCTCTTGTTTCAAATAAATAAACTATATCAACAATTGAATTGATGCATGTAGTTCACACAGGAAGAGAGCAATAATTAATGCATGCAATAATCCAATTAATGAACGAAATAATTGAATCATTGCTCTCTTCAATTGGATGCATACATTTCCATTGATGCATGCAATGTATGTAATTTATTTATTGCTCTCTTCAATTGAATTGATGGTATAATTAATTAATGTGCGCAATAATTCTTTTAGGGAGAACGACTATTTAGCTGGTGACATTTTAATTTAAATTTAAACAGTGACTTCTTTAATTGAATTATTGCTCTCTCTAAAAGATCTGATGCACGCACTTTCCCCTAACAAAATCGTCGTCAAAGATATCTTCAGTCAAATAAAAGAAATCAACAAATCATTTATGCCGAATTTTAAATTAATTTTTGCAAGCAATAATTCCATCCATTTGCACGCATCAAATGAATTGTTGCTTTCATTATATTCAATTGATGAGAGCAATAATAGAGTTGGTATCTTCAAATATTTTTTTCTTTTTTTTCAAAGATTTTTTCAATTATTTTAGTTTTAATTTTTCGTTCCATCTGTGTAATCTTTACATTCTAAATGATTGACCAGGTTACGCAGCTCGATTCCAAAGCGATTGGAAGCCCCGTCGTCGCAAACCACGATCAAAATGTACGATCCTCTGCCATTCTCCGAACCATGGCTTGAGACGATGTGGAAGCCCTATATCCGGATCAAACTTGAAGAAATGCTTAAGGTATCCAATGTATAACGAAGGGATTTTGAACAATTTTGAATCGTTTTAAACTAGTTAAAAATACATTGCTAGATAACGATGAAAGTGAAATGAACCAAATTCACATGACTGATAACAAATGAGAAGCTGATCATTTTGCACCTGAAAAGTTTTTGAAGAGTTATCTGCCCTTGAAGAAAAGAAGAAAATTTTAATTTTGTCAAAATATCTGTGGTAAATGATTCATTTTATTTCATATTTTAATAAAAAGAGAGTTTATGCATATTTTCACCAAGAGAGTTGTATGAAATTCACACTACTTTTTACAATATCTTAATAAAACATGCGCTGCCCATAGACATCAGTGTAAAATTTAAGGTGCAATAAATTGGACAATAATTAAAATTTTGTAAATCCCTTTGGTGGAGCACGTTTATTTCATAATATCTTCAAAATGCTACCATGATAAATCATTTTGGAACATTCATTTATTAGGTACAAAATATGGTCGTTATACATTGAATACCTTAAGAGGCTACATCTGACATATATTTTTCCGAGATCAATGACCAGATTTAAGTTTCTTGAAGCAGGTTTAGTAACTATGGAGCTTTCCTGGACGAAACTTGCAAAGATAATTAATGCATCTGGGCTTTCTACATGTACCTTATGTGTTTTACGAAGTATCATATATATATATATATATATATATATATATATATATATATATATATATATATATATATATATATCTAGTTTATGAAAAAGTTTCTAGAGCATACCCACTCCAAAATAACTTTATGGATGTCCGTCTTTCAGGAAGGAACAGTAACTCTTGAAATTATCTATTGTTTTTAATGTCTCAAAAAGAAGCTTTTTATTCTTCCTTCAAAATATGATGCTTGGTCTTGTTTAAAGGAGTTTGGATACAGATTTTAAGTTAATATTTTCTGAAATTTTCAGTTTAATATCATGAATTATATGTTGCTAGAGCATTTCACTCTAAAATATAATAAAAGCGTGTTTAGAAACTTCTATTTTCTGGAAATTACTAAAACTACGAATTTCCGGACGTGTTTGATTGACACATATCCTTGCACTTTCACGTCGTAGACTATCCATAATACGTAAGAGAAGTATTTTTGATTTTCATTATTTTTCATTGATAAACAATTTTGCTGTGTATTGATGAAAAATATTAAAACTATAACCAAGAAAATTCAGAATAAATTGTGAGAAAGCATAACCAATTAACCAGTATTGTCAATTAATATCTCTAATATTTAAATATAGCAATAAAATTTTTAAAGTAAGTCATGATGAACTTTTTTACAGTTCAGTTGACGTACTTTGAGGACCCAAGATGCATCAACTGACAAAGTTTGATGATTCCAAGCCAGTTAGTACCTGAAATATTTAAGTATAGCCATAAAATTTCAGAAGTAGGTTATGGTGACCTATTTTTCAGTTGACGTACTCTGAGGACCCAAGATTCATCAACTGACAAAGTTTGATGATTCCAAGCCAATTAGTACCTGAAAATATTTAAATATAGCCATAAAATTTCGAAAGTAGGTCACAGTGACCTAATTTTCAGTTGACGTTCTCCGAGGACACAAGAAGCATCAACTGACAAAGTTTGATGATCATTGGCCTTAAAGTGTCCAAAATATGCCTCTTAAAACAATTTGAAAACGAATGCCTGCAAAATTCAAACAGTAGGTCAAAGTGACCTACGTTTTGATAAATGTTTTAAGGCCCCAAGATGAATCAGCTTACAAGGTTTGATAATTCTAAACCTCTCAGTATCTAAAATAATGACCTTAAATGTTTTGATAAAGAGTCATAAAATTCAAAGAATGGGTCACGGTGACCTACTTTTCAGACAACTTGATATGAGGTCCTAAGATGCATCAACTGAGAAGATTTGATTATCCTAGTCATAATAGTAAGCAAAGTATCAAAGTTTTAAAAAAAAAAAAAAAAAAAAAAAAAAAAAAAAAAAAAAAAAAAACATAATTCTTGGTCAACTTTGAAGTGACCGTGAGACCACGCCCTTTGCCCCAGGGTGATGCCTTGAACAATTTTAAATCAACATATCCTTATCTTTATGTGTATGTTTGGTGATAATCTGTTCAGTGGTTTTTGAGAAGGAGATTTTTTAGCAACCAGTACTTTTGTTTTTATTTCCCTAATTATTTCCCCTTCTTTAAGGGTCACATCCCTAGTTTTATTTGCCTAAGAGGCTGCTCTGTGACAAATTTGACAAAAATTGGCCAATTAAAGGGTTCTTGAGATATGGCCCATATTCTAAAAAGTTTACGCACATCACACACCGCACAAAAGGCCATAGCATTAGTGCTATGGGAATTATCATTTGCATCTACAAAAATTTTTCATTTCTTCAGCAACATCATAAACATTTATAAGAAATAATAGAGGTCCTAACAATGAACCGTAATATTAAAGATTTTTGTCAGATAACAAGCTTCTGTAAAAAAAAACTCTTTGTGATTTACCTTCTATGATATATAATTCTTATGCCACACACGATAAAATACTTTAGAAAGGTAAAAAGGTAGCCCCATCCCTGTGATCTACAATCAGTAGGTTAGGCATACGTCATCTCACTGCTCTCTTAAGTATTAAAATAAAGGAAATGCTTCTTCATTTATCAATTAAAATTTATCAATTAACGATGAAGCTCTATTGTTAGCTCACCTGAGCTGAAAGATCAAGTGAGCTTTTCTGATCACATTTTGTCTGTAGTCCGTCTGTCTAGCTGCCCGTTTGTCTGTCTGTCCGTCCGTCTGTAAACTTTTCAGATTTTCGACTTCTTCTCCAGAACCACTGGGCCAATTTCAACCAAACTTGCCACAAAGCATCCTTGGGTGAAGGGGATTCAAGTTTGTTCAAATGAAGGGCCACACCCTCATTCAAGGGGAGATAATTCAGAAATAGTGAAAATTTGGTGGCATATTTTAAAAATCTTCTCAAGAACCACTGGCCCCAAAAAGTTGAAACTTATAGGAAACCTTCGTTATATAGTGTAGATTCAAATTTGTTCAAATCATGACCCCTGTGGGTAGGATGGGGTCACAATTGGGGATCAAAGTTTACATAGAAATATATAGGAAAAAATCTTTAAAAATCTCTTTCTCAAGAACAGCAGAGCCATGATTTGTCATATTGATATGTAAGCATCCTCAGGTATTGTAGATTCAAGTTTGTCCAAATCATGACCCCCGGGGGTAGGGTGGGGTCACAATTGGGAATCAAAGTTTTAGGAATATATAGGAAAAAACTTTAAAAATCTTCTTCTCAAGAACAGTAAAGTTACGTTTAGTCATATTGATATGGAAGCATTCTCAGGTATTGTAGATTCAAGTTTGTTCAAATCATGACCCCCGGGGGTAGGGTGGGGTCAAAATGGGGGATCAACGTTTTACATAGGAATATAAAGAGAAAAAACTTTGTCTCAAGAACAGCAAAGCCATGTTTAGTCATATTGATATTGAGGCATCTTCGGGTAGTGTAGATTAAAGTTTGTTCAAATGATTACCCCTGGGGGTAGAGAGGAGCCACAAGGGGGTATCAAATTTTTACAAAGGAATATATAGGAAAAAAATCTTTAAAAATCTTCTGCTCAAGAATAACAAAGCCATTTGTTATATTGATATGGAAGCATCCTCAGGTAGTTTAAAATCCCCCCCCCCCCCCATGTAAACTGTTCAATACTGAATTGATTTTTGCTTTTTCCTAGCCATAGTGCTCAGGTGAGCGATGTGACCCATAGGCCTCTTGTTAATCAAGTATTCAAAGGACATGCATCATTTTGGATAGACCTAACCCATGCGCATGAATACTAGTATTAGAAGCGCAACGTATTCGTGTTTCACCTTACCATAGCCTCTGCCCATGTTGCTCTTGTAGAGTGGAAAAACTTGTAACAAGACGCATCATGTTGAAGAAAGCCATTAGGACAGTCGGCTATTGCTGCAAAATTTCAAACTTGAATTGTTTGCATTTTCCTATTTTTAGTGTCTGAATGTAATGGTCGTTAAGCAAATACTCAGATTTATGACTGATTTTTTTTTTTTTTTTTTTTTTTTTTTTTTTTTTTTTTTTTGCCAAACATTTGTTGGTTGACACGTGGATGCACAAACTAGACAATGGCAACCACAACAAATTCCTTTAAGTAAATACTGTAGTTATAATTTTGAGGTTTCTTGGGTTTGGATATTCACCGATATATTTTTAGACATATTCGACTAATAATATTGTCAATCATAAACACATTTATACCAAACTGACCAGTTGTTGTTTTTTTTTTTTAATTTTGAATTAGATCATTCAGCGATTTTATTAACAATTTCTGTTCATTTCCATATTTCTTTGTGATTTTTCAACCGTACGAAATTTCTACTAACCATTGTTTATTTTAAGAATTTAATTAATTCGTATTCCAGGAAAAATGGTTTTATTGGATGAAATATATCCATGGTGTATATAACTTCATCAGTAACTCACTAAGCATTCTTACCAGTAGCTAGACCAGTCAAAATGACGGCAGCAGAAATCCAGTGCGCACCCATTATTAGGGAACAGTCTATGTGCTAGTAATCGACATTTGATCAACTTGACGAACAGATAAGATATTTCGTTAGATAAACACTGCAATGTTAACAATGAAAGCGATTGCTGTTTTAACTTTGGCTGTCACTCTTTTTCAAGCAGGTAAATGATGAGCTTTTTGTAGCTGCTGTGAATACCACTGGATAAATATGAAAATATTCAACAACGATCTCTAATTTACACGACAGGTGTATATTCTGAAATCAGAAAAAATTCTTAATTACTGCTATTTATAAGCAGCTTTGTGATTTACACCAGTTTGCGAGTGTAAGCGTATTTTTTTTTCCAAGGGAAATTGAGCTCTAAGTTGGTAAATATCGATTACGAAAACAATAGATATTCATTATTCATGTAATCATTGCTAACGATTCCTCAATAAGTATGTATATTTTCTGATTTGACGTAGAGCTATCATTATTAGCATCTGCAGTATGTTATAATTCATTTCGAACAATGAAACTTGATATAACTGAAGAACTTTTTAATACATGTATAGTTATAACATTTCAAAGAACATAATATTTCTGAGAAGTGTAATGTGTATTATTTTGTTCTTGCTTCTAGTGTCAGTGTACGGTCAGGGCTGTCCAAATGGCTTCATGATGCACGGAGAAGCCTGCTATCTGTTCTCCATTCTCCGAGTGTCTTGGATCCAAGCAATGGTCTCAATTAATCAGTTGATGCTATATTTTTGTATTTTCAATACGCAGATAGTATTTCAAAAGAAGCCTCTTCTTTCGCTAATTTTCTACATAAGTATAAAATATCATATTTCTGTTGTATTTCAAGAAATTTTGCGAACTTTACGGAGGAGAACTGGCTGTCATAGAAACTGAGCAGGAACAGCTGTGGGTGGAATCTTATCTCAACAGCACCTGGACACATTGTTAAGTATTACAGTGGCATAAAACTCTCTTATTTAAACACATAATACATGTATATTTAATCCAAGAGGTGACTTTACTTTGATTAGGAAAGCAAGGCTAATTGCCGATTGATGTACATGCATATGCATGTACTAGTATTTTGATAAGCTATATATAACTACTCCTATGCATCATTTTTCATCACTATTATTAATACAACAGACAATCAGACAGACGGGATTTGGCTCGGAGGAGCGGATCTCTTAGTGGAGAACGAGTGGGAGTGGGTGAAGGAAGGAAGACCTTTCACTTACACCCGATGGGCGCCCGGGGAGCCAAGTCACTATCAGAGGGTGGGAGCCGACGAAAACTGCCTTGACCTTCTTCCACATAAACATTTCATGTGGAATGACGAGAGTTGTGCCTGGAAGATGAACTTTTTATGTAAAACAAGGTACTTGACTGTCCTTCCTATTTATCATACCAGTAAACTTATCAATATTCATACAATACTGATAATTAGCCAAATCAAAATGTCCAGGGACGTAATTTTGAGCTGGCAACGTCCATGGACCACTCAGTAAAACCTACAGGTGTCTCTGGTATTCTCCCATTTATAAATGGACAGAAAAGTAAAAGAATCATCGGATCCCTTAATCAGGGGTTGCGTTCTGTTTATGTCTTTGCTTCATGTGTTGAGAATATATGTATGTATAAGCGTACTGTGTAGTGTACATTTAAGAAATGAATTGAATTTTTGAAGATTCATGAGGACATGAGCTACGACGCTTCACGACGGCATATTTCATGAAGCGCGTTAGCGCTTCATGATAAATATGCCGGCGTGAAGCGTTGTAGTTCATGTACCTCAGGAATCTTCAAAAATTAAATTCATTTCTTATATTTACATTATTTTTCTGATGAGTCCCCACAAATTACGCCATTCAATTGACATTTTTTTAAGCAAAACAGTTTGCACTATAGTTTTGAAGTACAGTATGGTATTATGACGTAACAATGGAGATATTCATGCTCATACATGGTAGTTCATGAGAAAATGAACTGTATTCTGATTTGCAAAGAATCTTAAGGAAAAATATTTGGAAATGTAAATATTAAGATTTGTTCACATGATGACCCAAAGAGCAATCACATACAGTCAAACCTCATTATCTCGTACTCGATGGGACCGGAAAAAAACTTCGAGATATCCGAGGGTTCGAGATATCGAGGGTAAAATACTTAAGAAATATGTGAGTAAGACTTCCCAATCACTTCGACATATCCGTGGTATTTGAGATAATCCGTGTTTGAGATACTGAAGTTCAACTGTATTTGGGGTGAAATGTTTACATCGATTTTTTTTTGGGGGGGGGGGGGGCGGTGAAATTTGTAGGGAACAACAGAAAATATTATTTGATATTGCTTTCTAAGCATCAGCCTTTTTTGTAAATTAAGTTCTGCTTATCCCTGGGGTCGGGGTTATGTGGCCATAGCAGGGGTACACAGAACATAAAAACTTCCTTTAGAAATGTGTAAACTTCAACTTAGTGTACCTTAAAAATATTGTCACCAAGGGCTTTAAGCTTCTGGTCACCTGGTAATGAGTTTCTTTTACCTACAACTTCCTGTCATAGAAATATGTCTCAGGTGAGCATTGCAATCCATGGGCTTCTTATTTTTTCTTGCAGTTTGGACGGTGATCCATTGACTTTAATAGGAAAAAGGTCGAACTCAGTCTAAGAATATCATAGAGAACGTTCTGAATCAGAATCTTCACATTAATACAAATAAAGTATGTTTAAAAAGCAAAGACGTTTTCGATTTACTTGAAGTTTTAAGGCACCGCGCATAAAACTTTATTTAACATTAAATTAAATCACATTGCCATGGGAATAGTTATACCAGTAAGTACTTCCGGCTTAAAAACCTCAAAGCTATAGAATTTTTAATAAACTGATGGAGATTGATAGTAAAGCAAGTGGATTCTAATCAAACTGTGAAGGCTTTGCCAAGCCACGTTCTTCTGTATATTGCCCTGCTTTTGCCAATTACCTTTCAATTAACACAACAACATTTCTTTGAAGTTTTAATAATATTTCTATTCAAATTAATACATGCGAGGTTGTTACAGGATATTATCAACTTTGTCTTGTAAACATTAGTCTTGTCAAACAGTCAGTTACAGATACAGAGCACGTTCGCACCTAAACCTTTTGTAAACAATTACTATTAACAACCAGACACTAAATTGGCAAAAACAGCACAGACAAGAAACATCATCTTCCTTTTTAATTTTACTTTTTAATACATGCACCAACTGCTCTTGTCAGAACAATAATTTACAGAAGAGGTATCGACTGCAAATTAATGCAACAGAGCAAGAAATTGAAAACTTTCTGTCATGTTTCAACTTACAAACCATGTTTCAAACACGCACCAGTGTGTCTGTACATAACACTAAGTAAGCAATTGTAGCTCAAAATTAACACAACTGTGACGTCTTAACAGAGGAATTTAATCACCCTCTTTTGTGGGGTATGGTACCACTTGGTAAGGTTTGGGGTATCTTATTAAGCCGTCCTCTGCTGTAAGCGAAGGATTTGGATTATCTTCCGGTGCTCGGAGGTCAAATTTGTTGATTATATTCGCAATAATAAGAAACAAAATTTGGTCCATGAAACTGTTAAACTTAGTCATTCGATGCCCTAAAAAGATATAAATTTACACAATAAAGCTTTTACCATCTTATTTTAGTTGCATCTTAAATACTGCAATCAATTAAACTAAATTTTAAAATTATCTCTTTCGATGTTTTAAATTAAAGTACAGAGACAGAATTTCTGTAAATCATATCGGTATTAAGGTTCATTGACCCTCTGATAAGGGAGATAACCCGAACTCAAATAAATGTCCTTTGCACAATTGTCAGGTTAAAGGGCGATTTCTGTCAAATTTTGCCCGAAAAGTATGCTAAAAATTGTGTGCATTTTAATCATAAATAAATTTCTTCTGGAAAAATCACTATCGTTTATAGGCAAAATTTTATCATGAGAGAACCAAGGGATTATAAACCTTAAGTCTCCAATTTTCTAGATGTGCTCTACAACTTACCCAGTCCATACGGCAAGAATCCTTCATGACGGATAAGTTTTCCATCAGAATCCGTGAAGTTTTCCGGTCGAAATTCCGAGGGGCGTTTCCAGTACGTATAATCCATGTGACAAGATCGTAAGTTTAGCAAAAGTAGGTCTCCGCTTGGCACTCTGTAACCCCCAACCTCCGATTCCGATGAAACTTCATATGGGTATCCATATGGAACTGTGAATAAGATACTGAATTTTAACTTTCTTAGTTTTTCCCAATCAAAAGACTGAAACCGGAAAATATTGTAGATCTGGGGTAATTTGCTTACATAAAAATTCAATTCATTGATTTATTTATCTCTCAAAAAATGTGAAACAAAAAAATGCGAGACAGCATTTTTCTAGGGCACAGAAATAAAATGATCACATGCTGGTCATTGTAAAGAGCTACAAGTAAGTACATAAAAAAAAAATGCATGACATTTAGCTAGCACTGACCAATTGAAGCATTTCTGACAAACATAATTATATAATTTTCAGGAACTGAAAAGATTTTTTTTCTGACTCGATCTTGATAGTAGTATTAAACATTAATACTGCTGCAATAAATTATGGATTTGAATACATAATTTTGCATAAGAATTCTTTTTTTAATGCCATTTTTTTAATGCTTTGATTATTTTTGTTTTAATACTTTATGCTGTTTCTGTTGGATCGATAAAACAGTGATAAAGTTAAAAGGATTTCCAACAGCCTGCCCATAATAATAGTTTTCAAATTTTTAGAAATACAATACGTGAGAAAAATGACGATAAGAAGATATTTTTGTTAATGAAAAGAAGATAACCATACACATCTTAAGCAACTGATTAAAGTATAAAATAATCGAAATGATAGTACAAAACCATAACATCTACGCCCCTGTTGGCTTCGCGCTGTGAACAGACCTGGGTTAGAAAATCTCTGTGCTTCTTGTATTGTCGCTAGGATAAACGGGAGCTTCTCTCGGTCACCCCAGGAAACACATCCATCATCCCTTATCTAAAAACATCGTAATCGGTGTTGTAAGTTCAGAGATTGTAAATATTTACGGGTTGTACGCACCTCCCGCTACAGCTTTACAATTTGATTTTAGGGATGTTAGCTAACTTCATATCATTCGTTGAAATTATAAATGTACCCCCTTCTTTTAAAATTATTTCAGTTGATAAGCTATGTTAATATAGAATTCAAAACATCAAATACAGTGGAAATATAGAGCAAGCTTATCTCTTTCTGTGCTTTCTAAATACAAATGTCGAGAACACTGCCTACGCAAGCTGGAAAAACATATTTTTGCCCTTTGTATTTTATTCATGGCCTCACACAAAGTATTTAAGTAAAATGTTTTTTTTTTTTTTTTTGGTTAAGCTGTTTACCTCATTAATTAACAGTTGCATTATTCTTAATCCTTCATGATGTTTGAAACAAGTCAAATTATAGTATGCAAACTTTTGTTCATTTGAGACTCATGCATAAAAACCAAACTTTTGGCAAATGAAATTCAGAAACTAGGGATATCCAAAGTACCTGCAGCTTAATGACATGGCGGCACTTTTTCTGAAGTTCAGGATATCGTATCAACATCAAAAATGTCCACATCACCACGCTAACGGTGGGTTCACATCCAGAGACAAAAAGATTAATCACCCCCTGAAGAATGCCTTCATCTGAAAATAAAGATTAAGCTGAATCATTAAAGTTTTTATCCTTAGACAAGCAAAATATTATTGGAAAAATTATGAACTAAAATGGTCTCTGGGAGGTATTTACAAATGATTCTGGTATATCTATCATATATACGAATTGACTGTAATGTATATCGTATACCGTTGACAACTTTCCCCTCTGTAGCGTTGTACTTCAGGCAAACATCAACAAAATCCGGGAGCTCTTTTTTAATCAGAGATGTTTTATGATTTGTTAATCTGGGTTCCAGGAACTCTTGTACATACTTGACGGAATCTCGACATTTTGAAACCTGAAAAAATATTTATAGTTTTTGCAATGCACATAGTAAACAAAGTTTCAGATTAGGACTATATAAACTGCTAGTGAATGGTCTATATAATCTGTGTGATTTCTAAATCTTTTGACGAACCTTATTAGAAGAGAGAAGTTGTAGTACACTGAAACCATTCTCCGGTATACCAAAATTGCCACTTTTGGAAATCTCTTGGAGACATTCTTTAAAACGTCTACACGAGGGTCGGTCAAACTCGAGTCTGAAAAATATTCTGTTATGAAGGCTTGTACTACAGTACACAATACCGATCCGAATTCATCAACACTAGTAATCAATTAGAAAAATATTCCACAGAAGGTTTTCCATTCCGCCTTTTCCGTATACACTTCTTTTATAATGTTATTGTATATGTACACAAGGATTCTCGCAAACTTGCATATTCTGTGAAATTGCAGATCTCGAAAAATTCTAGCACCAACCAAAAACTGGATTCTCTTCCTTTCCTCCAAATTAATGCATTGTTCTAAGCCCCCACCCTACCTCTTTTAAAGCATAATTAATTGACCTTGAGTTTTTCGATCCCCAAGTCATATTTTGGAATTTTGAGCTACAACAATCTTTATCATAGATGTTTCCTCCTTTTGTTTAATGCGCCCTCCTTAATTTGTAATCATGGCCATCATGACCTTGAGGATTTTTTCTTGAAACAATATAAAACATCTTATGCAATGGTTAACAACACCAGGATTGAACACATTTTAATCGACGGTTCAAAGTTCTCGATTTAATAATATTATAACAATGAGTTACTCTCTTGAGCCACCTTTGGGTCACCAGAAAAATACTCAACTTATCACGGTTCCTAAATCACGGCTTGGGCATGATTTCAATATGTCATTGCCATTCGACCCTTACTCTTAATATACATGTATCACCTTGCCTTAAGATCATGACACGTCCTTATGTCATGAATAGAATTTATCATTCGAATCAAGGGTTCTAGCGTTATGGCCCGAACACGACTTTGTGACAGAACATGTCAATGCTATAATGTTAATGTGTGATAACCTTATAAAATCAGGATTGGCAACGTTGAATGCCGATAATCTGGAGGAGAAATATTCCCAAGACAGCGCGATTTCAGTCTATTTTAGTCAACATGCAAAGACAGCTCGGGATCCCAATTTAATTCTTGATTTTAAAATAATTCCTTGTCAATATGAATAATTAACTGTATTTATCTCTTAAGTAAAATTCCCTGTTTGCCACTGAATATTTTAAGGCGATAATTATGCAATATTCAAGATCTGTTTTACTGTATTCATGCTTTCAAGAAAAAGCAATAAGTCACGAAAAAATAAAGAAAAAAATGAATTTCCCCGATAAAAGGATTTCTAAATTCAGTTATAGTCTGACGGGAATTATGTAACTCCCTCAGTTTCTCACACCTGCATTGTTTCTGGGGTGACAGTTTCCGTGGCTGTTTATTTTCATATGTCATATTCACTCCTAATATAACAAACAAAATCTTCGTTATTGGAAACATCCTCATACCAAACCGAGAAAAAATCATTTTCAAACTACCTTACTTTCCATGTGTTAGAAACGCAATAATTTTTAATTACTGTGTTGTCACACTATACCAATACATCCATGCAAAAAAATACCACAGAGATAATTTGGTTAATCATTAACGTGCCCCAATATTATACAGTATTAAAGCATTGTTTAATATACTTATTTATGCTTTAACGATACATGTAGGCATCCAAATCTTAATTAGGAATTGGATACAATGAAGTTGCCTATAATGTAGGCTACTTCTTTACATTGTGTTGGAAATGGTTATTTAAATCAGATAAATGAATGAACCTTGGTTTTTGACTTAAATAAATGTATCTTAAATTTTTATGTAAGAGGAATATTTTTCCTTTGTCTAAGATACGCTTATAAATAAATATTGTAAAACCTTTCTCCAATTGTAATAGCTGATACAATGTTGTACACAGCCTCTGTGATAATAGTCAACATGCTGAATTGGCGACATTTCTCTGCTGAAAGCTCCGAGTGAAGGAATCGGATCTCCTCTAAAATCGTCATCTCTATAGAAGACTTCTCCTTTAAAAAGTTATCCACCGTCTCCTCGGTCAATTTTTCGAAAATTCTCCAAAGCTCGGCGTTTCCCAATGAAGAGCCTAGTATTATAAACTGGATTAATTTGAACCCCATTTTCATAATAACTTCAAACATTTAGGACAAAAAACCTCAATGAGATAGATATTTCAATAGTTTAAAGAAGGCTGGGTGGGAAACAAATTACCAACAGATCAACAGGCACTTATTTTGTATATGGGGTCACGCCCTTCTTTTTCTTTCCACAAAGTACCTAACTCAATTTCTGGCACCCCCGCTTCAAGCTCGTATTTTGCTAACATATCAATCATTAACCTACTTTAAAATGACATAGTTCGCTTTGAGAGACTTTTTCCCTTGTCAAATAAATCGTTTCAGACGTCTCTGGTCGAGCCTTTGTATTGTAAACCACTCATTTATTCCTCAAGAATTACCTCCATACATTTTAAGACTGTAGACGAAATACAAGAACTTCTGGTTTGGATAATAAATGTAGGATAAAACCAGACACTTCCGAGTTTTCCATTCTGAGGTCTTTAGTTTTATCGTACACTACAACCCTCACCAGAGGTTCTTGTATCTGAAATGATTTATTTGACAAGAAAAAAAGTCTCTCAAAGCGAGCGATGTCATTTTAAAGTAGGTTAATGATTGATTGAGTTAGGTACCTTGTGGAAAGAAAAAGAAGGGGGTAACCCCATTTACGAAACAAATGCCTGTGACAGATCCACCTAAAATATGAAATGATTTTCTTTAGCCATAAACTATTATTCATGAAAAATAGTGTTTCAGCTATATTTTTTACTACATTTCCTTATTTTTACAGAGTTCTTCCGTTCCAGAAAGTTTAAAATGTATAAAAATTGTCCTGATAACCCAGTTGCAAAAGTAATCTGAATTTTGCCACGAAGGTAATAAATGATAACTTATCTTCAGTACATACTTTTTTGTGTAATATTGAGTGTAAAAGATTTCTTTCTCAAACTATACTCAACTTGATACTTTAAAATATTAAAAATTGGCTGACCTTGGGAAGGCTGTGACGGCGTGATATACGTTGACCAGTGTCGGTAAGGCTGCAGTGAACCCTGTTCCAGGACTTGTTTAATATTTTCAAGACCACCAACCACAGTTACATGATGAGCTCCTACTCTAAACCGAAATATACTGCCATATTTCCTCTCCAAATTCCTCAGAAAAATCATCAACTTCTTGTCATTTGAAATGGCAGCAATATAGGGCCATCTAAAGGGTCCTGGGGGAAGTCCACGGTTTTTCAAGAAATAATAAGTAAACAGAATCACCATTGCACTAATTAAGTAAGGTCCATATTTAAGAAAACTCTCCCAACCCATCATTATTCAGTGAATTTTTTTTTCAAATTAAATTTTTAATAAGAAGTGAATTCCTTCAAGAGCTGTTTTCATGATAAACGTCGTTTTAGTTTATCTCTATTCCGTCTACGAAAAGCCAAGTTTTGTTTACAAGCCTGCAAAAGCTCATAGCGCACGTTACTCTTAACTATACGGGATATATAATCTACGCAATGGTTGTAAAAAAAAATATCTGCCAAGTTAAAAATGTACATGCCAACATAAGAATATTAACAATTTTTGAAATACCTAATGTATAATGCAAAATTTACTAGTAGTGTTATCAATTAAAATATATATCCTGTTAAATGTTAGTTTTTTTAAGTGTCTTTAACTCGCATGTAAATTAACACATGATCATTTAAAAGACCATGACCATGGACCACTTGGGCCACACCATTATCAGCCTTCATCGTGTCTTAAAATTAAGTTGATACTTGAGAATTCAACTCAGACAGAAATTTCAATTTCGTCTCTTGGCTAATTCACACTAGTAATTAAGCGTAACTTAGATTACAAGTGAAGTTCCCGTGTAAAGCTGTTAAATAAGTGAGCCATCAGAAAAATCACAAATACGTTAATTAAAGAAATATTACCATCTTGATTTTTCCATGTCGTCAAATTCGATTGAATACAGGTGTTGAATAACAATTTTCTCTCCTCTGAGCAGAAGCAGGGGAGATCATCATGAAATTCTATCGCCATAACAAGATACAAGACTCCTGAAAGACAAACGCAAGGTAATTTGAACTTTACTTTTTTCCTGGAATTCCAGATTCCAATACTTGAAGAACCCGTGTGCTACTCTTGTAATGTCTATTTATGGTGCTGGGCATCTCTTCTAAAACAAAACTGGATGGAAAAAAAACCATGTAGAATATATGTTTAGTAATTTTTGTATATTTTTCTTTGAATTATACAAGAATTTTCATCAATTGATATCTATTCAAAACCCCTGGTAATGTTTGTTGATTTTGTCTACGAACATCTGTAATATATATACATCTGTAACATACTGTACTATAATTAATAATTATAAATATTATAATATGTACTATAATTTTAAATTAAGAATATCTTGAAAAATTATCAGTAGGTGAGGTACGTTGCGTATGTATTTCCTTTACCCGCACTGCGATAAAATTCGGTCAATTCTGCCACTGTCGAACACCAAATTGCAAAATTAATATGATTTAGCTGATCCCGCCCACAATGTGACGTAAGCAGTCCAATATCTCATCGAAAAGGTCCAATATCTCACTCTGCGGTCAAACATCGATTTTTTATGACCGCTTAAGTAAAACATTGGAAATGTTAGACTCTTTTTAATATAGATTTATATATGAAACAATGTTTAAAGGTATAACAATATAGATGTATTGCGAACCGATTTAATTTGAGCTAAGAATACTGTACTTTCATTAGAATCCGCTCTGGAGATTGTATCCCTGCATAACTTAAATAGAACACATACAACATACTGAGGATATAGAGGTGCAATTTATATTGACTCGATTGCCTTTTTTATTTTGAAGTCACTTTTTGTTTTGTTTGTTTGTTTATTGTTTAACGTCCCTCTCGAGAATTTTTCACTATGGAGACGCCACCACTTGCCAGTGGAGAGCTGCATTTTGACCTATACTCGGCACTTAGGGCCATTGAGCAGAGAGGGATATTTTTCGTGCCAGCTCCTACTGCGACACGGGACCTCGGTTTATACGGTCTCATCCGAAGGACCGGTCTCCACATCCCACAGTGGGATTCGAACCCGCGACGTAAGGGTCAACTCCTTACTCCTCGACTCTAGAGCGAACGCTCTAACCACTGCGCCACGGTCACTTTTTGAAAACTAAACCTACAACGGGAAATGTTTTCCACAATTCGAAACCCCTGTCGGTTAGGGAAAAAAAGCTGGTAGTTAAAGTAAAGCCCCCTTAACAAAGGGACAGATATGTTATCTAGCTTATCCTTTAAATCTATATACAGGGTAATTTTTTTTTCCCTATTTTTCAAACAGGCATCTCTGGAAATTTCAGGTGCCGAAATATCTTGTGTGAATTCCTTAAACACAGCATGGTATGATGTTGTATAACATGCGTTTACCACCATTTTTCTGGTTCTCTAATAAGGGAACTGTATTTCACTAACCTTGCTGAATCGTAAATCTATTCAACGAGGTTATCTTTCCTTAACCAAAATTCAGAAAGGGAACTAGTACTTGTGCTAAATGAAGGAAATTCTAAAAGCTGTATGCCCTTGTTGAATAAATAGTTAATTAAAGAATATTTTGCATTGTACTCACCCACGCATTTTTGTAGAATTTACACACTCTCTTACCAGGAGCTTATTACAAAATCTACGTCTTTCTTTCTTCTTTTTTTTTTTGGTTTTGTTTTTAAACTTTATTAACTTATAGTTTTAACTCCAAGTGGTTTCAATGCAAAATTAAATGATTATATGAAAGAGATAGCGAACAGTATTCAAACTCAGAAGTCCAGAAAACAATACAAATTTTGGAGCAGAGCAAACACGGACCTCTAAAACATCAGGGGTGGGATCAGGTGCCATGGAGGAGTGAGCATCTATTGCCGACCGGTCACACCCGCCGTGTGTATCTTGTCATGATCGGGAAATAACGGGAAAATAGAATACTATCTTTTTTTGAAAAATCTCTTAGATTCTATCATAAGGTCCTTCAGAATGGTACTTGGTTTAAATCCTCTTGTTCCTAATTCTAAATCAGAATCCGAACTCAGTAGTACTCTGTTTAGTACCGCTTTATAATTGCATGTTGTTTAATGTGGGGGTATACATGCATGATTCTCAATATAGCCTGCAATTCAATCAAATACTCTGCATTTCATACACACAACCCACCCAACCCTTTACATTTTATACGTCTTACCCCCCCCCCCCCCCTTTAGGGTCTTGATTTGCGTAATATATATGTTATATACGTTAATATTACTGTTATATAGTGATGAACTGTGTTGGCTTACTTTGTTTTGTCTAAATAAATTATTTAAACTATATTATTTATTAGGTTGCTACTCACCGTCCAAAGAAATATTGACAGCATACATGTGACATTCGTTACCCTATGACAGAGTGTCACATTAGTCTGAGATAAGGCCATCTTTAAAAATATGTTTGTTTGCCCTCTCCCGACTCAGGATAAAAATATTGGGTCAGTAGGGGGGGGGGGGGGGTATTCAAAAACACTTGCCAATATGATGTTAAAATTGTTATTAATGGGATTAGAAAATTCAGAAATGAAAAAAAAATGTCTTCTAGAGGTTAGAAAAGTTTTGAGTCGGGGCATTTTTAGCCAGTCGGTCGGGAGAGGGCAACCAATTGAAACAATTTTTTAAAGATGGCCTAAAACAAAGTCGTTGTCCAACTTTAAAACTGGAAGCAATTTTACACTGACTTGTCAATTGGCGGACACTCAGTAGACAACTTGTTATCAGCTTTAGGTGGAACTTGAGGTCAGAATATTTAATTCTTTGTTGCCTCCTTTGTAATTCAAAGTGTTGATGGACAGTTTTGTTGTTGTTGTTTTTTGTTTAGCCTGGTTCCGAGACAGGCCAGGATTGAATGAACTAAACTTCCATGCAATAGATAGTGTCCCTACTATTCTTACTGCGGCTAAGTTAAGGTAACTCTAAACAGTATAGTGTGAGTTTATCTATACATAAATTATCACAAGGTTTGAAGTAGTGAGTTTTAAAAAAAAACACATAAAACTAACATAACTCATACCATATGTAGGAGAATGACCCCCCCACTCCATCTGTCTATTTATATTAGTTCACCAGGCCCCCACCAACTTCCATGTCCAAGCAAGTGAACAGCGATACCATACAAAACGCAAACCAACAATTATCTAATGAAAAGGCATTTCTGTGAAATTTTCCCGAAAGAACACCTTGCTGAATTGTTGTTGAATCTTAATATAATATTAACATCATGTTATGTAATGAAGATCATATGACACAGGGATTGTTTAGTCTCTAGAATGTAAATGAAAACTTTCTCTCGAAACTGAATATTTTATTGGAATTTTTAATTAGATTAAGCCTTTATTTCTGTCTAAATATCGGCAGTGGGGTTTTAAATTCTGAATTGTCAAAGTTAAAAGTAACATAACTAAGAACAAAACTAATCACCAAATGAAACCACTGGTGTTGGATTACTCAATTAATTTACAAAAAAGCAATGTAGCTGCTTTCATTCCAAAGACCAGGACGGCATACTATAAAACCTGGCCTACCCTCAAAATTGGCCTAACTTTGAAATTGGAGAAAATTTAAAAAATATTATAGATCATGACATTTTTCCTTCTCTATTTTTCCAAATCTGAAGTAAAAAAAAATTAATTGTCTAAAAATGCTTCATTTTCAATTAAATACCAACATTTTTGCGGAGATCACGTCAGACCAAGCCGAGGAAGAAAGTTTTATAGTATGCTGACAAGATGAAAGAACTTGTGACTCTGCCTTCTTCCTCCATATTGACATTAGATCTGCTTTCTGTCCATTTCCTTAAAGACTCACCAAAGAGTTCGTGTGGCCGAAGATGTTTACGCTTTCGTTTTAGGAAAATAACTATAAAGAAAATCTTAATTGTCACAGCGTAAATCCAGGATACGCTAAACTGTTGGTTTATCGGAATATCACGTCGATTTGTTACCGGTCTCTTTTCATTGATTGCATTCGCTATCTGAAGACGTTCATTAAAATGAGGGTTCCATGTTTTCGCTCTGTTGAAGTAACTGGGTTTAGAAACGGCATATAAATGATAAATGAACTCCCTTACATGTTCATAGAATGCAAAATTAACTGAAAATGTGACATATTCCACTCTCTATAATCGAAATCGTGCTATCCTACCATTTTCTTCAGAAGCTCGTTTTGTGTATAGATATACTAATGACTACCTTATCTGGTTTTTAAGCAACCAAACATTTGCTGAGTGTCCAATCTGGCCAAATCAATCCAGTCTAATTAGAGAAGAAATACGACAAATGTATGCCTTGGGGACTATATTCTTATTTACACCAAATTTAGTTTCAATTTGCTACCAGATCCTGACAAGATTGGTCTGATTTTTGTAAGATATTTATGACATTAATTGCATAACCAGCTCAGAAGCCAATATGCACTTTAGCCAAATTGAACACTTTAGAATGATTTTTCTGGTGGTCTGAACTGATGGCCAATCCATTACGAAAATTATCGATCGTTCATGCATTTTTGAATGAAAGCTGACTCCTGTACGAACTCGTAAAATAGGCAATGTGATACAGAAATTGCTATTAACCTAATCTCATGTTCACGATGACACCAATTGCAAATCACGTCATTATGTCCGTCTTTCTAATAACACTAAAGGCTATTTATAGTTTCAAAATTGCGTTATTTGTAACCTAAGACTCTAACGCTAAGAACTAATCAAGGAACTTTGTGATGTAGATCTGTCAAAAGAGAGATATCATTCGCTACTTCAATCTTCTTCAACTTAAAGTTTGTATTCCATTATGTGCTTTTATGAGGATTAATCAATTCTATTTATGGAGAGTGACGAGGTTTTCAAATTTCAAACTCAACCAAATTGTAGTCAGGACATTAATATTTAAAAAGATGTGATAAGGGCAAATCTCTTTAATATAACTTTCATATACCAAGACACATAAATCCAATAATTAACAAACAACCATATTTAAGCGTTTTAGTTCAAGATTTTTGATATTCAGTTACCAAACGTAAAAAAAAAACATTGGAAACTACATTTGAACAGATCATAAATTTCCACTAAACTAGAAATTGGTGATTCTTAAGTATGCTTAAATATTATCAGAAAGGAGTGCCATATTTGTTCAGGAGCAGGAACAGATACCAGGAAATTCAAGTGGTGTTGGTGGGTGGGTATGGAGGGTACTTGTATATTAATTTTCATGATTTATGAAATTTATGTGAGATTTTTTTAAAGAAAGTTCCTAAGAATCTTTTACGTTCTCAGTGGGTTCTCGGGAGAGCAGGGGATTTGCATAAATTCAGTTTGAGACTGAAAGGGTAAATAGTACTCCGTGCATCTTATTTGCAACACTGTTTGGAACGATGCGCGGATGCATTTACGGGCCAGTTATTTCATCCTCTTGCAATTTTGTTGCGTGAGGATAATCTGAGTTCTCTACAATAATTTCAAATCCAAATTTTTAATGAGTATGTTAGAAAGCTATGCCTGTAACCGATGAAATTTTTGTTCTATTTAATCATTCATTTCAAATATATATACTGTATTAGGCAACTGGTATAAGTCCCCATCTTCTCCAAAGTTCAAAACGCTTAACCGCCGCCTGAGTCAAGTACAGCAAACCATTTATGAAAACTGAAATAATCAATTCAAACATTCTGCACATTTAATTAGGCCAAGTATTTGCACATCTTCATTGGTCATGAGCCAGGTTAACTTTTGATCAGTGTCCAAGTTATGAAAATTCATACAAGATATATCTGTCAATTCAAATAAAACATTTTTTCCTCTTTGTCATGATTACATTGTGGTTATAATACCGATAACATTATTATTGGATGTAAAATGAGATTTATCATATAATAACGTGTGAAATTTCTGCAATTTTTTTTACTTTATCAAATCTGCTGTTGCAATTTTCGTCCCCAATGACAAATATCGACATTTTCATATGACAGGCGCTTTCCATCATTTATTTGAAAACACAGCTTTGCTCTTGTAGAATGGGATTGTTCCCCACTGAAACTAGATATCACTAACACCACTAACTTAATAACTAGGGAAGAGTAATATCTGGCTTCTGCATGTAAAAGAATTTCGTCGAAAATTGAACAAAAAAATAAATGCTATATTTCAATCCCCCTATTTTTACTAATATTGAAGTTTTAATCGCACAATTTCTTCGTCCGCACCCTGTCTTCAATATTCACAAGATTAATACTGGCATATGCTAAAATTAAGACCGCATATTGTGACAATGGAAACATTTTTATTCAGATCTTCATCGGAAATTAATAAGAATATTTTCAAAGCTATATGACCTCATTCTAAATAACAGTATTGTGTAAAAGTTGTATTAAATAGTTTGAATAAGATTAGTGCAAAAAAAAAAAAAATATTTTAAATCTGAATAATATTCAGGCTATATTAGCTAGCCACAAATGATACAAAATCCAGTAATGAAATAACATACATCATTAAGTCGAATGGTGACTGACTTTTTTCATACTTATTGTTAGGCCATTATTTACACACTTGTCTACGGATTTTTCCGTTTGCCCGATCTTGACAAGGAGCACACGGCGGGTGTGACCGGTCGACAGGGGGTACTTAGTCCTCTAAGGCACGTGATCCCACCTCTGACGTTTTTTGCTCTGCTCCCGATTTGTATTGCTTTAATGGACTTTTGAGCTTGATTACTGTTCGTTATCTCCATATTTCTATCATGCAGCACTATTGGATTAGTGATTAATATTGTGATTGAATTAATGACTCCAATACATGTATATCATGAATGAATGCAAAGTCATCCGATTATATCATATCACATCAATAGTGGATTTGATGTCAGTAGTGGTTATTGCATCCAATAATTATATATTTATATCATTTTTATCATTAGTGGAAAACATATAGTTTTCCATAAATGATAAAACTTGAATCATTCGTGGATGTTGTATCATTAGAGGTTTACATGATGATTGATTTATGATACAAATATACATGTATCTATAGAATGGATGCTGTCATCCACTAATTCTACACCATTAGAGGATTTTATGTCATTAATGGTTTTCTCTCATAAGTGGACTTTTATTTTATTAGTGGTTAACGAATGTTATCAGTTGAATACCAACCTCGGGTAAAATTGTTTTCTATTGAATAGACTAAAATAATATTTGAAGTATGAGATTTCTTTATTCTTTCTGATTCACGACATTATAACCAACAGAAACGATTCAATTACGACAGCAATTTAGAAAATAAATATGATTTAGAATAATACCACCATACTATTGAAATTCTATGCAATATAGATTTCTGCCTATTGTTTGATTGAATGCAAGGGAGCAGTCTGATCTTATGTCCACCGACCCTGAAAGATCTGTGCATGTAGACGAGGTCCTACCTTATATAAATAGCAAAATACTTGTGCGAGATTTCGGATTTCAATTTATTCACTTTTACCAAAATATTGATACGTGAGGTAAAACTTATAAATAGATAGATTATTGTTCAAACTAGTCAGTGGTACATAAAGAATAAATAAAAAAAAACGCGACAGAAAGTGAATAGAAAAAAGAAATCAAGGAGAATATACAGCTTCATAAAGGAGGAGTTTCGACAAGGCCGTTTTTCGGCCCCTCACAAAATATTATGAGATATTGATATTTTGTATCTTCCTGAAAATGTGAAAAAATTATTTTGCACATTTTCCGTTCAGGTGATAATTGAAAATTTAAGTATACCCCTTTTCTTATATTTTTGAAGTAGACATTTTTATAAGGGGATAGTGGACTTTTTCTAACGTCAAAATCGTAAATGGAATAGGATAAATAGGAATAAAGACATTTATTAAGCAATTTCAACTTTTTTGGTTTGTTTACAGAAAATGGTATTTATTTTATGCGAATGTTTTTTTTTTATTTACATGTAGGTGCGATATTTTTCTGGTGTGTTAAATGTTACTTTTCTTTAACAGAGGATGAAATTAACTTAAAAAACTTAAACATATACAATATACGTTTAAAAATCATAATTAATCGACAGTTTATACATAAACTTTAAAATGAATATTTAATATTTTCACATATGGAAAATGCAAATGAAAAGATATATAAACATGAAATAGGTAAACGTCAAAACGTTCATATACAGGTAAATGCAATATATTTTCCTCAATAAAGGTATAGAACTACATGTATTATAAAAACATACCTTAATAGCATCAAATTGAATTTTAAAAAAATGTTTTGAAATATAACAAAATCGGTACGATTAAAAAAAATAAATGCAGCTATATATAAATAAATAAATAAAAAGTTTATTTAAAAGCATCCTACGGAAGTCGGTAGGTACCAGGTAACAAAAATATTTTATCTGGCGGCCGCCACGTAATTATTCTGCAGCCGCCAAATAAATATTTCTGGCGGCTGCCACATAAATAACTAGAAGCCGCCAAATAAACTTCTTGCAGTGTTGACATATACATTGTAATCTAATAAAACATAAAAAGAGAAACAACCTTATTAAAAGAGAATTTTTGTTTAAAGTGTAGATTTGATCTTTGCTCATAAGGCATGGAACTCTCAAATTTTGACTACAGAAGTTATAGTTAAAGCAACAACACTACACTTTTTCTTCACCAACAATTACTGTCTGTCAAGTCAAAAATACAAGTTCCGTCATATTCCAAGTGAAAACAAGACTGATGTGTTTATGAAACACTGATGCCCCCGTATGGCAACTTATAGCAAAGGTTAAACTTTCTCAAATGCAAATCAAATATGTTGATACCCTAAGTAAGGTATTGTCTCGAGGAAATTGTTTTGCAAAACTGGGTCAAACTCCAAGGTCAAAAGGTCACATATGGTGGTACCCAAGGAAAGGTCTTGTCATAATGAACACTCATGTCAAATATTAAAGCCTTACCCTTGACAGCGCAATATTTATGGGCTAGGTTAAAGTTGACAACAGACAGGCAGACAAACGGGACAAAAACAATATATCCCCGGGATCTTTCGATCCGGGGGCATAAAAATCAATGATTTTTCATACATATCGGTCATAGAATTTAAAATCCCTTTCTTAATCAGCATTAAATGCCTAAATACATGTAATTTGTTTACGGTAGAAATACATGTAAAGCCGAGAGTATAACTGTGTAGCAGTTAATCAAGAGCATGCATATGGATAACAACAAATTATCTGGCGACCGCCAGATATTTCAATGGCAGGCGCTATGAACTTATCGGTCGGCCGCAGAAAACTATTTGGCGGCCGCCAGATAAAATATTTTTCTTACCTAGCACATACTGGCTTCCGTATATTGCAATGTATTTGATAATATCAATAATATTAATTCAAGTCAAAATATTTTATCATGATACGTTATTATGTTAATAGCCAAATGATGAAAACCCTTAAATACATTGAGTGTTTCCTTTTCATTATGAAATTGTTAGAAGTATTTGCCCATGCACATAGATCTGCGTTATGTTTTCAGCATAAATGTACACGTGTAACTGAGAGAATCTCAGCCAGGATTTATTTCCTCCCGCTTTCTAACTCTCGATAAATATTAATATTGCTTCACCAACTCTAGTCACTTCTCATTTAGAGAGTTTTAGAATTCATTATATATGATTTGCTAGACCAGATCCGCAGTTCGAAATACATGTGAAAACGCCAAAGACATGTATTTAATCCTGCAGAAATATGCGCCTCAACATCCAGACTTAAAACAATCCACGTTCCCTACATCAACCACACGGAGATATGTTGGCGCTTCTCTAGCATGTTGGAGCGTGGATTTCTGTTTACAAGAAAGTCTAAAATAACTATGCATGATAAATAATGTTAAGGAATGGACTTGCTGCAAACATTTTTTTGTTCAGCCAGTCGGAAAATGTAACGAAGATCCAGCATCGGAACCAAGTCTGGTGGTGTGCAGTCCTAGATGCATCATCGGTGCAAGTTTGGTCATGATAAGGCTTATAGTTACATAAGAATGAGACCTGCTTCAAAATCTTTAACTTGCTCACTCATTAAGAAAATGTAGGTCAGATGCAGCACCTGAAGAAAAAGTCTGGCAGTGTGCATCCGAAGATGCATCATGAAGCAAGTCTGGTCAGCAAGTGCTATATAGCTGCTCCGTTCCAAAACCTCTAACCTGCTTTAAAAACATATACCTGGACATTCATTAGCCGAAAATGCAGCATCAGAAACCTCACTGGTGACAAGGAAACACACTAGATTAGGCGACTCTGATTAATATAGGGCATAGATATACTTGAAAAAAAAAAACTGGTTCAAAAATTTTTACCTGGAATACCAATGCCGAAGGTATTACAAAAGCTCGATCCCCCAAGTGAGAGGTGAGCTAAAATTGTGACGTTAACGTTATACGCTGGCGGCGAAAGAAGTATCGAAATGAAGACAGGATCCGATAATGTTTTCTTTTATTAATATTTTCCAGAGTCCTCTTTTTGATTTAAAAAAAAAAATGCTACGTTTGGCTAAGTATTTTAACATGGCGTCAGATAAAAAAAAACCCAGGAACTTCTAATTTTAGATATGCGAATTTTATACAATTTTCAGGGTTTTTTTATATGAAGTGCACACGCGACACTCATCATATTAGTATGCAGAGTATATCTAATTACTGGACAAAATTAGGTGAGTTTCCCTCATGCACTTCATATTCTAAACATCAATTTATAAATGTAACCCTCTTAAATTTCCCCCATAAGCTTAATGTTATCGCATCTGAGGGTACATCTAAGCATGTGTCAGCTACGGTGTGAATTTATCTTATATTAACTTTGGAAATATTAATTACAAAAGTCAAAATTTTATCTTGAATTCTAAACTAATTTTGAAAAAAGAAATTGTTTAAAAAAGAGTTTTTTTTTTGAAATTTATATTCTATTTTATATACTTTTTTGAAATTTATATTCATGAAAAAAGTGGGCCGCTGAGCGGCATATCGATATATGCTCTTTTCAGGATAAACATATATTTTTTTCTTCATTTTTTTTCACTTTTCATTTTGAGTTGACATAAGTTCTACCTGAAAAGAAACAAGAGATGTTTGTGACCCCCCCCCCCCTTGGACATACATTATAGGGTGCACAAGCATTTGGGCAGTATACAATATGGGCAGTGTACATGGAAATGAAATTGACCTTTTGAACTTAAAATCAAAAGGGGTCATCTACCAGTACTATCTGAGATGCATCAACCAGAAACAGTCTTCTACATCACATCTTTGGCAAAAACACGTTTCTCATGATATATCAGTAATTAATTTGTTCAACCTTTGCAGAGATAATAAAGCGAATAATTGGAATTTTTCTAAATCCAAGGGGGATAACTCTGTCAAAAACTGCTCGATCGTACCCAAAACAGAACTTGACCTAGATATTCATATGATAAACCTGTATACCAAATTTCATTTTAGTATGTGCAACCTCTTCGAAGAAAATGAACGGAAACTGTTGGTGGACCGACACACAGGCAGACTGACAGACAGCGGCAAAGCAATATATCCTCCCTTCTTCGAAAGGGAGCATAATAATAGGATATGAATTAGTGTCACTTATTATATCGTGACAATTTTGTACGTTTTTTAAAGAACGATCGTCCATTTTTGACCAAGTTTGCCATTCATGTATATATAATCTCTTTTAATGTCCTGTCAGATGTGTATCTTTTGCAACAAATAAACTGAAAAAAGATGCAAAAATATTCTTTCTAGTGAATTTCAACTGAACTCCTTTTCTTTACTTAGACCGAATTAAAACACAATACAAAACCATTAGGTTTAATCTAAAATCCAAAGTGGTAGATGTATGTGTGAGCTTTTGCATATGAAACACTTCAGAAGGGTACAGGTATATATCAATTCTTTTTAAGGAGATTATATTCTCTTTAATTCTGATTAAATATCGTTTTCCCCATAAAAAAAATACAAATATCATTTTTTTAAACATCTTAAACTTACATCTTGAGTGTCATAAGAAATGCCCTCATCTGTCACTTATTTAATAAACGACTTTAAAACTGAAATATAAACCTGTTATAACAATAAATACCGAGTATCATATTGATTACGTTCAGTTCTGACAACAGTGGAATGCTAATGTCTCACAACCTGATGTGATGAAGATCTCACAATTTCCCATCCTCCATCATCTTGTCTATTACGTAGTATCCTGGCGTAAAACTTAGCTTATTTATACCCCTGCTTAACATTGCAAATATGCAAATGTCAGATAATGTTTCCGGAAATACGAGATATTTCATTCGAGATGGATTTCGAGCGATGATCTTGCGCTTTAGCCAACGATATTGTGTGCAAGCCGTGAAGACAATGTCAAAAGGAGGAAGGTCTCTCTCTCTCTCTCTATTTGGATTCATTCTCATCGCTTTTTCCACAAAATATTTAGCTTCCCACAGAATAACATTATTCAGTAATTAAAAATATGAAAAATAAAGTGGTTTTATTCAATATTTTGGACGTGGTGTTCACTTGCTTTTAATTACGTTAATTCAAATGGTGACAACAAGACTATTTAACGTTGTCGAAATAGTGCATTTCACTCTTGTATCTCTAACATTTAAAGAATATATATAAATACATGTAGATAATAAATTTTCTTATGTAATCTTAGAAACGCCATAGCTGTCTTTTTGTACACCACCCAAGTCACCTATGTAGCCGTCATTGTATGGCATCATCAAATAGTTCACTTGGCGCAACAATTTGAATTTGCATTAATATAAATCAAGTACAAGTAGTTTCTGGTTAAATTATAGTTTTAATAACAAACTTTTCATAAAATGCCTATAGATTTGATTCTTCTTTTTACAGTTGATGTCATTTGGCACCGTTTGTTTTTGCTCAAGAATATTTCCTAGTCACTGAGATCTACTACTAGCTCCATGACAAGAGAAAGTGCATTATTCCTCAGTATTGAATTCTTGATTTATAAAGTAAGTAATGCATTAATCTTACTAAAAATTGGAAATATATAGTTAATAGGATAATTGAGTAATAGATAATTGTCTTTCATTATTTAAAGTAGATCTACATAGATTCGCACTACGTCATTAACAAATAGTAAAGCTGGCACCAAGCTTTTTTCTTCCGATTTTTAACTACATTGGTTTGACTTTTACTCGGCATGTTAAATATCTGGTAATGATTTTGCTACAAGTCGGTCTCGACAACGAAAGTGTAAGAGGAAATTAAGTAAAAGGGAAAGGATGAAAAAAAACTTAAGGTTGACAGAGACACGATGCGGCAATAAAGATATAAGATAAACGACCTTTCTATGGATGAGAATGTGCCGATAACATGGACCATGAGTATGCTATCAAAGCCGATGCGAGACAGACAGTCAACAGTGGTCAAACACTAGCACCTAGGTAAACTATATATTGTGAAAAAGATCAAATATGGGATGATTATTCAACCATCGTAATGATGGCTTTCAGGTCCTCTGTACATGACAGAACCAATCAAACTCCTAATAAAATGAAACTTGGTAGGGAAACAGTGATGCCTATACAAGCAGTCAGTGGACAACAAATACAAATGCATGTTTGGAGGATGAAGAAGACTATGTACAGAACCTTAAAAACAAATAACAATCAACTCTTGAACTGGCAAGAAATTATACAAAGCAGTATAGATTACAGTACCAGACGACAATCTCCATGCAAAGAAGCATAAACTTAACCCCCCGTTCACACAGAGCTGCGACTTTACGACGATCATCCCGATCAAGCCACGATCTGAAAACGTTTTGGATCGGGGCGGATCGGAGCCGATCGGCGTCTAAATCAAGCAATTTGGCAAATTAAGGTCTTCATTACGACCGTGCTACGATGCCCCTACGTGAAACGCGCTGCTAACACGCTTCTACTACGATGTTACGCAGACCGTTGCTGACAGCGGCCGCGTTTACTGCGTTTACGCTACGCTGCCGCTACGACATTCAAGATCATACTACGACGCTACGCAGACCTAGATGTCTGTACGACGATATCGCTACGATGGTGCCGATCATATTACGATTGTATTACGCTTCTAGTACGATTTACATGGTAGTGGGAACGTAGTAAGAACGTAGTGGGAGCGTACTTGATAAGTTCCCGACTGTACTACGCTTTTACTAAGATCACGAAGATCTCTCCACGATGCTTCCGCGCTGCTTGTACGATTACGGCGCTTCTACTACGCTCTTTTTACGACTTTACCCCGATTCTTGTTGGCCATGATCCCGCTACGCTTGTTTTGAGCATGTTCAAAATAAGCGTGGCGAGAGCGTAGAGCTCTCCGATCATGAAGATCCTACCGCGATCATACTGCGCTTACGAAGACTCCAGTACGTTTCTCCTGCGATTTGTCACACATAGACACTGCTTCTACTACGATCAAAGCGTGACCGAAAATGTGGCAGATCGTGACAAATCGCAGGAGAAACGTAGTGGAGTCTTCGAATTAGACGCCGATCGGCTCCGATCCGCCCCGAAACAAAACTTTTTCACATCGAGGCTTGATCGGGATGATCGTCATAAAGTCGCAGCTCTATGTGGACGGGGGGTAAGGGGCAAACTGTTTGGATCCATGAGCCGACCAGATCTAAAGGAGAGTGTAGTAAATTATCTTTACCTTGGAAGGGTCTATTTGTTGTGACGAAATGTATAGATGTCTGATGATGTTACACACAATGTTAAAAGAAGTCGGTCTCAGATTCCAAAGGTGTACCATATCAATCGCCTTGCATTATGGCAGAAATACCAGGGTAGATTGGGCAGTTTTGTAGACAGCACGCAGCAAATTAATTGGCTGCAAACACAACAGACACATTTATAGACTGAGAGAAACCTTGTAGAGGAAACTATTTAGAAGAAATCTAAACGCTTAGGGGTGATGATGTAATTGGGAAAACTGGCCTGATCACCAGGAGTTTCTCAATTTTCATTTTTTTTATGTGACATCATTTCGTCGATGCAGTTAGATATAGAAAAGTTCAAGATGTTAGAAGAAAATGTCTTAAACGAGTCAAAAAGATGTTCACTGTTGCAAATTGTTGCTGCACACTAATGGTGATCCCCCCCCCCCCCCTGCCATTTGAAGAGAAGAAAGAGGAAACAGAGGGCAGAAAAACAGCAGTAAAATGAACAGAAGATAGACCGTATAAAGCGAGGTCCCGCGTCGCAGTAGGTGCTGGCACGAAAAAGATCCCTCACTGCTCGATGGCCCTCAGTGCCGAGTATAGGTCATAAGTTTGCAGCCCTCCACCGGCAATAGTGGCGCCCCAGTATGAGTGAAAAATTGTCGAAAGAGACGTTAAACAGACAAACAAAAAATCAAAGGGCAGATCACAACAATTGCATAAAATTGCTATAAAATTAGAATTTCTTCAGTGAGGCAGTGTTTAAAGCTTCCTTAATGCTTCAATTCATTTTAACTAATTTCAAATAGACAGGATGCAGAAAAATAAAATTAAATCAAGTAAGAAAACATTGCAAAAAAAAAAAATAGAGCTATTGTCATGTAGACCTTTGTGGTAAACCTCAGTCATGATTTCTCAATCAGAAAAATGGAACTTGAATTCTTAACCAAGACGACATTAGTATTACATTTTGACAGAGGCCGCTTTCGTGCTCTGCTGGAAATAATTGTAGATCGCTAAAGTTAATGAGTGAAGAAGGTGTCTAAAAATATATTGGATGTTCATATATGACACAAGTTAGTACAAATCTTCGCCGAGAATTTTGTATTAGGAAAAGTTTATAAATTTCAAGATTTTATACCTTAATAACTTAACAAACAGTTTATCATTTTCAAGAACACGTAGTAAAGAAAATCTTACAGGAAATAATGCATTTAAAAAAAATACATTAATTTTCCTATTGTGTCCCTCCTTCGGACAAACTCCTACAACCAGCAGACATGAATTTCATCTTTCATTCATTACGGATTTCTGTTAGGATTCAAAGCTTATCATCAAGCAAAAAATTGTCAGCTGGATGTACAGAAATTGGGAAAAAATGCATTCTCAATTTTGCTTACCCCCAAAACCCGAATCCTAGCTCATCATGTCGACAGACCGTCACAGTAGTTCAATCGATAGAGCGCTCGCTCCGCGATCGGAAGGTCGTGTGTTCGAATCACGGCCGCGACTGACATAAGTCGATAAAAAATAGGTAGCAACTGTTCCTTCGCAAAGAGCTTGGCACTTTGAAGTGAAAATTGCGAGTCATTCCGATGAAAATATAAATCGAGGTCCCGTGTCACGGCAGGCGTTGGCACGATAAAGATCCCTCACTGCTCAATGGCCCTGAGTGCTCATTAAAGGTATAAATTTGAAGCCCTTCACCGGTAAATGGTGACATCTCTATATGAATGACAAATTCTCGAACGGGACGTAAAACAATACACAATCAATCAATCATGTTGACAGTTTGCTTATAGATAAATTAAGCCTTTTAAACTGAGGGGAATGGACACAATTTTAAATTTCATAGCCATGAAAAGTTTTGGTAGAATTCAATAGTGAAATACAGCCAATTTTTATCCATAAGAAAAAAATACAGACCCATTGAATTTTATGATTTTTCTGCCAGTGACCCTGAATTTGTCACTATGACCTTTTGTCACTATGGGCCAAGGTCATGATACAACAATTTTACTAATTATGAGCTTCCAATTATTCTCCATTTCAAAGGTATATGCCGGATAAAAATTTTACATTTTTTCTGCTTAGTGACCTTGAATTTGCCATAATGACATCAAATTAAGGTTCTTACACACCCTCAGATCATAAACAATTGTTTTACCAAATATGATTCTCCATAACAAAGTTATGCCCAGAAAAGAATTATATACTTTTTCTGCTAGTTCCCTTGAACTTGCTGGAATGACCTTGAATGAAGGTCATGACACACCTTCAAAACTCAAACAGTTTTTGTGCCAAGTATGAGCTTCTAATGAATTTCCATTACAAAATTATAGCCCAGATAAGTATTTTATACTTTTTCTGCTAATGACCTTGTACTTAGCGGAGTGTGGAACAGCACACTGTATCATGAACTTGATGATTTTGAGAGGGCATTCGACAGCTTACATCGCCAGTCTGTCTGGAAGATCCTGCATCACTACGGCATCCCATCGAAAACGTTCGTACCATCCAGTCCCTCTACGAGAACTTTGAGGGCCGAGTGATACATAAAAACAGCTTACAGAGCTCTTTGTAGTAACACCGGAGTGAAGCGAATCATGTCGCCAATGTCATTCTCCCTAGCAATCACCTGGGTCACGAGGAACTTACACAAGGTAGAAGACAGCGATGGTCCCTAATCTCAATCTCAGAGGACCTGGATTATTCTGATGACCTTGGCCTCCTATCTACCAGACATCTGGGCTAGCACAATTAGATTGAAGGTTAACTTGCAGAAGATCGATGCAGGCCTCACGAGTGAACACTAACAAACAGCAACCAAGTCATGATCAACAGTAAGCAACTAGAGGAAGGCGAGGAGTTCACATATCTGGGAAATAAATTTGCAACAACAGGCAACTGCGATAAGGAAATCTACTACCAGGGTCAGAAAGAAAAGCCAAGATTTTCAATGTTACAGTTGGTATGGAGATCCAAAATCTTCCAAATCAAATCCGTTAGATGCATTCTCAGGGTCTTCTGGCCTAACACCTCTCTAACGAAAAACTGCTGAGTAGAACCAGGATGCCAACAATCCAAACAGGACGCTAACGATGATTTGGTCACGTTCTATGCATTCCCAACTCACTTACCAGGATTGCTCTTCGATGGTCATCCTAGAGAAAAGGAACAGAGGCCGGCAAAAGGAGACCGGAGGCGAACCGTTCTCGAAGATCTGAAGATTAGAGGTCTGACCATTGAAGCAGAGTCTCGAGTCGCTGGAGACGGAGCCAGTGGAGATCTCTTGCAGTCGCCTAAAGCACCAGACGGCGCGGAGATTATTGAGTGAAAGTGAAATATGAAGATAACAAACAGTATTCAATCTAGGAAGTCCAATGAAACGATGCGAATTTGGAGCAGAGCAAACACGGACCTCAAAATTTAGAGTTGGGATCAGGTGCCATGGAGGAGTGAGCATCTCCTGCCGACCGGTCACACCCACCGTTTGCTCCTTGTCATGATCGGGATACAAAAACCGGAAATATCCGTAGACAGTTCAGTGTATAAATAATAGCTTAACAATCCTTATGAAAAACATCAGTCAGCATTTGACTCAATGACAGGTTGTATGTGCTGACAAGGTCATTGTGTCGACCGAAAAACTTGCGAAAACTTGACTTCAAACGAGACTGATGATATCCTTGTTTCATCAACTTGTTTGTCAATAGCTTGCCTCGTTTGTTAGTGAGAAAAGTGAATAATAATCCTGAAAAGTGAGTGAGAAAAGTTCATACACTGCACACTGAAGAGTTCAAATCCATGGTAGTTTTCTGCAGTTCGAGTGATCGGCGTTTAGATGCAAGGAATAAATAGAATGACGAAATTTGTGATTAGATGAAAGAATTCTTAACTCTATATTATATCAATATAAAGTAAATGACTACATTATTTACATGTCCTTTTCACAATGCAAGTAAACAGCGGTGATTTTTGTTCACTACTACTTCATTGCCTTTGACAATTTTTCCTTGGGATAAATGACAGATACTCTAACATGATGAACAAGATAAACTGAATATTTACACCTTTGTATGATTAATTTTCTCTTATATTTGTAAGTCTAAAAACATTTTTCATTAGTGTTTAGGGCCTCCTCAAGACTTTGGTGAAGGTAAGCTTAAATCAATATCATCAGTTACATAAAAAAATCGCCACTTAATGATAGAAATTATGCTATGATCATTAGTGAAAAGTTTTTTGCCTTCCCACTTATACTACATGATTTATCCTTGGAGTCATTACCATAACTAAACCCTCTTCTTTGCGAAGTAGACTAAATGGCAGTATTGAGGATTTTGCTTTAGGGTTTTCAGCATAGTCGGCAGTAATTTCGATAAAAGCTACAAACACTTTTGCATATCAGACCTTTGCTATACTTTTATACCTAATAATAAGCAATTATACCTAATAAATAAGCAAATAATTTTACAAATTATATTCATCATTCAATCTATACTTAATTATAATTCATAATAAAAAAGTAAAGAAGGCCAAAGTTTGCCGTACATTTAAGCGAAAATAGGCAAGAATACTTCTTATCATGTATCATACATGGTTTTCAAGAAAATACAAGAGGCCCAAGGGTCTTAACGGTCGCATAAGTATATTATATTAACGATCCATAGATTAAAACAACATGAAGCTATGTTGCCAAAACCAAGAGAAATAGGGTGATCAGGGATCAGCAAAATATGAATTTAGTAATCAGTAACAAATATTAAAGATGATCTATTTATTTGCCTGTACTTTCCCCCCATTTGTCACTATCCCCGTGTTGACTGAACAAAACAATAGTTCTAGAGCACTGTTAGTTAACACGTTTTATTCCCGTCACACTGGCCTCTCTTAGTCTCTGAGGATTCATGTACAAAGATACGGTTTTTTGTCCCATTTTCATTTAACTATTATTTAAAAGTTTACCTGACCATTAAAAACTATGAAAGTACCTTTTGTATTAAATATTATAAAAATATATAAAAATTCTTGTATAATTCTTCTAATCCTGACCCTGGGGTCATGAATTTCATAATTTTGGTAGAAGGCTCAATGCTTACAATCATGCCAACAGATTGACTGCTTGATGTCCAGGAGTAAAGAAAAAGATTTTTAAAGATAGCACTTATTTCAAAACTGGTGGAAATTGGTTCAGCGGTTGCAAAGAAGAAGCTGAAAATGTTCAAATGTTAACGCACGACGACGGACGAAAACGGATAGCAATAGGTCACCTGAGTGACTCAGGTGACCTAAAAATTAAGACGAAATTATGAGTTGGAGCAAATACATTAATTATAATATTCCTTTTCTGAAAGCTTAGTTTGAAAGGAAAGCAAACATCATATTTTGAAATGCTTTTAGCAAGAGAAGGAATATTGTGAACAAGAATTTCTCTTAATGCAATGTAAAAGTAAACGTGAAAATGGAAACGAATATTGGAGGAATAGGAATAATGTTCTTTAACTGTACTAAAGAATAGATTTGTTCATTTCATTCCCTGAAAGAAATATTATCATAATGAATTATTTTGACAATAACACTTCACAAAAAGGGTGCAAACATAGATGAATGGAATCCTTTCACGAACTTATCAGCCAAGATTTCAACTGTTTTCCATTATTTTGATTTTGCTCTCACTTGAGTTCTTGAAATCCTACAGTACTGGACATTCCATTGGTTCTTGCTCTTTGATTTTCCAGCGGATTATCTTGTCTTTGGGCAACCCACTGATGATCTCGTCTTTTACTCACCACCCGCTGAAATATCGTCGTAAAATATGCTAATTTGCTGATTATAGATAGTGCAAAACAGTTAAGGCGCCAAATGGAAATATAGGCGATTTTTTAAAGATAGAAAATTCATTCTTTACAAGGATGGGCGATTCTTACACAACCATTCCCCACGATAAATTAAAATCCAGGCTTTTTGATATCATTGACAGCTGCTTTTTCAATAAAAATGGAACTCGTAAATTTACTTACCTTGTCATTGGTCATTTGCAAAATTATTTTGTTAAAAAACATTCCGATTGTACACACAAGTACTCTGAAGTTGACATTAAAAAGATGCTGGAGTTTCTGATTGACAATATTTATGTGGTTTGTGCAGACCTGATCTTCCAACAATCTATTGGAATTTCCATGGGTACCAATTGCGCCCCGTTATTAGCAGACCTCTTTTGTATTCATATGAAGCAGAATTTGTCAAAAATCTTATAAGTGAAAAGAAGGAAACATTTGCTGTGGCCTTCAACTCGACATTTAGATACATCGACGACGTATTGTCAATTAACAATGGTTATTCCCATTCTTATGTCGATACGATATTGAGCTTGAGATAAAAGATACTAAAGAGTCTGACACATCTGTTTCATATTTGGATATTTTACTTGAAAAAGACGTTAATGGTAATCTAACAACCAAGCTTTCTGATAAACATGATGACTTTAACTTTTCAATCGTCAACTTCCCTTACTTATGCAGCAATATACCTTCATCACCTGCATACGGGGTTTATATCTCTCAGTTGATTCGATACGCAAGAGCATGCTCTACGTATGTACAATTTCTAAAACGAGGTGAATTATTGACAATCAAGTTGATAAAACAAAAATATCAGCAGTCTCGTTTAAAGTCATCATTTCGTAAGTTCTACGGTCGATACAATGACCTTGTAAGCAAATACAATTCATCATTGAGTCAAATGCTGACTGACGTTTTTCATACTATTTGTTAGGCCATTATTTACACACTGAATTGTCGATGGATTTTTCCGTTATTCCTGATCATGACAAGGAGCACACGGCGGATGTGACCGGTCGGCAGGGGATGCTCACTCCTCCATGGCACCTGATCCCACCTCTGATGTTTTGGAGGTCCGTGTTTGCTCAGCACCTACTTTGTAATGAATGTTTAATGGATTTTTGAGCTTGAATATCTCCATATATTTCATTTTTAGGATTTTACTATTATCGGACAAGTACAATGTGGTTTTAAAACTACTGTTCAGGACAATTATTTTTTTTATTTAGACATGTCACATGATGTGGCAGTCACGTGATTTTAGCAAATACACCTGCAGTATAATTCCAATATTGCAAGGGCAAGTAAAAAATCAAAATTTAATTAATAATTATTTTCAACACTCTTCGAAGTTTGTGAAAAGTTGCTAATCTATATAGATTCTACTATCTAATTGCTAACATTATACATTTGTTAGACCGTATGTTGAATATTTTGCTGGTCAACTACATTAAATTTTGATATAATTAATTCATTTGCAAGATTTTATCAGATTCGCAACACTTTTCAAACACCTTCATACTTCTTGAGTGTATGTGTTAAAGCTTGTCATGATCCATTGAGGGTATGCCCTTGCAATACATAGATTTATTAAGACCCTTCTATTACTCTTCCAGGCGCGGAACCAGGAATTTTTTCCGGGGGGGGGGTCCACTCCAGTCAAAAAAAATTCCAACCCAAAAAATTCTTGACAACCAAAACAAAAACAAAAAAAACATAAAATCAATTTCCATATCGTGAAAAAGACCCCGACCCCCCTTTAGATCCGCGCATGTCTTCAATGAATCTGCATATAAATAAAGGCAGTATCACTTGTCTAGGAAATGTACGGGAAATACATGAATAAAATTATAAAATAGACATCGCATCCAAGTTAAAGGCCTATTATAATATCTTATTTGATTGCAAAATATATTTTTCATTGTATAAAATTTAACTTGATCCGCCTCTCACTGCATACAAACTGCGTCAAATTTTATGATATGACGTCGCATTGACAAATGCATTGCGATCAGTGAATTGTTTACATTTTGCTTTGTGGGATATAACCTACGACAAAAAATCATGCAACAGTAAGTATTGATGTAGTTTTAAACTATCTAACAGTTTAAAATAGCAAGTCATTTCATTTTGTGAAAGAACTGATATTTTTGATCAGAAACCCTTGCTAGCGAAAATGATACTTGTGATATAGTTGACTGTATAAAAATACAAAACTTACGTGTAACAAGTACTCAATAATACAACTTTATAACCTTATTTCCTATTTTTCCAGGGCGCTCATATCAGGAGCGATCGATATATTTGTGGGTGTATTAGAAAGTGCACATGGGGAAAGGAGATGTTGATTTTAATAACCGATAAAATATTTTTTTTTCCTGGTAACATGTATAATAATAATACATGTAATAAAAAAAGAAATGATTAAAATTTATTTTGAAAATTAAAAAGTTAAAAAATAAATTTATATTGAATATGCTTCGGCTGCGAATGGCACAACTAAAAATTTTTCGACACTTCACATTTAATGTGATGCCCATAAATGCGCCCTGCAGCAGCATGTTGATCAGGCGCAGTATGTAGAAATTATGTGGCGGATTTAATGCTATGCATCTTGATATCTGTAGTAAATAATAATGAATATGTTTGGTCACATTAGTTTTCATTGAACAATAGACAGTTTTGGTTTTAACATTTTTGTTTAAATGATTTCAAAATTTAATGGCGCATTTCTCTATCCATTGCATATTTGTTTGTTGTTTAACGTCCCTCCCGAGAATTTTTCACTCATATAGAGACGCCACCAGTTGCCGATAGAGAGCGGTAAATTTTAAACTATACTCGGCACTCAGGGACATTGAGCAGTGAGGGATCTTTTTCGTGCCAGCACTTACTGCGACACGGGGCCTCGGTTTAAATACGGTCTATAGACTATATGAAGGACCAGTCTCCACGTCCCACAGTGGTATTCGAACCCGCGGCCGCCATGTAAAATGATAAATAATTATTTTTAATAAATTCAATTTAATTATTCGTTTTAGGGTTGGGAATCATATATTCTTTGTCAGATTCTATCACAGTCTTATGCTGTGCGTGGATGCTTTTTTTCTGTATGAACTATCATGCTAATAGTAAATAAATAGCTAACTACATGTGTACACTAAGATTTATTTACATCTTTAATGAAGCTACAAAGCAGGCGACACATGCGTTCCTTGGAACACTCTAGACTTTCAAAGCAATTTGTAAAAATAAAATGCTGAACTACTATAATTACCTTTTAAACGGGTACCTGTAAAATGCGAAACGAAATAGAAACGAAACGAAATCAAAACGTAACCTAACGAAACGAAAACTACAGAAACAAAAAAAACGAAATAAAATCGAGCAAAATGAAATATATATATAACCATTATGATTTAAAATATATTATATAGTGTATATTTTAGAAGTAACGAGTCTCTTGTGATACCCAGTGAAAGATACAAAAGATTTTGCGCGTTTCTAAACGTGGTATTTGTAAGTATGGATTACACTTTTAAATAGATATTGCTCATTTTAGTGCAAAACAAACACATTAGACTGAGCCTATATATATATAACCCAAGTTATCACTTTCGGGTTCTTGTTAATACAGTCCATTTGTATGTATACTTGTATACGCAAAATCATTTGAATTCTTGGTCTGCTTTTGTCCAACCCCAAACTATATATCAGATCACTCACTTTCATAAACAGTAAATTAAAAGCGGAGGATAAGCAATTTTTGAAGAAATAATACGGTAAAATTTTAACATCAAATTTAATTTAAATTCAAAGCATACATTTATCGAAATTAAAATTCAATTTTTTTCAAATCTTTTGAACAATAAAATACCAATAGAAAGCCTCAGTGATAAGACTTTCAGAAGACCGAGCTAATACATGGTCTCCTCTCTCTCTTGACTACTATAATTATTATAATTTCAATGGATATGAACCAAAAATAAGTAATAAAGTGATAACGTTCTCATCAAATTTTAATATTTTTCCTGCTTAGACATCAACTCCAGTGGAGAGGAACTTTGCTTTTACCTCCTACGGTATAATTAATCTTTAGAAATAGCTAACATATCTTCTTTTAAAGTCTGGGAATTTTGGCTTTAAGGAGACGTTTTGCAACTGAAAATAAGAATGTTGTCACTTTTTCTTTTTATTCTCCTAAATACACGTACTCCCGTTTGCAATATTTTTTCATAACGAGGTTGTTTTGGGGCACCTTCAAAATTTTAATTTTATATAATAAACCAACGAAAACATAGGCCTTGAAACCACCAGGGGAGAGGGTCCTTCTCGGAACTACCTCTCAAAAAAAAAAGCTGGACCCGACAATAATCAAAAGTATAATAATAATTAGGCACTTAAATTATTAAGTTTAAAGACATTCGTAATACAACAGTACAGTAACTTTATTTCGATCCGTAAATAAACAAGCCTTTACGTGTAACACATTAAATTGTGAGAATTTTATTGTATTTCGATGATTAAGTGCTAAAAATAAGAGTAAGACATAAAAATAAGAGAATACTATTCCTATTTTGAAATTAGTATTTTGAAAATTATATAGTATGCTCGCGCATATTTGTAGCTGGCAGTTGATTAACAGTATATATATATATATATATATATATATATATATATATATATATATATATATATATATATATATATATATATATATATATATATATATAAGTAAACACATCACTAGAGAAGGGAGCATTTATCGGTGTTTAAATTTTATATTAACAAGTGCTTGAACTATATAAATGTCATATGAAGTAAAAATAGTCCATATGCAGTTACACATTGTATATAATGGTATACCTTGATTTGAAAAATATTCTGATAATTTTGTCACGTTAGGTTTCGTTTTTAGTTCGTTTCGTTTCGCATTTTACAGGTACCCGTTTCGTTTCGGTAGGTTTCGTTTTGTTTCGGTAGATTTCGTTTCGTTTCATTTCGTTTCGCACTTTACAGGTACCCTTTTTAAACAACGTCAAAACAGATATTAACTTGAAAGTTTATTTCGTTATTTATTGCAAACACAGTCAAACCATATTTTCACCGATATTCACAGAACATTTTTAAAAATTTATTCATTGGTCACTGTTGATGACTGGCAACTTCACAACTTATTCTTATGAAATCGCTCTGATGGAATTGCAAGAAATTTTATACTGTTAAAATTGAATGTTGTAGAAATTTTGCGCTATCATCATGCATACAGGGTGTTTCAGAAAACATGCAACCATTTGCTTTCCTCACGTTATTGGTATGCAAACAGAAATATATAAAAGTTTTATTTAAAATTATAGTAAATAGGCTCAAGGTTTTATTGATAACAAAAATTTTGGAAATAATTAACATTTTAATTAATTATGACGTCATATTTAACATCATTGAAAAACAGGTCATTTCATCTGAATATGGAATTTACTAAAGAGCAATCATCTGTCAATTGACACTGTTTTATCAAAGCATGTTGCTAGTTATTGTGATTAGGACAATATAGATAGGTATCCAGAATGCAAAGAACTTACTAAATAAAAAGTGGAAGTTGTACAAAATTGTTAAAAGTTTTGAATATAATGGAACTTTAATTATAAAAGAAAGGAAAAATTGGAAGAACGAAAACAATTAGAACACATGAAAACATTGAAAGTGATAAAGACGTTTATTCAGGGACTCGCATGAAATCCTTAAAAGTAAAATAACTGATCTTGTAAACGAATAAGACTCAAAAATGAGAACTCAGGTGTATATCAAATGCTGAAATATGATTTTAATCTTACACATTGGACTGGTTGAAACAAATATTTGGAGGACTATTTTTCTCTTCCAAATCCCAAAAACATTGGGCCTCGACATTCACCTGACTCAACCCCCCCCCCCCCCTTGACTTATATCTCTGGGGACATTTAAAGGTCACAGTTTATAAAACACACACCATCACAACATGAACTCAAAATAGTAAAAAAAAAAAAAAAGAGTCAAGGTTCATAACAAAGAAATTTTGTGCTCTAGTTATGGTTATGAGAAATTTCCAGCATCGATTACATTTATTCATTCAGCAAAACTGACGTCATTTAGAACATATTTTGTTACTAGGTGAAATTTTAAAGGTTTTCTTTATTCTTCCGTAACTCATTATCTATTTGCCAGATTAATTTTATTTTTACAAGAATAAATTTTGAAATTGTGCCTATTACTTTAACGTGTTGATGGATGGTATTGGATGAAACACGAGTAAAATATAACTGTTCAAAATGGTTGCATGTTTTCTGAAACACCCTGTATGTCATCACTGAAAAGGGGGAGTGGGTCTGATCACAGACATTCACTCCATTTTAATAACACACAGCGAATTAGTGTACAATGGCCATATAAACAAATACGATTTTTTTTTTTAAAAATCAGATTACAATTGCATATTATTACATGTATCAGAAAAAAAATCCTCGATAACAAATTATTTTCAAGAATTTGAAGCTTAAAAGAGAACTTTCTCTATTAATCACGTGTAACCAGCTCGATCTTATAGCAATTAAATGACTACTTGTCTAGTTGCATGACGAGTGTAAAATTAATACCATGTTTATTTGTAGACCTTATAAAATAGGCGATAACAACTGCAAACGATTAATCACCCATATCAGAGGAAAACAGACATTCTTGGAAGCCTTACCTTATGATTTGTATATATCAAAACAGAAACCATCTTAAGACGAGTCAGATAATGCGTGCATGGATGTGTTAGAGAAAATGAGAAATTCTATTAAAATCCCTGTACAGTAACAATAGAAATGTTTAAACGTTACAAGACTTTATTTCTAACGAGTATACACGCCCTGATCATGACATGCTTATCTGCAACCTTGGCTAGCATCTTTCTTTCAATATATCGGTTGAAAATCATTAAGAGCAATGAATATTTAGACCGTTTCTCCAAACTCGAGATTACTTTCAACCTGTTTATATTAACCATAAGTTAAAGAAGTTAATGGGGATCGGAATGCTATATTTCAACAAGGTCTAGGAACCACCTGACCCGCCGATCCAGCTTTGTATACACCTATCTACAGACGTAGCTGTACTGCTATTAAACATAGTGGAACCATTCCTTGTTCAGTTAAGTATAAGAAGGCGACATACGAGCGTATTGATCATGGCATCACAGCGATTCAATGCGGCTGCTCGCTGATTTCACCATCATAATTGGTTTCTACGAGTATTAATATACCATACGCATGGAATATTTGTGAGTTCGTAATATAAATTGATGGTCATGTTTTAACAGGGGGGTTGACAGTCCGAACTTTGGACATCACTCTGTAGACAAACTGATTTCAGTCTTAAAGGTTAACAAACAATGACATAGCGGGAAAAATTTGAAAAGGAAGTTCCGGATATTTGAGTTCTTTGAAAACCATGGGTTGTATAAATGCCAAAAAAAGAAGGAAGGAGGCCTTGCGACAAGGACTTGAAATTTCGTCATCGAAAAGAAAAACCTACCTGAAGACCAACGAGGAATCAGCAAACGGGCCCCCCTTCCACAGTCGGGACCCTGTCCCTCCAATACCAAACTTAACGGAGCGACAAAAAGAGCTGATAATGCAATCCTGGCAAAAAATACAGGAAGACATGTCAAAAGTAGGCGTTGTCATGTTTATGAGGTAATGCAATTTTTTACATATATTTTTATAATAAAATACTAAGTAATCTCTGATTTTTTTATCAGAGTGTAACGAATAAATTCTTTACGAAAATGTTGGCATTTCTTCACTTTCATAAAATATTAATTATGTGATCGCCGTCACAACGCTGGTAAGTAAAAACTAGTTACTTTACTGTAAAAATGTAGAAATCCAATTAAAATCAAAGTACAAGTATTTTCGTTATCTTGTATATCTTAAATAATTAACCTGAGAGAAATTAATTGCATGGCTTGAACGCTCCGAAATTCATTGTATGCTTCGAACAGAAAAGGGCAGTTTTTTTTGGAAATCGCTTTGTCTTCCTATAGAAATGACTCTTAATTATAAAAAAAAAAAAAAATAGAACAGATAAAGATACACAGGGTCGTAAAGGATATACAATTACAAAGAATTTACAATTTGAAAGATCGGATACTTTTCTACACCTTAGTGCAAATGAAATCCCACCAGTATTCATATATATATATATATATATATATATATATATATATATATATATATATATATATATATATATATATATATATATATATATATATATATATATATATATTAATAAAAGAAAGAGAGAAAGTTAAGTTCATTTCCAGGTTAAGCCTTAGGTATATTATACAACTTCCCAACAGAATTCCTTGTAATGCGATCAGGTTTACAATGTATTTAGATGCAAAGTTCGATTTTTTTTTATATAACATCATGCAAAGATGAGCAATCCACAGCTAAGAATACTCATCTTGTAAATAAGTCAAAATATGCTGTCTTTCCTCGTAGTCACCTATAAGACAGTATTGATCTACACATAATTAGTTATTGGACAGATTTACTGATCATAAATATTTGCGTTGAACACGGGGTGTTTGAAGCCTTTTTTATGAACGTTCCCACTGTTCAACCATGTTCTTATATTACTAATTATATATTGTTATTTGACTTTGCTGTCCATATTCTTTTGATGTTAGAAAGCGTGATGGTTCTAAGGATGTTATAGCTGTAAAAGTTCGTTAGAAGGAAAACAAAGGCACAGTATGTGGTCATCAAGCGTAACAATTTGCTACCAGGAAAATGCAGCACTGAAAAGATGTTGTTTTAACAGGATTTCTGTATCATTGCGTTTGTGTCACATTTCCTTTGATGGCGAGAACGATAGAAATAGACAAGCTTGTTTACTAGAATCAAACGTTCCAGAGTGATCTTAAGTTGATTTTAAACTGTTGTTACAGCCACTCTAAAGTTGCCAAAAAGTATTTACTGAACTAGAAAGTAACAGACCAGACACATTTATTTTCTAGCAACAAAGAAATCTCTTAAAATATAAATTGTGTACTTATTGCAGAAGCCCTGCTGAACAAAACTAGGAATTGTGAGTTTCCGTCCTCCGTCCATCCTCAATGAGCGTTTTTTTAAACAAAATGAATTCCAAAGCCAATCTTTTTTGAGTAGATATCAATTTCAATTTTGATGTTTATTTGATTGATCTGAGAGCACGTGGTTCTTTCTTGTTTTATTTAATACATGTTTCATTCAAAATCATATAATACGCATTATGAAGCCGCCTTCGTGTCTAATAAAAAAATACTTTGGTTCTATTCTCACCAGCAATCAACAGCATTGAATTCATTGTTTTTGTGTGGAAAATTGAAATTTTAATTTTACTCGAATAGTGCGCTCTTAAAAATCTTCAAGAAACAACAAATTATAATGCAAAATGCATGTTCTATCTATTTGGGTAGATCAGACATTTATTGAAAAAAATTAACCAAACTAAAAAAAGGGGGGAGATAGTTAGCAGAAAAGAAACCTAGCTTATATCTATATATAAACTCCAGCGAGTTGCATTTAATTAGCAAAAGTTTATTTATAAAACAGTAAGAAAGAAAAAATTTATTCAATTGTCAATAAAATTAAATGATTAACCCCCCCCCCCCCCATTTATATTGAGCTTTTGAAACACCAGGCACACAGACACACTTAAAAAAATATTTCCGGGGGTTATAATGCAACCCCTTTGCGATAATATAGCGTTGAATAAACTCTGTTTCCAATGTCCAAATAATTTAACTATTGACGATTTGTGAATTAAATCATTGGAAAATGTCTCTGAAATTGATCTAATTAAAATAAAATTCTGTTTTGATGGGATAGAAAATTAGTCAGTCAATAACTTTATTTCAATTTCTGATACTTTATTCCTGCAAACTTAATCTCGTTATTCGGTGTTTTACAAGTCGAACTTATGCATATGTATCCGTTGTCCATTCTAGTATTTGTGCTTTTTTTAAAGTCCCGTGCCTGCATTTTGATCAATTTGAATGTAAGAGCATGAACGAATAAAACTAGAAAAATTAAACATTGTTGAACAAATTTGAATTTAACTTCAACGAAATTTTCTTTGGTTATATTTAAGCATCAACTAGATATCATTGAGATGGTGGCCATCTCAAAGGGCCCCGCTTTCAGCAACGAAAATGAAAATGTAAGGTAGCTGAAAGGGTTTATTTTGAAGAGGAACATTTGTGTACTATTACGGGATGTGTTGTTTGAGTCTAAAGGGCTTCTATGTCATCCTTGTTATAATAAAAAATGGCACGAAAATCACAAGTGTTCCATACACTCTATCAAAAAATGGCTCAAAAATCAAGAATGTTGCATATCCTTTACAAATTGTTGCATATCCTCTATCAAAATATGGAAGGAAAATCACAAATGTTCCGTACCCTAATGGCCGGTTGCGTATCTCGGATTTAAACCTCCGATCAATGATTCCAGGTTTAAATCCAAGTTTACACGTTGCACACAGGTAAGGCTTGGCTGAGTACAGCTCAGAATTACGGTAAATTCTGAACCTGGTATAGGGGTGGTTTAAACCCAGCTTGATATCGTTTCCATGGATTTTTGGTAGAATATATTGATATTTTGAACTGTTTTGATGTTCCAGAAATGTTTTATGGTGACGATGATTGTATTGAAAGATTTCGCCATATTAAAAAGGCTATTCTACAAGAAATATTTTATGGTCATATTGAAGATTTTTTTGGCACATTTCTTCAATGTGTCGTTTTAAATAACACTGATGCAGCTGAAGTCTAAAGTTACTGGAAATTTTTAAATGGGAATTCTTTCGGGTACACAAATGTAAAATAACAAAAAAAGTTATATAAACTTTCTCATATACCAAATTTAAATCAAATTACGAATTTCACACTTTCAAACAATGCAAACAGCTGGTGATACACATTCCAATAGTTTCTAATAATGCCGAACCGAATTTCTTAGAAATTAAAAGTTTATTTTTTATCATTGTGTAGGCTATCCACATGGCCGTAGGACCGGGGGGGGGGGGGGGGGCTGCCCAGCCTTAATAATTTTGCCGATATATAGAATACTCTAGAAAATATAGCTAATGTATGATTGTGCCTTCTCAATAATAACGTATGATGACGTTTTGTTTGTTTTTTAATTTGCCTGTCAAGGATATTTGGGTTGTGCCCCACTACTAAAAATGTTTGGCTGTGCCCCCCCCCCCCCAACTGAAAATGCTTACGGCCTGATCCTTGAGAACATGACAACAAACTCACATTTATCAATACTTGTACCGAATTGAGTGTTTCACTGGATTGCTGGCTATATGAATAATGCCCAAATAATCTCTTTGTTACATTAGTTGTATATCAAACTAAACATTCTAAACAACTAAGTACTAATGGCTTGATATCTACAGAAAAGGTATCATTTGATATTAAATTGAAAATTTGAATTTATCCCATGTTTACCCCTTTATCCCGTGGATATAACTCATTGGATAATTTTTTCATAATCCACAGTTGTGACGTCACAATGGTTTTTGCGTTACCGCGATGAAGTAAAATAAAGTGGAGTCCTATATAAAACAGTGTAAAACATTGGTTGTGAAGTATTAAACATGGGATAAAAAGAATCTCCCATGATTTGTAGTTGGATATGACTTTTATCCAACTCGTGTGTTTTTATCCCCTCGCCAAGGCTCGGGGATAAAAAACACACAACTCGTTGGATAAAAATCATATCCAACTACAGATCATGGGAGATCCTATATATATACATTGTTCCTACCTCTGTCTTAAGTTTTGGTATTGTTTCTATTGTTACTTATTCCCAAGATCCCCCTACCAGTTTTTCCTCTCTTCAGTCTTTTGGAAAAGCTGTATTATGCTTGCCATTTCATATTTTCTTATGGTTTGAGTTTCGATGACAGATCCTGTGGTTTGAATTAAACTGTATTGCAGTTTTTTATGCATTTTAATTAACAATTTACCATCAATATATATCTTTGTTTTTAAATATATCCTTTCGAGATTCAACCAGATTTATCAAAAATGTTTGAAGAGCTGTAAAATTAGGAAACTTACTAGCCTTTAACAGTTTCATTTGAGTAAGTCAAGATTAGGTAAGCCTTACTCAGTTTTATAGCGTGCAACAGAAGTACGTCTCAAGTAAACCCGACTCAACTGGGGTTTAAACCCGGCTTACGTGATCCGCGGATCAGCGGCTGAGCCGTACTCATCTGAGCCATAGGTACGCAACCGGCCATAAGTCAATTGGTAAAGTTTGAGGCTGACTGACTTAAGAGAAAGGAATTATGCACCGAGCAAAGATTTTAAACAGATAGGCTATTTTTGACCTTGAACGTTGACCTAGAAACTTCGTTCAAAGTCACTGCACATCCATTTATCAATGGCACTCTGTGAGTGAAGTATGAGCCACATTGGACCAAGGGGAGAGAAGATATGCTCCAGACAAGGATTTTTCATATAATTCTGATATGACCTTAACCTTAGACCTAGAAACATGTTTCAAGGTCACTGCACACCCTTTACCCAAAGACACTCTGTGGGTGAAGTATGAGCCAGATTGGGCCAAGGAGGGAGGAGATATGCTCCGGACAAGAGATCTCAGACGGACGGACGGACGAAGGTCTTGCTTAGTTGTAAAGTGTTGATGCCCACTTCGCGGGTTCGTATGTGGAGACCGTTTTTTCGGGTGAATCCGAAGTCCTATGTCGCAGTGGTTGCTAACAAAAAGAAGATCCTGAGGCCTTACTGCTCAATGACTGTAAGTGCCGATTACAAGTCTAAATTTGCAGCCTTCTACCGGCATTTAGTGGCGTCCAACATGAGTGAAATATTCTCGAAGGGACGTAGGAGCAAACATACAAATAAAACTAGAGGCCATCTGAATGACACAATGAAAGTTTTATTTATGACTAACACTATCTGTGTGAATTTCAATTGTTTACCTTTTTTCTAAAATTCTGAGAGACGTTAAGTATTTACATTTGGCCCAAAAAAAGCAATCATTCAGACAAATTTAAATTATACAAGGATATATTTTATAACAAATTGGACTCTTGCTCTACGAAAGTTTTGTTTCTTTGTTTTTCTTTTGTTTGTTTTTATTTCTTTGTAATACAGTGTAAATGAAAAAAAAATACTTGATTCTTTATTGGATAATGATTACTCCTCTAGAAGTGTAAATATGTATATGTAGCTGTATATTATTGAGATAAAAAGATTTTTTTTCAGATTTTTCCATCCCTTCCCGGAGTAGGGACGAGGACAAATATTGTCCAGAAAACAAATGTTTCGAATCCACCGTAGCACTGAAAAGAAGAAATCTATTTTTCTTATATATTGTCAGAGTAAACATTTGAATCTTTTTATGTGGATCCGTCCCTGCCCCTGGAACCATTTTTTTAAATTGAATTTTACTACATTAGAACTTGCATATCAAGTTTGACAATTTGGAGCCTTATAATCCTCGAGGAGACGATATTATGGATTTTTCCCCGATTCATTTCTATGTAAAACTTGGAATTTCCTGTACGGTGATTCCGAGGAGCCTTTCACTTTAGAAAATATGGTTTATTGCTATTATCTTTTGCTAATGAAATATGGAGATAACGAACAGTATTCAAGCCCAAAATTTCACTCAAACAATACAAATCAGGAGCAGAGAAAACACAGACCTCTAAAACATCAGAGGTGCGATCAGGTGCCATGGGGGGAGTAAGCATCCCCTGCCGACCGGTCACACTCGCCGTGTGCTCCTTGTCATGATCGGGAAAAACAATGTAGAATTAGGTGATTTTACCTGACAATGGATTTTTATTTGGCAAAACCTGAGAAATGACACTATTAGTGGTATTTCTTGCACTATGTCATCATTATACAGGATAGTGATAATCTGTAAACCAAGTATTATTCGGGAGAACTTTTACTGAGCCAGACTGAAATCCTTCTGCGACTTTAAATGGAGGTACTCTACAAAAATAGACAATAAATTGTTCACGGTGGAATATTCAGGCATAGACGAGGATCACAAACTTTCGGATATTTCTAGCACGCGAATAAAACTTGGTAAACATTATCCCGATCGGAATATATACCCTAATCGGAATATATTTACGTACTCCGACCGACTGGGATTATTTTTCATTTTCGGAAAATATTTTAAAAATTCTTACGAAAACGTCTTATGTCCTCGCCCCATCAGATAAGAGCTAAAATGTTTTCAAAATATTGCGGCGTCAAAATTAGCCAAATAGTAAGCATCCATATGTTGTGTAGATGCAATGGCCCCCTCGGCAAGGACTGTGCAATAACTAGGGAACAAAGTTTTATACGGAAAGATATTGACATTTAAAAGAACAACATGATGTAAAGTTTTGTTTGTTTTTTTTGCTTCAGTATACTGTAAATCAAAATTATTGAAATCATGGACATAGATTTTGTCACCACAATTTTCCTATATCTACTTAATCAGAATGGCGACTCAGGCGAGTCCTCAGACCTCTTATTTTATGCCCCCTGCGCTTAAAAAGCGGGAGGCAAATAGTGATCGGGGTGCCCGCCCGTCCATTACATTATGTCCATGTCCGCAACTCGTTTGACAGCACTGAATCGAATTTCATAAAACTTTCACGAAATCATTATTACATATTGGCATTGTGCATCTCCTATTTCACGTTTCGATCGAACAGATATTGGTGTTTTCCATAGCAGATCGTGGACATTGCCATTCTTCCTATAACATTTGGATGTACCCATCTTTTATCCGCAACGCCTCCTATACCACTGAATAAAATTAAATGAGGCTTTCATAGAATATTTATAAGATAATGCCTTTGTTCACCCCCTGTTTTACGTTTCATTTTAAGTTTCGATTGGACACATATTTGGGGTTTAAATCCCAAAAAGCAAAACATGGGCTTTGCCATTATACTCGATGTACCCGCAACTCCCCCTAACCCCTGAATGAAATTCAATAAAATTTCAGAGAATCTCGTTTACATACTTAATTCCAATAAAAGTACTTTGCCATTGTACTCATATGAGAGCGGGGATATCATTTTGTGAGCTCAGTGTTCACAGTACGTCTATTTTTTTACTGTATGGTTTTAAGGTTTCTTAAATATATCACACAAATATATGTACCTGGCATCAAATTAAAATAACTCTCATTTGTTTATACTCATGGTGTGATAAAGATACATTGTTCCCAGTGATGTGTTATCATTGTCATTAAACCAGCAAGTTCGTATCAAAGGTCTTCGTGACAGAAAGTGATTGAAACAAAGTATGCTATTACCAATACATTGTAGTAACTATCTTTATGACGGATTACTCACATAAGCCCTGTATTTAGCTTTTTACCGGTACTGGTATGTAAATAGCTAGCAACACGAAAGTCTAGTAATCAGAAAGAAAATGTACTGCAATGTAAGATCTGTAAATTAATATCATTACCCTCTACAAAAAACACTTTTCAGTATGTACTGCATAAGCTATAAGTCATCATCCAAACTCGATACTTCAGTATGCTAATCACTGGTATTTAGTATTGCAACAACTAACAGTTTATTTACATTTCATCATTTACGAGGGCTCATAAGTAAGAATACAACATACATGCATCTTAATTAAAAAAAAAAGACTTAATAATAATTTCAATATGAAGAGGCCTACGCACGCTAACTCTCGATTCCTGCTATTGTTTTTACACACGCATATTTCAACATCCTTGGAAATTTTGTCATTAAGTTTTTTCAGTATAGTAACTGATTGAAAATTCTAGCACAAGTGTCAATTAATTATTAATTACAACTTTTTTTGATAAAAGGGTACACCTAAAAGAAATCTATGAAATCAGACTTTAAAACGTCACAGGATTTTAAAGTACTACTGGATATTGATAAATAGCCACATAATCTGTCAATTTACATTATATTACTGAGTAGAAAATACTAAGTCTACATTTTCTTTTTATTTGATAACCTGTAAAATGCCTTGGACTGTTTTTCGGTCACTGAAGGTCACACAACTATATCAGATGCCTGGGACTCTATAAAAGACACGGAGAGTATCATAAGGAAAATTATAGTTCATTATGGCTGAAACTTTAACAGATTGGGTCTTTTTTTTTTAATTTCGTTTTAGACAAGGACTGATCACTGGAAAAAATTATATGAATTATGTTTTATAGATATAGGCAATTGATCCCTTATATATTAGAGTCATTATAATACTGACCAGTCATGGTATACAGATAGAAACAATATGTTTAACTTACGTTAAATTTACATTATTATATTCTTACACTATCAGCGGTGTCCATGCATGTAAGTACATATTTAGAGCTTATATCCTGAAAATCGGGTAGTGTTTTTATACAATACTAAGAATCCTTGGAATTCTCAATGGTTTAAATTTTTATGATCATTAAAAAGAAGTCTATATGGCGTCTAAAAAAAGAATTACTACATGTCTCTTGGAAACTTAATATCGTGTGGGAAAAAAAATCTGAAAACTGCTGCTCTAGCACGTCTACAAAAACTAAATTGTTGTAGCCGGTAAATGCCATCTATTGAAAGCTATGAGAAGGAATAGAAATTAACGCCCATTTAGATGTGGATGCTACATTCTATTCCCTCGAGAACTCATGATAAAAGTTGCATCTAAATCTAAAGAAAACTGTTTTTGTACTTCAATCACAATCTATGCCTGCAAGACAAAGACAATTTGTAACATTTAACATCGAATTGACATCTTTAATTTAGATCCCACGAAATAGAGTAACAACTCTTTCTTGGATTGATACGGATATAAAACCTTGAAATCAGAAAAAAAAATACTGATGTGCAAAGAAAACTCTTAATCATTCTCTCGTTTTGACATAGCTGGAGTTTCCAATTCTCTTATCTTCTTTCTGGAAATTCAATAGTCTTGTTTTTGACAGAATTTATCATTTCCTAAGAAATGCGTATGATATAACGGTCTGTACCAATATCTACAATTCATTCTTTATAGTTTACAGAAATTGACAAGTACATAATTTTATGCATTATGTATTTGAATGGTGTTGCTCCTTCAACTCGTTTTACGCAAAGGCAGTATTAAATAATAGCAATTCTTTTGCAGTTAAGAGTTGCAAAAAGTAAAACTCACAATATAATTCATATGAACATAGACAATTTAAAAAATATATTCTTCAAAAACACAATGATAAAGTTACATTCAGTAGCTAGGCCTTATCAAAATCAGTTCATCAATCTTAAAGAAGGATTTACTAGTCTAGACTTGTTTATATCTATCTTGGAAATATATCACCTGATAATTTTTGCGGTACAGTTCTGTATAATGTCTGCCATAAGATTCAAGCAAACATATTACAATGAATAAAACAATATCTTTAGAACACTGTGAACCGAGTTTTCATTTATAAACTACATATATGTTGTTTTAAACAAATCTGTTTCATCCTCACTTCTTTAACAAATTAATATTGCAGGTTGTTCGAAACGCACCCTGATGTTCAAGACGTGTTCATGCCATTCAAAGGTTTGTCGCAAGACGATCTCCGACACAGTTCACAACTTAGAGAGCATGCGCTAAGGGTTATGGGGACTGTTGAAAAATGCCTGGCAAGAATCAATGAACCGAAAAAGATGGAGGAAATGCTCCATGACCTAGGGACAAGACACGTGATGTACAGCGCCAAAGTGGATTATGTTGACGTAAGTAGATATGGCCGGACTGGGTGACCATGTGATGGTTACATACATGTAGAGCGATTTCTTACAATTCAGTACTTAAATTTTGATTCTATATAGATGTTAGTGGAACCCAGTGACTAGTTGACACTCCTTCCGACGATTAGAAATCATCCTATTCATATAAATTTTATTTATTCTATTCCTGTTTGTAAGTATTGCATTTTTCTTTACCCGGATGTAATAATCGAATGAAATTTTACATTTCTTACTTATTACTCTAACGATATGGAGTTGAACTGCTTGTAAACAATCCACCTGTCATGCATGCAAATATCATAATTAAAAGAAAATACTCCCATCTTTTACCCCAGATTCAATCGTTTCTATTTATTTAACAAATCTCTCAAAAAAAGCAAGAGAATTCGGGGAAAAAAAGTGAAGTGTCTAAACTCTGTATAACCGTTATCTTACGATAAAATACAGCTGTTGTTATTAAAAAATGTGAGAAATATATCAATTTGACAAGTTTTTCTCCAACTTTATCTTGGGCTTTACATGTTTTTGTTGTTCATCTCTGAACAACAGAATGTGGTTTGCAACGTCACAATCTTCATTTTTTTTCGTAAATGTAGTCTCTTAAAGAAGGAGAGCAGCATCACAGATGATGGACGCTGTTTCCTCCGAAGACAAGCTTAACCCATCAATATTTATTTTGCAGCCTGAGCGGACTAAATGAAAATCCTGTCAGAATCTTCCGTTACCGAATGTTAAACATCTAAAATGAGAACTCTAATGGGATATCTTTGCAATTACCAAGTCATTATTATCCTAAACGACATTGTCTTTCCGACAAATCGCGTTATATTCATATTGTACAGACATTTTGAAAAATTATTAATCTTTTATATGCTTGTAAAGTGGGATTTTCTGAGGTCCATGTAGCTAGGCCCTTGCCTATATAGTAAATTATAAGGTAGCAGTTGCAAACAAGCTGTAATTAAGCTACGTTGCAATGAGATATCAGCTAGGCACACTTTTTTTTGAGTTCGATTTTTGCTTGTCTTTGTTAAAGCTAGAATAATTCTATGTCATTGTTTAAAAAGCGCAAAATTATTTTTGCAAAGATTAAATGCTGTAAATAAGGTTCTGTAAAACTGCAATGTAAAGAACACTAAAATTTGTCCCAGTTTAATCTTATCGTAGATAGAGTGATAAGCATGATCTCAGTTTTTGATTTAGAGCCAATTTTGTTTAAAATGACTGATAAATAAATGTACATATAAGACATAAACCTATAGTCTTTGCATTACACAATACCTGGTCAGAAATATCTGTTTAGTAAATTCATTAATCACACAATAATTAAACAGCTTCATTCTAGCTTTAGGATTAGTGTAATGTTGGGATATAATATGTCTGGAACAATAACATTAATATCACTCTAGTCATTCCAATTTCTAAGCTTATCATTATAGAAACTATAGTTATAAAAAACAAAACTTCTAAATGAGTAATGAAAGAATTATGCCCCTTTCCCCTAAATATAATAATAAAAAAATCTTAGAATCAGCGGTGAAGTAAGAATTGTTAAATATCCGCAAAGCAAAGAAATTTAATATTTTGCAAAAACGCGATAAAAAATCTTTTCAGGCTTACATGGAGCGAAAGATTAAGTTCAACGGATTGAATCAAAACCCTCAAAAAGGAAATTTTCATGTAAAGTAACAAGAAATTATCATTTGTGGTCTTTTCAATACTGACTAGACAAAAATTTTCAATGAATACCTACAGTCACCATGATCTTGGAGGAATACGTTTTATTTCCATTAGTAAACTCTTCAAAATTAGAGGCGCGTTTGGTCATCTTACTGGGACAGCATGGCGTTGCGAACAATACAAAACATGCCAATCTCAATCCAATTTTAAATGTTAAATGTATTTGTCATTCCAATTAAAGAATAGAAGAACTAAAAGACATATGTAAGAGAGCGAGAACCCTAAATTTATCATCCATTAATTAAAATACGATATTTCCGAGGCATGTGTATTGTATTTAGATGTACCATACGATAAATAGATACATATACGATCAACAATGGATATAAATTGATATCGTTGTCATTCCTACTCTTGATGTATATAAAGTCCACAACAATAAAATATTTCATTTGCATTTTCTTAGGAATTGTTCAGCGACATTCAACATATGTAAACACGAAACGCCGAAATGTCGGGTTTCTGCCGAAATGTAAGTAGAATGCGCCGAAATGACCGATGAAATACTGCAATGACTGTGGATATCAATTGATACGGATACTAATACCCCAAAAACATAAACTTTTTGAGGTCAATCCTTACCCCTAAGGTTTTAGAGCCCATTTTATCGTAAATATTGGAGGAAGTCAGCCGCCATTGACGGGCTTCATAGTATACCGTATACCACGCCCGATTGTTTTTTTTTTTTAATCCGCTTTGTAATAAGTAATATGTCAGTCTCGTATTACGTTTTTATTTAAATTGTAAATGATATATACCTTATTAAAAAAAATAAAAATTAATGAGGATGTTGATCATCAGGATAATATGAATATTAGAATATTAGCTAAGAAAAAAAAATAATATTAAGTATTAAAACTAAATAAATAATAATAGAAAAATTTATAACATAAGTTTCTTATTAAAAATTTTTGACTTAATGTTAGAAAAAAATTGTACTTTTAGATTATCAAATATTGAGATAGTTAGCCGTTTTTAAAATAGACTTTAAAAAAGAAAAGTCTGATTACGTTGCCCAGCTCTTGCCACGTGGAGGCCACCCCAAATACATGTAAGAGCCATAATTTTAAATTTGAAAAATAAATATTTAAAAAAAAAAAAAAAAAAAAAAAAGACAGACAGAAAATGGAAAATTAACCCCTAAAGAAAAGCCAAACAAACATATTTTGGATATCATTTGGGGAAAAATAAAAATATTGTTATTTTCCACTTAAACATTTAATCTTTTTAGAAATGAATGAGAAAAATAAAGAAAATTTGTTAAAATGAGTTGGAAAAATTGGAATTAGAGCTTAAAAAAACATGGAAACTATAAAGGAATACATACACAAAGAACACCAAAACTTTGTAAAATGCATAAAGCTAGGTTATTTGGTCAATAGCATTTTATAAAAGATTGAACTAAACAATAGCACATAATATGTTCATTAAAACTTAATTAAAACCAATGAAAACCATAGGAATTACTAATAATACTAAGGATGAGATTGTATTTGGAGAACTGTCAAACACAACGCCCTACCAGGGCCCAGACTCAGTTCCCCAATACACAATCTTTTTCAAAGATACATAAAACTTAATATACATGTCTTATAAGGAAGTGAAAACAATTAATGAGAATTTAGGAATTAGTTTATTTACTAGATGTAAAAATACTGTAAGTTAAACAATGTAAGATCAGTGAATTGGAATTCAGATTCATATTACTAGGTCAGGTGTATATCACATGTATACAAATTATACCATGTGTGAACCAAACAGGTGTTTAAACAATAGGAGTCGACTGTACCACCAGGTCCAGGTGTCAGTAAGTGTATACACAAGATGCTTCCCTGTGTGTAATTGAAGATGCCTGACTTGTATCAGGTTCACTAATGATTTTTAATGAAAGGGGAACAACATATACAGTAAAGGCAGGGACCTATATACTTAGTATATAGGTCCCTGGTAAAGGCAAATGGCAGAAGATTTATAAGATTAAACTAAATTCAATATGTAAACATATGTATTTATATAGTTAAAAGCATTTTTAAGAAACAAAAACGTGAAAACGGAAAATACATGTACGCCTGCCGAGAAAATCTATACGCCTGCCGTGTTATTTATCGAATTAATTTGTATTTTGTTAGATATATTACTTTTATAGACCATGTAGTTGATGTTTTACCAAACAAAAATAATTTAAAAAGCACAGTTTGGAGTTTTAATTCGTTTTAAAGTTTGCATACTTCGTAGAGCACGCCTGCCGAGAAAATCTAAACGCCCGCGGTGTTGTCTCTCTAATTTCTTATTATACAATATTTGATATATTACTTAATAAAGTATTTGGTTAACATTTGACAAAACATTAATTCAAAAAATATTTTTTTTAATATTTGATTCAATAAATTAAGCGTTTGATACGAGAGTTAGCAATATTAAAGGAGATAACTCTTACTTGACAATAGGAACTGCTGTGTATAAACCACGTACCTCGTGTTTTTCTTTCTTTCTTTCATTTTAATAAAAACTTAAGGTATTTGATTTCATATTCGTTTACAGAATTACGAAGGCTCAGGAGCACATGTGCACATGTCAGTTAAAGCTATGCGTTTTACGGGTAGTCGTTTTGAATCAGAATCTGAAATATTCAATGTTGTCCTTTTTTAACATCAATGTATAATTATTATTTCAGGTTATATGCAACAAAGTTATATTTAAATAAATACAAAATATTACAGGTAAGAGAAAGGTAATAATTTAGGCTATTCCTATACAACCATCTATAAGTCTAGCAGAGAAGGAAATAGATAAAATGAAAAACAACATGTACATATATTTGACATGTACATGTACATACGAAATATCTTTATCAGTCATTCTACGATAAAAGGACCAATTCAGGGTATAAAACCTGGAAAAAAAATAATTGTTTTAAATAGCAAAATGAACATCATAATTCTCTAAAGAACATATCAGTTAACTTAAAAAAAAAAATATTCACAAATCGGCTATATATCGTTAACGTTTTACAATTTCAATATAACATTGATTTCAAGGAATGTTACGGAAGTTAATGCTTGAACAAGTCTTATTATTTTTTAAATAAAGCTGATTTTGAACAATTTTTGTTTTCTGGTGTTCAGTATATGTCTGAAATGATATGGATGTCTGAATTTATGTTTACTGTGTATACACAGACTGTAAATCTCAATGAAAATTATCGATCTTCATGTATACCCGACAAGTGCGTAATATTATGTGGTATTACATAATTAGGTACATGACAAACATGAAGTTTTGCACGTGCGCTATACACACTCCATGATGGAATAATGAACCATAAAATCAGAATTAGTAAAAAAAAAAATTTACATATTAAGTTAAATAAATGAATTTAAAGAAAAATAGAGGGATTTAATCATGTTAAAAAAATACACTTGCATGTTTTGAAAACTATAGAAAAGATCGCCGATTTACATCCGAATGCTGCATTTTTGACCTGACTGAGAATGTATTTAATCCCTTAATAAAATCAATATAGATCAATAAAAAAATTAATAATAACTACTTGACGTACATATATTGAAGAACAAATATAATTTTAAAAAAAAATTAAAATCATTCCATTTTTTTTCCGACTAGGTCGTAAACAGTGGTGTATATGTCCTTGTTTTTTTTTTAATCTATATCTAAAACTATTGTAGGTTTATTTCAGCAAAATTTATACCAAGCTAATTGAATTTTATTGCATGCTAATATAGCTAAAATATGTAAATGAATCATGTCTATAAAACGCATCCTTTACAGAAAAAACAACATTGTCATCAAACATGTATTTACACAATCCTTTTCTTTATGCTTCTTTTTACCCAAAGAGTATTGTTTTCACTAGTATGTTTAGTATAAAAATTTTCATTCAAGCCCCTCCCCCACCAAATGTTTTTACCAAAAGAATGAGAAACCTCAGCAGGGACCTATATACTAACTTAGTATATAGGTCCCTGACCTCAGTCCCAAATCCAAAACACACACATACACAAAAACACACACACACGAACGAATATACGCCTCTTCTTCTTCAGATTAGTATTATAGAGATTGTTGTATTGTTTACACAATCTGTATCGTGAATCAATTTACACATATCATCATAAATGGTTTCCGAAACTTTCTTTGATTATGATTCGTTTCATTTTTTTTGGGGGGGGGGGGGGTGAAGACAGAAATGAGAATTAGAAACGTGAAAAGAAATTCAACATATATTTACAATGTCACATCACGATCTCATAACTAGATGTTTAGACTAATTTGATTCAACCAAACTTTAAAAGTTCAATCGCTACCAGCATTTATTGCACAAGTTGTGTCTAAAAAATTAATGTACACACCATATGAGACACAATTTTATTTTATTACTAAAGGTGATTTCCAAATTCTCAAAAAAATCATTAAGTTCTTGATCCATCTGCATGAAGTTGATAAACATGCAATCTTCTTGTTCAAATTAATATATATTGCATGTATGATGTAACTGTAAATTGTCTCAATTTATTTGTTATGACAATCATATTTTATACACTGTTTGTATAATGAGGAAAGGATCTTTTAAGTTGAAATAACTTGCATCCTATCCTTTTCAAAATTTATTTAATTAATACAAAAAAATAAATAGATAAATAAATAAATAGATAAAAACAAACAAACAAAGAACAAAATCTCCAATTTCCAAACATCGTTTGCGATATAAATCTATCAATTATATATCAATAATATATGATATTCACAATAATTTATAATTGATAATTATATTTTTAAATCATTTATTCTTTTATTCTTGAAAAAATATTGTATTTCGAAGAGAAGATAATTAATGAGCATTTAGAAATGATTGTGTAATGATTTATTCTATATAATTTCAAATATTTTTTAAATGTTTTTTCTCATAAATAATAATAATTGTATAATGAATGAAACATTTATAACATATCTGTACTTTATAAGACAAAAAAAAAAAAAACAAAAACAAAAACAATCGGGCGTGGTATACGGTATACTATGAAACCCGTCAATGGCGGCTGACTTCCTCCAATATTTACGATAAAATGGGCTCTAAAACCTTAGGGGTAAGGATTGACCTCAAAAAGTTTATGTTTGTGAAGTATTAGTATCCGTATCAATTGATATCCACAGTCATTGCAGAATTTCATCGGTCATTTCGGCGCATTCTACTTACATTTCGGCAGAAACCCGACATTTCGGCGTTTCGATGCACCGTTGTTTACATGTTTATATTACGTTTGTCCCAGAAATCCCGCGAGATTTGGACATTTTCCGACATTTTCACAAAAGAGCGCACTAAGAAGTATAACTCTTCCATAGTGGAAATAGAACGTATTATTTTGATTCATGTATGATCTTACCAAAAAGCAGCTACTGGGGTGTGATGTATTAAGGTCATTTTCTTCAGCTATTTCAGAGCCGCAAGTCGGACATTTTAATAGTCTGTTTCCGATTTTTAAAAAGAAGGCTAGGAATAAGTTTTTACGGCAAATAATTATTATTTGGTCCAGCATAGTGTTTTAACCTATTTTAACCTATATGCTGAATCCGAAAAAAATATGCTGGCCTTCTAAATATGGCGTTAAAAAAGGTCAAAATGGGGATTCAAAATGGCGGACATCCAATTTTTCTAATTTTCTATTAATAAATGTCTTTCAAATTGGAGAAAGAGTGTGTAAATATCTCACTGAGTGTAATGCAACTATAAAAGTGATAAAAGAATGCTAACATTATTACTTATATTCAGAAAATTTAGTCGTTTCTACACTTAATTCTTAATATTCATGCCTGACTTAACATGTATATTTCTCGCTTCCAGATTACTTTGTGAAAGTAAAATGAAATACTTTAACTCTACGCTACGAGCATTGATAACGTTTTCCGTCAATTTTTTTCTTTGATACTTCGGTCAAAGAAAAAAAAAATACATTCATTTCTTAAATTAGATCAAAACTGTAGGAAGAGTAGCGTTTTAAAAAAATTGTTTACAGACAGAAAGACGGACACTTTACTATGGCATAAGCTCTTCTGGTCTCTAACTAGTAGAGCTAAAAAAAATGTCCAGATTCGAGAGAATTCTAAAAAGGGGGGGGGGTTAGGTTTCAACTACTTTCATAACTATATTTTATTCAAACATTACCTCATTACCAGGATTTGACTATACTGCAACAAAAAATGGGACTAACCAGCCTTTCAGTGAACATTTTCAATGGTAAAAGGTTATGAACTGGGGGGGGGGGGGTGGACCCTCTGATACTACCGGCCATTACATAGTGATGGCATAAAAAGGTATTGATGATAGCAGACATATTAGTATACATGACCGATCTACTAGTATTCTTTAGCAATTCTGAAGTAGAATCAGATTTATTTACAGAAATAACTACTATTAGGTTTAATTATTTTGAAGGTGCAATCAGTCCATTACATTGCGTTCTGCTGAATCAACACCCTTTCAATATCATTTTCTATAAAGACGTATCATACAAAAACGGAATTATATTTTTCTTTTAACCTTTTTATCCTACTACTAGATTCCAGTCTTAAGATGTCCGAAATACAACACTCAATAGGAAATTACATCTAGAGATTCTTCGGTTAATAACTCTGTTTTCTAGATTAAATGATAATGGTGATAGAAAATCAATGGCTTTTGTATTGTGAGTGGTAAATTAGAAAATACATCACCAAATTACTTAAAAATCCGCACTGCAAGAATTAAACTTCCATAAAATGATGACGGATTTCTATGGGTTTTACATGCCGACTCCAGACGGAACTGAGAGTGAAATTGGCATGTCTGTGGATTTTCATGATTGGAACTTGTTAAAGGAAATATGCTAGAATTTATTGTTAATTGTCGATTCAGACAAGAAATCCATTGAGGACAAAGATGACTTACCTCTTAAGGACTCATGGTAAAGAAAAAATTCCGGACGGAAGGCATTGTTAGTCGTGTTGACAGGAAATTGAGTTGGCTGCGTTATAGTGCTGATGTATCAGCGATGCTTATATGGGTGGTCAGTTGCTTGTACTCCATTGCCAAGATATTACCAACCTAAGGTCACTGCAAAAACAGAAGTTATACTAATATTTATGATTCTAAAATAGAAAACATTAAGTATTTTAGATTTTCACCCATGCCCGGGTACTTTCCTTTAACCCCTTTCCCACTGCAATAGTTGTTCTTTCCTTGAACCCCTTTCCCACTGTATTTTAGCATATCCTTTTGAAAGTGTTGCGAACTCAATTTCATTCTAGGATGCACTAGGTATCAAAAATAAACATAATTATCTTGCATTTAGACTAAAGAAATGCAGAACTTGAAACATTAGCAAGAATCCAAGCATAAATGAAATAGACGTACTGTTAGCAATGAGCTCACAAAATTATACCTCGCTCTCTTTTGAGTGTATTGACAAGTTGCACTTCTTACGTACTTGGCAGTACGTAAATTAGATTCTGTGAAAGATTCAGGGGTTTAGGAGGAGTTGCGTTAACACAGTGGGTACCCCCTTTATCGAGAACAAAGGTAAAGTCCATCTTTTTCTATGGGAGACCCCAAATATCTGTCCGATTAAAACGTAAAACGGGGTGCAAAATGGCACTATATAATAAAGATTCTGTCTGATGAAGATTCGGTGAAAGTCTCATTAAATTCCATTCGGTGGCATAGGAGTAGTTGCAGATAATAGCTGGGTACCTGTGTTGTTAAGTAAAGAATGGCAAAGCCCATTTTATTTACTTTGGGAAACCCCAAATATCTAATCGAAACGTAAAATAGGAAGTGCAAAATGGCAATTTGTAAAAAAGATTCTGTGAAAATTTCATTTAATTGCATTAAGTGATATAAGAGGATTTGCGGATAAATATTAATAATGGTTACCCAAAAGTGTACCAAAAAGTGTTCATGTTTTGATATGGGAAATCCCAAATTTAAAATAGATATGCACAATTCTACTGTGTGTGTAATAAAGAATTTGTGAAATTTACCTTAAGTTGCATTTAGTGGCGTTAAGGGAGTTTTGGATAAGGGATGGGCACTACCATCACTATATGCCCACACATGTTAAGCAGGTGATATAATGATGGCTTTTGTTATGGCCTCGTCATAAAATGACTGGGGGCATGTAGTGTTACCGTGTTCCGTCATTCCGTCATCATTGACTTTCCGTTCATTATTTCGGCAACAGTTACATGCATTCAACTCAAATTTGACATATGGATACGTCATAAAGTTTGAATTTGGTCATGGTCCGATGATTTTTGACAGAGTCATCCCTCTTGAACTTAGAAAAAAAAAAAGAAATCTTCAGTTTCCACTCTCTACCTTTTGCAGGGATGTACATGTATTTATCAGATTGATTGAAAATACATATACCGGTAAATGCAGGTATTTTACCAGAATACGCAGGTCAAGTTCGCATTTGGTTGTGGTCCGATGATTTGTGACATAGTTATCCCTCTTGAACTTCAAAGAAAAAAAAAGAAATTTTCAGTTTCCGCAATCTAACTTTTGTAGGGATGTATGTATAAGGGTGAAATTGCATGTGCAGGTATATTACCGAAATACGCAGGTCAAGTTCGAATTTGATCGTGGTCCGATGATTTGTGACATGTTACCCCTCTTGAACTTCGGAAAAAATGAAGAAATTTTCAGTTTCCGCTCTCTAACTTTCGTAGGGATGTATGAATAAGTTGAAATTGCATGTACAAGTATTTTACCAGAAAATACAGGTCAAGTTTGAATTTGGTCGTGGTCCGATGATTTTTGACAGACTTGTCCCTCTGGAACTTAAAAAAAATAAGAAATTTTCAGTTTCCGCTCTCTTACTTTGTTGAGATGTATGTATAAGGTTGAAATTGCATATGCAAGTATTTTTACCAGAAAATACAGGTCAAGTTTGAATTTAGTTGTGGTTCGATGAATTCTTTCAGAGTTATCCCTCTTGAACTTAAAAAAAAGAAGAAATTTTAAGTTTCCGCTCTCTAACTTTTGTTGAGATGTATGTATAAGTTTGAAATTGCATATGCAGGTATTTTACCGGAAAATACAGGTCAAATTCGAATTTGGTCCTGGTCCGATGATTTTTGACAGTTGTCTCCTTGAACTAGGAAAAGATTTAAAAATTCACAATTTATAATCATTATCTCGGCAACAAATGTGCAATTTTCAATTTGCAGTTTCTATTAACTTAGTTATAAATGCACATTTTGTGCATGGCACTTTAAATTTTGGCTGCTTGTGGGGGCATTCGTGGCGTTAAGACACATCTAGTTTTATAACGCTACATCCAACTATCAAATTGAAAGATGTTTTTTTTAAAAGTATAATTGCAATTTCACAAAATACTGGACTTAATCTCATTTGTCCATAATATTTAACTAATTACATTTAGTAATAAAACTGTTTTATTGAGATAATGTGATTTGGTAGTTTTTACCGAAGTGTTGCTGTAAAAGCTTTTCTGATCACCCGTTCAGCGTCCGATGTCTATCCGGCCAGAGGCCAGAAGAACCGATAGTACGATGTACGTCGCTCCCTCTGTCTTTCTGTTTGCTACGCCTCATAGTCTTGGTCTAATTTCAATAGAACTTGGTAAATATATAGACTACACTAAGGTACATAATTTTGTATACCAGTTTTTGATTTCGATGAACGGGATTGCCAAGGTTACTAAAACTAGAATTTTCTGTAAAATTCTTTCAAAATGTTACTCCTCCTACAATTTAAATCTGATTTCAATTTATCTTCATACACTAGTAGACTACACTAAGATACATAATTCTAGAGTTTATATCGGTTTTTGATTTCGATCGAAGGTGTTGCAATGGTTACTAAAAATTTTGATTTCTGTGAAATTCTTTCAAAATGCTCCTCCTCCTACAGTTTAAATCTGATTTCAGTATATCTGTGTAAACAAGCAGACTACATTTAGAAGCATAATTTAGTATATCGATTTTTTTCGATGAACACTTTTGCTATTGTTTTTAAAAATAGAAATGTCTATCAAATTCTTTCAAAACGCTACTCCTACATTTCAGTCCAATTTTAATAAGACTTGGGACATAAGTAGACTATATATTAACATACATCAATTTCATTCCAATAAAGCTACAGTATCATCAGTGACGCCTGGTAGATCACTGGGCTAATTTCAACTATACTTGCCTTACAGCAACCTTAGGAGAAGAGGGATCAGATTTGTTCAAACAAAGAGCCTAATCTCTTTTCCACGAGATATAATTATTAAATAATTTAAAAAGTTTTGTTAAACGTCCCTCTCGAGGATTTTTAACTCATATAGAGACACCACCACTTGCCGGTGGAGAGCTGTAAAATTTTGACCTATACTAGGCACTCAGGGCCATTGAGCAGTGAGGGATCTTTTTCGTGCCAGCACCTACTTTGAATATGTACAACATTGATCCCTTAGAATGGCGCCACAATAAGGGACCAATGTTGTACATATGGATTTATTGGGAGATAGCTTTTAAAATTTTCTTCTCAAGAACAACAGTACCGTGATAAGTCGTATTAACCTGCAAGCATCCCAAGGTAGTGCAAATTCAAAATTGTTCAATTCATGGCCCCCGCGAGTACAGTTGGCACATCGGTAAATCGACATTTTGATGGGGATATATAGGAAAGACTCTTAGAACAGCATTAGTTTGTTTTTGTTTGATTCTTTGTTGTTTAAAGTCTCGAGAATTTTTCACTCATATGGAGACACTTTCACTTGCCGATGGAGAGCTGCAAAATGTGACCTATACTCGGCACTCGGGGCCATTGAGCAGTGAGGGATCTTTCTCGTGCCAGCATCTACTGCTACACGGGACCTCGGTTTATACGATCTCATCCGAAAGACCGGTCTCCACACCCTACATTGGGATTCGAACCCACGACGTAAGGATCATCTTCTTACTTCGCGACTCTAGAGCAAACGCTCTAGTCTAACCAATGCGCCACGCGGGCGACATATAATTAATAAGTATTTATGGCATCATTTAAAAGTCCCCTTCAACAGTCTATTTGCCAGAATGACAAAACTCAAGTGAAAACTTCCTTTAAAAAGAGGAGATTTAAACTTGTAGGATAGGATCATTGCGCCACAATGGACTTTTGCGAGAAGCCCTGACTTTTACAATCGACGGCTTACTTTTACACTAGAACAGTATATGGAAGCTCTTTTTGCGAAATAAATATTAAGCTTAACAGTTAATTAAACGACAGTAATGGCCATTTCAAAGCACATAAATACGTTGTCTAGGAAGGGATCGGCAAGCACCTTCCCTCAACTCTCTCTCTTACATTAACCAACTCTTGCTTAATTTTCCTTCCGGAATGTTTTATTTGATTCCTTCAGAAAATGAGAATGAAAGAAGATATTACCGCTCGCGAATAAGGTAATTTATGTAATTCTGCTTCCCATCATCTCTTGCGTTGATTGCATACCAGTTATTCGTGTTTGTTCCCCTAACATCTACCTATAACCACTATTAAGGTTTTCTTGTCTATTATCAATTCCGTGCTTCCGTACATTAGGCAGGTAAAAGTCAGTGCTTCTCGCAAAAGTCCAACAAGGGATCAATGTTTTACATACGGATTTATTGGAAGATAGCTTTAAAAAATTCTTCTCAAGAACAACAGTGCCATGATAAGTCGTATTAACTTGCTAGCATCTTCAGGTAGTGCAAATTCAAAATTGTTCAATTCATATCCCCCGGGAGTACGGTGTGCACATTAGTAAATCAACGTTTTGATGGGGATATATAGGAAAGACTCTTAGAAAGCATTAATTTGTTTTTAGCTCTACTGGTCAGAGACCAGAAGAGCTTTTGGTCTGATTTCAATATAACTTGGCACACAAGTAGACTACACTAATGCCCTGTTCACACGGAGAGTTTAATTCGCAGTAAATTAATGCGAAGTAATGCCCTGTTCACACGGAGAGTTTAATTCGAATTAAACGTAAGTTACTGCGAATTAAATTTGAACCGCGTTCACACGGAGAATTTAAAGCGAATTAGTTTAAGTCGAATTAATTTACTGCGCATTAAATTACTTCGCATTAGCTCCGTGTGCACGCTAAGCGAAGCTAATTCGAATTAAATTTTGACGCATGCGTAAGGGCAGAATTAAGTCACAGGCCACATGTCGATGGTCAGATATGGGTACTTGTGCTACTCTTGAGTGGAAAACAAAGGAAAACTATGATAATCACTAAAATGTGTACAGACACTATGACATTATGTCAAATCAGTGGTCAAATATATCTGCTCGGCACAATGTGACGTGATTCGCAAAATGACGTCATTATAGCCTTACTGAATAGCCTTACTGTAGAAATAAAAATTTAATTCGCATTAGTTTACTTCGCATTAGCTGTCGTGTGAACGCAATTTAATTCGCATTAGTTTAATTCGCATTAGTTTACTTCGCATTAATTTACTGCGAATTAAACTCTCCGTGTGAACAGGGCATAAAATAATGCGAATTAATGCCCTGTTCACACGGAGAGTTTAATTCGCAGTAAATTAATGCGAAGTAAAATGATTCGAATTAAACTAATGCGAATTAAATTGCGTTCATACGACAGCCAATGCGAAGTAAACTAATGCGAATTGTAATTTTATTTCTACAACAAGGCTATTCAGTGAGGTTATTATGACGTCATTTACAAATCACGTCATATTTTGCAGAGCAGATACATTTGACATAATGTCATAGTGTAGATCTGTACACATTTTAGTGACTAACATAATTTTCCTTTGTTTTCCACTCAAAAATAGCTCAAGTACCTATATTTGACCATCGGCATGTGACCTGTGACTTATGCCCTGTTCACACGGAGAGTTTAATTCGTAGTAAAATAATGCGAAGCAAAATGATGCGAATTAAACTAATGCGAATTAAATTGCGTTCACACGACAGCTAATGCGAAGTAAACTAATGCGAATTAAAATTTTATTTCTACAATAAGCCATTCAGTAAGGCTATTATGACGTCATTTACAAATCACGTCATATTGTGCACAGCAGATATACATTTGACATAATGTCATAGTGTCTGTACACATTTTAGTGATTAACATAATATTCCTTTGTTTTCTACTCAAAAATAGCACAAGTACCTATATTTGACCATCGACATGTGGCCTGTGACCTAATTCTGCCCTTACGCATGCGTCAAAATTTAATTCGAATTAGCTTCGCTTAGCGTTCACACGGAGCTAAAGCGAAGTAATTTAATGCGCAGTAAACTAATTCGAATTAATCTAATTCGCATTAAATTCTCCGTGTGAACGCGGATCAAATTTAATTCGCAGTAACTTACGTTTAATTCGAATTAAACTCTCCGTGTGAACAGGGCATAAAATAATGCGAATTATGCCCTGTTCACACGGAGAGTTTAATTCGCAGTAAATTAATGCGAAGTAAAATGATGCGAATTAAACTAATGCGAATTAAATTGCGTTCACACGACAGCTAATGCGAAGTAAACTAATGCGAATTATAATTTTATTTCTACAACAAGGCTATTCGGTGAGGCTATTATGACGTCATTTATAAATCACGTCATATTGTGCAGGGCAGATATACATTTGACAAAATGTCATAGTGTCTGTACACATTTTAATGATTAACATAATTTTTCTTTGTTTTCCACTAAAAAAAAGCACAAGTACCTACATTTGACCATCGACATATGGCCTGTGACTTAATTCTGCCCTTACACATGCGTCAAAATTTAATTCGAATTAGCTTCGCTTAGCGTTCACACGAAGCTAATGCGAAGTAATTTAATGCGCAGTAAACTAATTCGAATTAAAATAATTCGCATTAAATTCTCCGTGTGAACGCAGATCAAATTTAATTCGCATTAACTTACGTTTAATTCGAATTAAACTCTCCGTGTGAACAGGGCATTAAATTGCGTTCACACGACAGCTAATGCGAAGTAAACTAATGCGAATTAAGATTTTATTCCTACAGTAAGGCTATTCCGTAAGGCTATTATGACGTCATTTGCAAATCACGTCACATTTTGCAGAGCAGATCCACTTGACATAATATATGTAGTGACTGTACACATTTTAGTGATTAACATAATTTTCATTTGTTTTTCACTCAAAAATAGCACAGATACCTATATCTGACCACCGATATGTGGCAGGTAACATAATTCTGCCGTTACGCATGCGTCAGAATTTAATTCGAATAAGCTTCGCTTAGCGTTCACACGGAGAAAATGCGAAGTACTTTAATGCGCAGTAAATTAATTCGAATTAAACTAATTCGCATTAAATTCTCCGTGTGAACGCGGATCAAATTTAATTAATTCGCAGTAACTTACGTTTAATTCGAATTAAACTCTCCGTGTGAACAGGGCATAAGATACATAATGCTGTTTATCCGTTTTTGATTTCGATGAGCGGTGTTGCCATGGTTACTAAAAATAGAAATTTCCTAGAAATAATTTCAAAATGCCACTCCTCCTACAGTTTTGATCTCATTTCAATATAACTTAGCGCACAAAGATACATGATTCTGTGTATCCGTTTTTGATTTGGATGAACGATGTTGTCATGGTTACTAAAAATAGAAATTTCCTTGAAATACTTTCAAAATGCTACTCCCCCTACAGTTTTGGTCTGATTTTAGTATAACTTGACACACAAGTAGACTACACTAAGATACAAAATTCTCTATACCAGTTTTGGATTTTGATGAATAGTGTTGCCATGGTACCTAAAAATAGAATTTTTTTGAAATACTTTCAAAACGCTACTCCTCCTACATGTTTTGTCTGATTTCAGTATAATTTGGCACACAGGTAGACTACACTGAGATACATAATTGTCATTATTGCTTTTTGATTTTGTTGAATGATGTTGCCATGGTTACTTAAATTGAAATTTCTGTGAAATTATTTAAAAAGTCTACTCCACCTACAGTTTTATTCTGATTGCAATAAAAATCTTGCCACAAAATCAGACTAAACCAAGGATCATTATTCTACTTATTGCTGTTTCAAAGTTTCAAGTCCAAGTGCTACTTTCATCTTCCTTTATAAGTACAACCAGTAGAGCTACAGTCTCATCAGAGACTTCTGGTTGTTGTTTAATGTCCCTTTCGTTTTGTTTGCTTGTTGTTTAACGTCCCTTTCGAGAATTGTTCACTCATATGGAGACGCCACCACTTGCCGGTGGAGAGCTGCAAATTTTGACCTATACTCGGCACTTATGGCCACTGAGCAGTAAGGGATCTTTTTCGTGCCAGCATCTACTGCGACATGGGACCTCGGTTTAACGGTTTCATCCGAAGGACCGATGTCCACGTCCGACAGATGAGTGATTCGAACCCGCGACGTAAGGATTAACCCCTTACTCCGCGACTCTAGAGCAGACGCTCTACCACTGCGCCACGCGGGCGGCGAAACAGCATTAGTATGATTAGTCGTATTTATATTCAAGCATCCTCGGGTAGTGCAGATTCAAAATTGTTAGGGTCCTGATCCCATCAGTTAGGTCCGGGCCACGGTACGGGATCTAAATTTTACATCGGAACCGTCATTATAAATCTTCTCAAGCTGTACAGATATCGTTAGGTAGCGCACACAATTTAAGTTTCTTTCCTTCAATTGGGGGGTAAAACAATGTACAATCAATCTTCATACCGGTATAACACAACTGAGTGGGAATGGGATAGGGGATCAACTTTAGCATGGGCGTATAAAGGAAACTCTTTTTAAGAACAACCAGGACATTTTAGTGTTGAAGATTTAGTGAATCCATCACCATCCACTCGAATAGGAATATCCATAACGTTTGTTTTTAATAGGTATACGTAGTTCTGTACTGTTTAGTTGTATCACTCACTCCCCCTTGGAATATGATTTTTTTTTTCTTGAAGACTGTTTTATTAACTCTTGCCAATGTAATCAAAATAAATCTGGAAGTTGTGTTTAACAACAACAAAAAATTACAAAAACGTTTCCGTTATGTGACACTAGTATATTAGAATAAAGATCCCTTCTTACCCACTTTATTTGAATATTAAATATTGATCAGAAGCATAGGTTATATCAGTGTAGTGCTTTAAGCATGCTTGTGCTAACACCTTCTGGTGTAAATACTTAGTGGAATCTCGACAAATTTGTAATACTTATCGTTAATTGTAATCCCTTGGGTAGAATCCTTACAGTGTCACGAGTAGATCTCATTTGATCATCCAGTTGTGCCTTATAAGCCATTGATCATTCGTCTTACAAATCCAAGCAGCGTAAAATGTTTCACACTCCATGCAGCCAATATAAGAAAGAATTTCCCTATACGACACAAAGGACAGTGTTAATACTTGTTCATTTAAATGAGGTACAAAATCAATTGTACTTCTTTCCCATCACTCAAAACACAAATTTCTCAGTAATTAAGTCTTATATGCAGTATGTATCAAAATGTTCTCTCGAGTATTCCTGCTGCGCAAGAAAAAATGAAAATGTTATAAATAAGGAAATTGACGTATGATGCTTTCGTGAGCGCAAGGGGGCATTAAATCGCATTTATCTGTCCCTCTGTCCGTCACACAAATTTTATCCTTGGTCATAATTTTTGAATGAGAAAAGACAGGACTTCCATATTACACATATACATTATCTATGACAAGACCTTTCCAAAGTACTATGATTTTTACTACATGTATATACCTCTTTGACATTGAGGTTTGACCTACTTTTTAAAATTTGGTTATAACTTTAATGACAGAAGATTGAAATTTCATATTTGACCTCTTCATTACCCGTGACAAAACCCTTCCGAACATGATTTTTAACGCAGTGACCTTGACCTTAAAATTAAACTTATTACTAAAAATTTTAAAATTGGTGGCAACTTTTAAATGAGGGAGGATAGCGCGTTCATATTTGACAAGAACATTACCTGTGATAAGAAGCTTTCGAATGTGCTAACTGCTATGAGATCTGACTATGACCTTGACCTTCAAGTTTAACTAAATTTTAATATTTTTATCATTGCTGCTAACTTTTGGAGGAGAGAAGAAAGGACATTTATGTTTAACATGTGCATTATCTGTGACAAACGGTTTCCAAATATTCTATGATTTTTAACCTCATGACTTTAACCTTGAAGTTTGACCTAATTTTCAAAAAAAAGAAAGAAAACTTTTCAAATTAACTCTGGCTTTTGACCTCGTGACATTGACCTTAAAGATTAACCTAGTCTATTTCTTTCTTTTTTTTTTTACATTGGTAATAACATTTGAATGAGAGAAGATAGGGCTTTCATATTTTACATGTACATTACCATTGAAATCAAATTTCAGAAAGGAATATCATTTCTGACTTCATGACCTTGACCTAGAAGTTTGAAGGACACAAAAACAAGAGAATCGCAATATGTCATAAATAATTGCATCCAAACCACTAAGACATCGAAAAGAGGGACCACATTTGTTTACACTTAATATACGAGTAATAGCTTAATTACCCGTTTTTAAAACATTATATTCGTAGCATTACAACGTTTAATGAAGCATGTGGTATCGGGGGAATATTTATCAACATGTAATTAACACGTGTACAGTAAATAATCATCTTAGAAAGCGAACACTTTTATCATGTAATTAATTAAGAGGATCTTTTTCCCTTATTATTTTAGAATAATTAACATCATTGCATTGATAGAAACAAGAGCACTGAACAATTTTGTTTCTAATCGATCCCTTCAACTGAATCAATATTTTAATGCCGTCCTTTTTATCAAAGAAGAAGCTAAGGTACTTTACCGGTAACCTGAGTAAAATGTAACACTGTAAAGGATCCATAGATTGAATATAAAATAAAACAAAATAAGCTGATAAATGAAGCTATGTTACCCAATTTCTTCATCTAGTTGTATGATTGATTGATTGTATATAGTTTTACGTTCGAGAATTTTTCACTCATAAAGAGACGTCACTATATACCGGTGAAAGGCTTCAAATTTTGACCTTTACTCTGCACTCAGTGCTATTGGGTAGTGAGGGATCTTTATCGTGCAACGTCTGCCGTGACACGGGGCCTCAGTTTTTAAGGTCTCATCCGAAGGACCCGCAACTTTCACTTCAAAGTGCCGAGCACATGGCGAAGGAACAGTTGCTACCCATTTTTTATCGACTTAGGTCAGTCGCGGCCGAGATTCGAACTCACGACCTCCCGATCACGGAGCAAGCGCTCTACCGACTGAGCTACCGTGAACGGTCATCTAGTTGTAAGTTAAGGTGCAAAATCTGCAAAAAGTTGACCTGAAAAGTTAAAAATCTGCTTTGTTTACATATGTTTGACAGTAAGAACTCCTGGATCCTTTCATGGTCAAGCAAATGGATCTGGGGCCCGTTTTACAAAAAGAACTTACGACTAAGACTAAAATTTAATTCAGCTTATAACTTTCTAATTTACATTAAATTAAATTTTTTTTTATTATTTTTAAAAGGAATATAGTAAGATATTTTTACTCTAGGAATTTTAAACAGTTTTATATGCCTGTCAATAACCAGTCATATGATAGTATGGAGTTTCCTTTCCGTCCGTATGTTAGTTTTTTTCATGTCCAGCGTGCTACTTCGAGGCCTTACACCATCAAAGCTTGTCAGTTGATGAATCTTGGAATGAAGATGTGTCTGAATCCAAAATGAGTTATTGGTAGCCTCATTTTGAAATTTATTACGAAACATAGTCAAGACATCAGGATCATCTCTTGCAAAATGTGAGCCAGAGACAAATACGTCATGGTGGCATCATTTTGGAATTTTTTAGCATTGCTAAGGTCGGTAACCTTGGTATTTTACAAAAGCCGTAGTGCCAGGCAATATATGTGCAAAAAATCAAACCTCATATAACTAGGTCATTTAAGCCGATGGTCGGGCGACCATATTTTCTCGTATCGTCGGCTGAAAAAAAAAAAACGTGATCGGACGACACTAGTATCGGGCGAAGCAGAGTAGTCACATTAATTCCTAGGAACATTGATGCCCTTATAAAGGTTAAAATATTTATAAGTCGGCCAACCGTCGCCCGATCATCGTTCGCTGAGCCGCAGTTTGATTTTCACTGTCGGCCGACATTTGCAAAAAAAAAAAATTCCTAAATATTAGGGCTGGGACGATATATTGAGATATCGATTCAATGTGAGATGATATGCATATCGATACGTATGAAGAAATATGGAAATATCGCCCAAAAAATCTGACATGTTTTTTTCTTTGTTACCTTACATTTTTGGTTAAATATAAAAAATATAAATATGTTAAATATAAATATGAATATGAAATACATAATAATAAATATCATTTGTGTAAAAATTTATGTTGTTTTACAACAGATATACAACTTCTTTGAATAAATCATTCTTATTTGTGAAAAAATGTTTTGTTCGTTTCAAAACAAAAAAAAAAATGTATAACTAATTCAAAATATCGTGGCTCAAATATTATTATACGTATCGATATAGAAAATGTTGTATCGTCCCAGCCCTACTAAATATCGACCGACCGACGACCGACTTAACAAACTGTCTGCCGATATTCGGACGATGATCGAAGGTTGGTTGACGGACTACTCAACGACTGCTTCAATTGAGGGAATCGACCACCGACGCAGAAAAAATTATAACTTATCCCGACGCACACAAAACTGTTCAAGCGGACACAAAATTGGTCAAGACAACGGCCAATGAAATATCGACTGTCGCCCGAAGAATCCTAATTTTGGTCGTTGGTCGTTTTTGGAAATGTGACTGGGGTTTTACAGTTTTTGAGATATAAGGTGGGTACAACCCACTAATTGTTTTCCCATAGGCGGCAATGTTAACGTTTCTTCACATAGGAATGTCCCTAATTTTCGTTCAGCATTGAGTGACCCCTCAAATCAAAGCACATCAAGTTGTCTTTCCTTGGTTAAAATCTCGAGGTGGCATGTCAGATTCGTTTTCCGGCAAAATGCCTCTGCTGCGTTAACCTCTGAAAATGAAAGTGAAAGTAGGGGATTTCAAGACTTCTCACTGGTGTTATAATACATAAAATAATTCTGCTGATCTTCTTGTTAAATTACATCTGCCAAGCTTTTTTGCAAGGGAACATACTCCTTATCAACAAGTCTGAGGCTCAGTTTAATACCTTATCACATTTTTTTTAATTCAGGTCTGCAAATTAAGGAACTTGTAATTTTTTCTGCACTACTTTCTTCTCCTACCGATTCTAAACATAATTAGAGGTATGTACTCAGGTGTGACAGACGGACAGACAGAAGCCGGGTAAAGTGATCCCTAAGTGTAGCTCTGCTCTACAGGCGACACAAAAATATGTTATTGCCAAAAAGTAAGTCACCTTGACCTAGTTTTGAAATTCTAATTCTATAACAAGTCAAATCATGTCCAGATCATATCGTGTAGAGTGTGAGCCAAGACTGACTTTCACTTCTCGTGCCGGGCGCTTGAACGAAGTCACTACCTATATTAAACGTCTAAGATTTGACGCGATAACACATGCACTTGTTTCTGTAATAATTTTTTAACCCATAGTGTAATAAAATATCTAACTCCGAATTACATGGAGTATTCCTCTCTCCAGAATCGCAGTCATTAACACTTTCAGAGAAAATGCACTGGGAAAATGTTTATTTCCATTCTATATGGCATGGTTATCTTTATTTTCTTTTTATCTCTGTAAACCGCGTCAAAACTCTGCTCGCCGACTTGAAAATTCTGTCTGAACTCTGACTGAAGAAAAATGACCCGATCACAGTTTGTGACTTTTGACTACGAATACATATATACGAATACATAGATATGAATACAATTCTAGACTGTTGTATCATGTACCAACTAACGGTGCACTTCAATATTTAAAATTGTTTCTAATGGGACAAAACTACCTTATATAGCACATGTATTAATTTCTTAATCAAAATATCAAAGGATGAATTAATTTTTATGATGTAAAAGTTAAACAAGAATAAATGTCAACAGCAAAATCATTATGGTTCGCAACTTGCATTCTCTTGAAATACAACGTTTTGCGTGGTTTCAGTAATTTTTATATTTGTAATATTAAACAGACGCCTTAATGATAAAGGTCGTGCATGGTGCCTTTAGGATCTTAAATACAAAATGGAGTTAAAATTATGTTGATATTCCTTGTGAAAGCCACGTTTAGTGCACGTCAATGAATATTTATGTTACCCAGATATATGTTGAAGAAGATCATATTCCTGGATACTGCTAAATTGTCGAAATGCCTCTTAACTTAAATAATCAAAGTTTGTCAGGTGTTGTTAACTGTTAAAAATATGCTATATATTTGTACTACGAACCATTTTGAAAAGTAGGTCGTAGGTCAAGTTCAAGGGTTTCAAAATTGGTAACCATAGTATTTTACAAAAGTCACAGTGCCAAGCAATATATGTGTAAAATATCAAATTTTTATCTTACAGTTTTCGAGATATGAGGTGTGACAAACGAACAGACATGCAGACAGACAGAATTATGATACTAGTGCTTTAAATAAGTAAATTTGGTACATAGACAAGCTTGCGCTCTGTGTTATCTGACCTTGATCTCTTAAAAAGACACTAAATCAAAATTGATTGAAAATTTCGTATTGCAATATATTGCAATTTTTGAAACTGTATTGCGATATTTATTGCAATATTTTTAATAACAGTTAAAATGCTCTTTTCTTATTTTAATAACCACCATTTATAAGCAGATTGTATAAAACTTTTATAAATACGTTGTAACAAAAAAGTTCTAGTTGATTTCACTACAGTTTGACAACGAAATGCACCCATACAACAGATCATTTACCTTTTGGTACTGTTTGGCACGATTTCTGACATCTTAAATTTCATATTTTACTTCATAAATCTAAAGCCCAATCATTTTGCCGGTATATCGGTACTGGAAAAACGTATCGCAATACGATACTTTTTGTTAACGAATCGCAATATACCGAAATATCGATATTATTGCCCAGCCCTACTATATATGCAAGACCAAATATCGTTTGAAGTGTCGGGCAATTCTCTGTTGTGGTCTGAGATTTGGGTTTGACGATATTTTCAACCCAACTGTTACCTTGATCATAGGTCTTACAATTAATATATTTGAATTTTGTTTTCTGAATAATACAGGCAAAAATATATTACTATTATGTTTGAATATTTGCAAAAAAAAAAAAAACTGGTGTTGCTAAAAAGCGGAACGGAAAACGGAACGATAGGGGAAAATCTTACATCAAGTTATATACATGTACTTGGCACAGAAATAAATCATACAGAAACCATTATTATACATTACTTCATATCTAATTAACAGTTATCAATAGAATGTGATTTATTCATGATTTTTTTCTGAGAACTAGTATATACATTGTACATACGATGGCCCATGTTATATACACTAAAATGTTAAATAGAATTACAGGCAAAGACTCAGAGGGTAGGGGGTCCGGTCTCCCCCCAGGGATGTTCAGATTTATTGAATTTCTATGTAAAGTAAATAAAAATAATAATAACCTTGGTCCCCCATTCCTCTAGGAAACGCAAAATCCATGTAAAATGAAGAAAATTGACTTGGGAAAGTGGATTATCCTAACCCCCCCCCCCCCTCCCAAAAAAGGTATTCATTGTAAGTTTCCCTGACCTTCAGGTTTGGGCAATTTGCTTACGTTTTTCATTCAAAATATTTACGAGTCTGATATTTGTTTGAGTTGTTGCCCCCCCCCCCCTCCCCCGCCCCCAAGAATTCCGGGATCAGCGTGTGCAGATATCGCGACCAAGTATTTTTGTAAAAAAAAAAAAAAAAAATTGGAAAAGCGTCTTTTGAACATTCAATAAAAAAAATGTGTTCGCGCATAACATGGTCCATATAAATATCAAATACTGGCCATTCATATTGATCAGAATAGACTTTAAAAATTAGTACAGTTATTCCACTTATACATATTTTTCCTGCCCGTACCTTTCTGCTATCCATATGTTCGGGGATCTTCACAAGAGATCATGACTAAATAAACTCGTATTAATAATCCATAATTAAATATTTATATAATGCATATGGTTTCTATTTATATAATGCATATGGTTTCTAGTATGATTTATTCATTTGTCATAACTTCTGTCTCTTTTCTTTTTTTGCAATAGTTAATCGGTCCGCAGTTTATTTGGGCCATGCAGCCGGCGCTGCAAGATCAATGGAACACTGAATTGGAGGAAGCATGGTCTGATTTATTTAAGATGATGGCGCACGTCATGAAAAACGCCATGCAGTTCTAATCTGTACCAGGATCTGTAATACCTACCAGTGCCTATATATGTACACCAAAGATCCAGATGATGTTTGTACAGTACAGTTTGTTTTCATGACATTGTAATATGAACGAGTATTAAGTTAAGTATTAAGTGGAAGTTTCCTGCCTGGCCCAAACCTTTACCATATATTAAAATATCAATGAATGTTTTTCATGTCTTGTTTTCTGATTGTATACATTTTTATCATAAACTGTCAGTAAATATTCACAAAATATTGTACATACGTGTTTTCTGAATTAAAATAAACATCTTAATTTCAAATAATTATATAAGCTTTGAATAATAATAAACACTGTTTATTCAAGATTCAGACAGAGGATGCTTCCATATATGTTTGACTAATCATGGCTTTGTTATTCTTGAGAAGAAAATTGTAAAAGATCTTTTTCCTATTTATTCATATGTAAAAAATATGCCCAATATGACCCTACCCTACCTCCGGGGGTGGGGGGTGGGGGGGGGCATGATTTGAACAAAGTTGAATCTACTCTATGAAAGTTTTCACATATGTTGCCCGCGGGGCGCAGTGGTTAGAGCGTTTTCTCTAGAGTCGCGGTGTAATCCTCGCGAGTTAATCCTTACGGCGCGGGTTCGAATCCCAGTGGAAAACTAGGAAACCGGTCCTTCGGATGAGACCGAATAAACCGAGGTCCCATGTCACAGTAGGTGCTGGCACGAAAAAATCCCTCACTGCTCAATGGCCCTCAGTGCCGAGAATAGGTCTAAATTTGCAACCCGCAACTGGCATGTGATGGCGTCTCCATATGAATTAAAAATTCTCGAGAGGGACCTTACACAACAAATAAACAAACATAAGTTTATTCTTTTCTGGCCAAGTGGTTCTTGAGAAGAAGATTTTTGAAAGATGACATTAATTTTCACTTATTCTTATTCACTTATTCTAGGAACGATCTCCCCTTGAAAGAGGCCTTCACTTGAATAAACTTGAATCCTCTTTACTCAAGAATGCTTTTTAGCAAAGTTTGGTTGAAATCGGGAGGAAGTCGAAAATGCTAAGTTTACAGACTGGACGGACAGAGAGATAGACAGACTCCGGACAAAATGTGATCAGAAAAGTTCACTTGAGATTTTAGCTCAGGTAGATAAGCTATAACTTGTTTACAGACAGACGGACACCTTACTCTCGCATAGGCTCTCCTGGTCTCTGACCAGCAGAGCTAAAAAGCGCGGAAAGGTCTCGGTACTTCAGGTTGTAGGGGATACGATATTCAAATAAGACTTAAAGTCATCGCAGATTCTTCTTTGAAATGGAATTCGTTGTATACAGAAATGTGGATTGACAGCCTGTTTCATAAGGCAAAATAATTTTCAACTTATAAAAGAAGTTTATATCTATTTATAATTTTCAGGTTTTCTGCAAAAAAAAAAAACTTAATTGGCAACCGGCAATCTTCGGTTGACTCTGCTATGCTCCATACAACTCTCAGATGTGATTAGATGAGGAATATGCATTTCTCCGCAGGAACTGCCTTTTAACTCATATCATATTTCGCACTACATAAAAGTTCACCAAAGGAGTTTCATATCTTGTCTACTTTTTCCTTGTATATTAGTCGTGATTACAAAATTCTGTTAGTAGTCTTTGAAAGCAGAAACATAGTGTTGGATGTGCCACAAAGTAACTCAGATTTCAAAGGAATAATATTTGGAGGAATTTCGGATCCCACAATAAAGCCTTCGTCAACAATTCATGTAATTTATGCTTTTGGCCGTCTTGTAGAGTAGGATTTCTCCATTAGCCAGCTTTCTCAAGGAATCTGAAGTCTATATAGATTTTTCCTAGGGGAAATCTCACACTAGAGCCAATTTTCCCCCTCTTTCTTTCTCAGAGTAGGATTTCCCCTATTTTGTCAGTTGCTAAAATATCATATATTTTGGTTTAAAGTTTATGAAAGTCAACTGATTTTTTAAATGGAAATATGAATTTATGTGACTCAAGAATGGTTTAAATTTATATGAAATCATAAAATATGTTGTTCGAATCATTGCGTCTCAACCATAAATTTTACTTTGAAAATTGAAATTGTAAAAATTAGTCACTCAAAAAATCGTAAGTTTCAACACCTCTCTTGGCGCAGCGGTACCTGTTTGTTCACGAATTTTAAAACTTATATCAGCTCACCTCTAGATTTAATTTCGTTGCCCTGTACGTTCCAGTATTTTATCTATAGGTCGATAAGTTTTACAAAGAATGATGGGTTCAACATGCCATTTTGTGAGTATTCGAATCGAGTAGTTCTTCAAAGGGGAAAAAAGCCACACACACAAAAAAAGAAGAAGAAACATTTATTTTGCAAGCCGTAGCATAAGTATGTCCACTCGACCCCAGCGGTAAAATATTGGATTTGAAAGGAGGGAGCAAATACTTTCTTAAATTTTCGCAAATTTCGAATTTTTAAAAATTGACCCATTTTAAGTTCCATGGCAACGGCACATATTTTAGATATTTGAACATATTTATGTACAAGTCAAGTAGTTTGAAATACAATTGGAGATATAAAATTCCATTTAAAATAAAATTCGTCCCTTTTGTTTCCATGGTTACAGATTTTAGAGGGGAAGGCTAGTCTACAAGATCGGTATTTTGGGACATGCGTAAAACCTCTTCAACAGTTAACATTTTACTTATATACTGCTTATTGTTATCCAGACAAACATGTACATTTATTAGCAAAAGGTTGAAGAAAAAGGTTTCATTACAATGTCAAGGCTGTTCATGTAGGAAAATTATAGAATACAAAAGCAAAAAGTCCGCTTCAGAACTAAGTGCAGAGTTGAGAAATAACGTAAAGAGAACTTGTTTTAGACCGTATATTAAGTGCTACCAATCACAAATCTACGTAATAACCCCGAAGAAAAAGGGAGGTAAAGGAAAGTAACCAGTATATCTTATCCATTTAGCGAAAGTATCAATGACTTAATAGATCAGCAAATTTGTTCAGTTACATATGATGAACATGTACATATTTTACATGTAGGTACTGATATGTACATATTTTACGTGTAGGCACACACACACTCAAAACCACATGAAGTGTATTATTGCTAAAGTATCTGTTACCCCAAAACTGTAATTATATGGACCCATACGTTGCCTAGGAAAAAGTGGACATGATCTTTAACCATGCCAATTCTGAGGATAAGAAATGTAGACGAAGGAGAAATAGCTCTTTGGCAACATTTGTTCTGAGAAACGTTAGGAGCTTCAGTAAAAAAAAATTGTGAATTTATTTCATTTTGGAGACAGCGTATTTGTAAATTAAAATTAAAAAAAAAAAAGGTTTGGTTCAATTCACGTTAACTTTTGAATTGCTGTCTCCACCCAACCTGAACCATAGTGTATTATTAGTTTATACATGTATGTATTTGATTGTTGTTTACGGTAGAATTTACAAAGCGGGTCGGAAATGGCCGCCAACCATTGTATTGGCGATGCGATTTAATTGAACATGCATGGTGTTGTAGTGTCGCTGTACTTTCCGCGCATTTAACCCATTATATTTGAAAGGTTATATTTTCACTCATGTTTGTCTTTAATAGGAGTGTGCTTTTGGGAAAGAAAAAGTATTTCAGTTTTATTTGGTTTCAGTTACAGATTTGTTCATTATGAAAAGAGAGATAACTCTGATTTGTTCACCTGCATGGGATGATGTGCTCTTTTTTTTTTTTTTTTTTTTTTTTTGGCTTATACTTTTAATTTCAAAACGTATTTGCTTTGACGAGATTGTAGATTTTTTTAGGAGCTAGATTCACTTCTTGCATCAAGTGGCCCTGTCTCTCGACCAATTGATCACTTCTTACGTTAATTTTAAGTAGCGACCACGCTTTCATTACCTGTCAAAAGTTTCTCTATGAAAGCCCTCATTATGGAGAACAAGCTTCTTAAATAGATAATAGTAATATTAATCTTTATTCCATATTAAACTGATAGGGGTAAAGCAATACTTCAATACAAAGAAAAAAAAATAGAGAACAAAAAATGTATATAAATTCGAGGGGTGTTCTGAAATTATTGAAACAAATATTTTACTCCAGAACGAAAACGGATAAATTATTGAAAATTCCTCAACATTGTATCAAGAACATATTAAAACAAATGTGCTTATTTCGAGTTACTAAGATCATTAGACTAATCCTGGTCAGACGCGTAACTGCCTATACGCAAGTGCGCACACATCATTTTCAAAAAATAATTTGTTGTTTTAATTTAGAAGAGAGAGAGAGGTGGTTATTCTGAGAGAAAAAAATGTCAGTACCATCGAACAAATTTTTGTGTTTTAGATTGTTTTGTGTCGTACTGTTTCGAATCAAATTTTATATTTTCATGTCTGTATAATCAAATTTGAAATCTTTTATTAAATCACTGACAAATCCAAATAAACCATTGATTAGTTTGTAATTGTTCTATAAGACACGGATATTTTTTTTAAAAAGATCTTGGAGAAATCAAAATTCAAACACATCGTTGAATGCTATGATCTACTCGTATATGATTTAAATACGACATTCTTCATTAATGACTAACATTTATTATACTTGTTGTTGAACTTTAAAAAGGAGTATATGATACCAAAATATCGGTAAATTTTTTAGCCTCAACTGCCCGTACAATAAGTTTCCGTGGAAGTACATTTATTAACTTTGCGTCATTTTAAAAACAATGTTACAATGTCTTATATTTTCTAAAAGGCGAAATGGCATAATTTTTATTTTGCAAAAAAAAAAAAAAAAAAAATGAATGAAATATATGGTGAAACTCAGGAGCTTCGCCCCCGCCCCCGGGCCCCCACCAGGGTTTCGTCATAGACCCACTGGGTGGGTGGGGGGGGTTCAAGGCGGCCCCAAGACGCCCTGCCGTTTTCTGCGTACACTTCACTTCCATTCTGGCTACGCGCCTGCTGGTGAAATTTTAAATTTGTATATGTCCATTGGCCAGGTGCAACATCGCTACGTCCTTTTAAAGTCACGTCACTTAGTTGAAACGACCGAGAAGCGTTAACTCTTCTTTTTCTGTCATCAATTATATAACATTCTACAAATCAAACTCTCTTTTTTCTTAAACAATTCTTTGACAAAAAGTAAGTTGTGCGTTGTTGCTACCCCACTGTAAAATTACACGAAGTGTCATATACAGTTTGACAAGCATCATGCAATACCGACTTTGCAAACCAGGTCAAATTTATTTAGTCCGTAATAATTGATGGTCGTTCGGCGCTTTTGCTTTCACTTTGGTTGAAAAAAAAAATGGTGAGAGAAAAAAAAAAATTCTTGACATTGTCATTGTTTTAGCAGGTCATTTAGTTTGGACGAAAGTTCTTCTCAGCTCTATATTAAATTTTGTCTCTATATCGTGATGATGATTATTTATAATCTCCGTATTTCTGGTCTATATTTATCAAATTTGCATAAAATGAAGTCGAAATAAAATTGAAAAAAATTATATAATTTTAAATAATTTTCCCACTTACTACGGCTCCAACGGAACTTAGTACGTAATAGTTACTGCTTTTCATTATCTGATTTCGTTACTGTGCCAGTAATCCTTCCATCGACTCACTGACATACCTAGAAAAGACAAAACAAGATAACAGTATGGTGCCATCAATTGTCGCCCGGGAAATCCTATATTCTTAAATTTAGTCCAACGCCATCACTGTTAAATTAAGTGAATGGTCTTTTTTTTTCATTTATAGTCCTAAGAGTTTAATCTGTCAACATCCGTTAATCAAGCAAATTGATCTCTCAGATTGAATGCTATTGATTTCATAGTCCTGTATTTATTAACTAAGAGAAATTACTATTTCTACTTTATACATGTATAGACATACCCCTGACCTTTAGACCTCAAAATCACTCATGAGTCAAGTGTGGAATAATTAACAGTTTCAATGGAAACTAGTCTTGATCATCAAACCGTCTCGATTTGTGTGATAAAGGCATGCGTCTAAATGATCGAGAGTATAGTCGAGAAGATTTACGGAAAGCTTCTAATAGGATGAAAACCGAACAAAAACGAAACCGTTTTAAACTTTATCATTCCCTCAGGTAACTGTTTTCTGCATAAAATATAAAGAAGATGGGCGTGTTTGGCGTGTGATCTGCAGGAATCATGTGTACGAAACATTTATAGTTTAAATGTCTACGATCTGGTCGGTTGACCACAGCTGGACAGGCTTTACAAAGCTACGCACATAGGAAAATGTTATACATTAGTATTTAGTTTGAAGTAACATGTCAAATTGTAATATTTAGGTCCGCTTATCCTAATAATCAAACTTTAAGAGAGTAATGCTTCACATAAATAATAAACACCTACAAGATAATAAGGGTATAGTTAAATGCAATTACAAGTACATGTGTATATTAAAGTATTAGTGGATTGGAAGAATTGCTTTCGCTCTTAATGCAACAGAACTAGAATATATCCATTTTAAAATAAATCAGTACAAAAAAAATAAACTGACAAAAGAATTGATTGCTTGCATTAAAAAAAAATATTAACGCTCCATGCGAGGATCGAACCAAAGAGTTTTCGACTCCATTTGCACTGGACGGGTAACGCATATTACTGAGCTATCACGACTACACATACAGGTTGGCTTTTAAAACGACAATGAAGCACCGCATTTACACATTGGAATTTTTTTGGAAAAAGTGTTCATTTTTTATGGTCTCTGGGTATTTTCTCCATTTTTCTTTGAATTAAAATTCATACAAATAACGTTTGAAAATCATGGAGAGATGACCCAGAGATAGCAAATTTTTAGAAAAACTTGTTTAAAAATGTGACATTTTGTACCAAATGAATCATCTAGCCTATTTTCAAGTTATTTTTTAGCAAATCAAGATACAATTTCGGGAAAATATTTCCCTTTCCTATTTCACAGGAACCCAAATGATCAAAAGAATGTTAAAATTTCGTGTGATAGATCAATGAAATTTTCACTTTTCAAGTACGCCCAGATTCCTGCCGAATGCCAATCAAAAGCGCCCTCGTTCTTAGAATCAGACGCATGTATCACCTATCATAAAAAATATATTAAATTTTGACTTAATGAATATAAAACACAAACTGTGAAGCACAAATTTTTATGCGTGATAGGAAAAATTTAATGTTCTAAAAAAAGGATCTGTTGTTTTGTCGATAGTAAATGATAAGCAACTTTGTATATTACACACAAAAAAACATATATTTTTAAAGATGTATTTCATGGAAGTAAATATATTGTGTATCTTGCGATTTATAAAGCAAAAGAGCATTCTGATGTATAATCTTTTTAACAAATAGTTAACATTTAATTCTGAATACCTTCTCCCACCTCAATTCCATACACCAACACTTAAACTTTTATGTATAGAGCAGCCCGGTGCACCGGGCTGCAATAAAAATATTTCCGAAATATTTCTAGCTTTTATTTATTGTTGAACGTATCTGTTAATTTTCATCAGAAATATACATTACAGAGGAGAAAAAAACAATTGTCTCAATAATTTCCGAACAGCCCTCGTATACAATAGGCGTGAGTAATTTACTCCACATGTAATTTTTTAACCGACGTTGACCTTTTTATTTCGTACTTCTAGAGATTGTTTAATATAGGTGGAAACAGCCGATTTATCTTCTAGTGATGGGTATAGTTCATATTCAATTCATAAAGAGAAGCGAAATTCATCTTCCATAGCATTGCACAGTGCATAATATTTGTTGTCGAGGTATTTTTTTTTTTATGTCTACCAGTTTCTAACAATAGCCTTAATAAATTTTAAAATTTAGCAATCAATTGTCTTGTTCTGAAAATAATGTACAGCGACCAAAAGTCAATTTAAACAATACAAATTATGAGCAGAGCCAACACGGGCCTCTGAAAAAAGAGGTGGGTTCTGCCATTGAGGAGTTAGCATCCCCTGTCGATCGAACAGCTACACCCGCTGTGTTTTCCTTGTCGTGATATGGTAAACGTAAAAAAAATCCATAGACAATTCACTGTGAGTATAATTTCCTAACAATTTGAATGAAAGACACCAGTCAACATTCGACTTTACGACAGATTGTATTTACAAAGAAGGTCAATGTATCGACCATAGAATTTGCGTAACGTTTACTTTATACAAGATTGTTAATATCCTTGTATTATCAACTTATTTGTCAATAGCTTGCCTCGTTGAAGAAATTGTTCGTACATAGAAAATTCTCTTGCGTGTCGAATCAACTTGGAGACAGCAGATGATAATGGTAAGGAGTTACATAAGTAGGGAAAGTTGACGATAGAAAAGTTGAAGTCATACCTTTTAAAGTTCAGTTGCGAGTTTGCATCAATGTCTTTCTCCAGTAAAACATCTATATATAAAATTGATGTGTCAGAATCTGTGGTGTCTTTTATTTCGAGTTCAGTGGAATGTAACGAATTCACGTAGGGAAGAAACTGAATATCTTTACTTTATAAAACGTCATTGATATATCTAAATGTCGAATTGAGGGCCACAACAAGAGACTTTTTCCTTTCATGTAGAAGTTTTTGAATAAATTCTTCATATGAATACAAAAACAGGTCTGCCAAAAACGAGCACAATTGGAAGCAATAGGAATTCCAGCTGATTGTTGGACCAGATATCCGAAAACTTCTAGATATTGTGAATGAGGAAATCTTTTTAAAATCAACTCTGGTGTACTTGTGTGTAGAACTGATTTTTTTTTAACAAGGTTTACAACTTTCTTTTAAGAAGCAGTTGTCTAGATGTCAAAAAGTCTGGTCTTAAGTTTAAAATATTTCCAAGCATAAGGTACTCGTCCATATTCAAGCTACGTGTATTTTGTTTTATTTTACTGTATAAACATAGTCCATAATTTTGTCCCTGTGGTTATCTAGTACTATTTTGTTCGACTTTTTTGACCTTTGAATATTATAAAATAACTAACACAGAAAAAAAACAACGACAAAACTGTGAAGGGTAAATAATAAATGACAAGTATTAAATAATAAATAGTGAATATTGATTTTAGAAATCACATTTATTATCTACATGTACATACTAGTATCCCTAAAACAGACTGGCTTTGGAAAGGGAAGCTAACTTATTTATAAAAACTCTTACATCCTCTCTAATCATAAAGTGTCCGCTCAGCACGTGTTAAATGAAATGCAGAATACCTCGTACTTTGAGGGTGGCGTTAAAAGCAGAGATAGTGAGCCATGAGGCTTATCCTAAACCAAGTATAACTAACCGAACACAACTTAAAATACTCTAACATCTTCTCTAATCATAAATTGTCCGCTCAGCACATGCTAAATGAATATGAATACCTCGTACTTTGAGGGTGGCATTAAAAGCAGGCATAGGAGCCATGAGGCTTATTCTTAACCAAGTATAACTAACCGAACACAACTTAAAATACTCTAGATAGGCCCCAGAATAAAAGCCAGTCATTATTAAGGATCCTATGACCAACTTATCCAATCAGAACATACATGTATGTATGATGCCACTTCCTGTTTAAAAAGTAAAACACGTGGAATGTCAACACACGGTCTATAATTTACAAGACAATAAATAAAGGGGTTTTAAGTTAGAAATGTCTAAGGGATATAGAAACGTCTGAAAACATAAGGGATATTGAAAATATTTAATGTTTAACACGACCCTCACTTGTATCTGGTGAAGTACGATTTATACTAACGAACGAATAAATTATCGCATATTAAGCATGGCAAAGTAGTAAATAGTAAAATATTTTATTACATTTTCAACAGTGAAATACTGTGATTATTATTGAATAAAAGTGATATTCTCTCACAGTGTGAAAGGATACCAAAATGATATTCTCTCAGTATGAAAGGATATCAAAGTAAGCAAAAAATAATTTGATACAGCTAAAACTGCAAATTTCTTCCCAAATATGTTGTTAAAAGCCATGCTATGTAATGTTTTCGATCTCAGAACTGCTAAGCTGTGACGTCTCAACCGCTCAACTCTGACGTCAAGCCTATGACACTGTGTAAAGGAAAGACAGAGGCAAAGCGAAAATCAAAGAAAATGTAATAAACAGAAAATTCAATGTTTTGTTGATGAATATGGAATTTATTTCACTCGTGAGACAGGATTTTTTTTTATATTTTCACTCGTGCTTCGCACTCGTGAAAATATCAGAAAAACCTGTCCCACTCGTGAAATAAATTCCATATTCATCTACAAAACATTGAATATCCTCTATATACATATGTTTTTATTTAAAAAACAAAACGCTATAACGATAAATGAAAGTTTGAGAAATGAATTATGGAGATAACGAACAGTATTCAAGCTCAAACATTTAAACAATACAAATCAGGAGCAGAGCAAACACGGACCTCTGAAAACATCAAATGTGGGATTAGGTGCCATGGTGGAGTGAACATCCCTTGCCGACCGGTCACACCCGCCGTGTGCTGGGAAAAACGGAAAAATCCATAGACAATTCAGTGTGTATATAATGGCCTAACAATTAGTATGAAAAACGTAAGTCAGCATTTGACGTAATGAAAGGTTGTATTTGCTGACACGGTCCTTGTATCGACCATAACTTGCGAAATGATGACTTCAAACGAGACTGTTGATATCCCTGTTTCGTCAACTTGTTTGTCAATATCTTGCCTCGTTTTAGAAATTGTTCATAAGTAGAGCATGCTTTTGCGTATCGAGTCAAATGGGAGGCAAAAACCCCATAAGCAGGTGAAAAGGATATATTGCTACATAAGTAAAGCAAGCTGACGATTGAAAAATTGAAATCATCATGTTTATCATAAAGCTTTGTTGATAGGGTGCCATTAAAGTCTTTTTCTAGTAAAATATCCAAATATGAAACAGATGTTTCAGAATCTGTGGTATCTTTTAAAACTTTCAAGCTCACTGGGATATATTGAGTCGACATATGAATGACTTCAACTATTGTTAATTGATAATACGTCGTCGATATATCTAAATGTCGAGTTGAAGGCCACAGCAAGTGTTTTCTTCCTCTCATGTACAAGTTTTTGAATAAATTCTGCTTCATATGGATACAAAAATAGGTCTGCTAATAAGAGGGCGCAATTGGTACCCATGGGAATTCCAACAGATTGTTGAAAGACCTGGTTTCCAAAAACTACATAGATATTGTTGCTCAGAAACTCAAGCATCTTTTTAATATCAACTTCATTGTACTTGTGTGTACAATCAGAATTTTTTTTAACACAATAATTTTGCAAATGACCAATGACGAGGTAAGTATATTTACGAGTTCCATTTTTTTTTTTTTTTGAAAAAGAAGCTTTCTATGATGTCAAAAAGCATGGACTTTAATTTATTGTTGGGGATGGTTGTATAAAGTGTTGAAAAGTCGTAAGTTTTGATGTTGATTTTGTGAAAATTTTGCGATTTCAATTTTTCTAAAAGTTTCTTTGAGATTTTAAGTATCCACATCTTATTCACACCATTCTTCGAATAATCTGTAGTAAAGTAATCCTGAAGTTTCTCCTTCACTGCTGTAAATATTTAAGTGAGGAGTATAGAAAGAGGCTTGGTAGAACATTTACTGAAACCCGCTAAATATCTTTGTAAAGTTTTGGAATCCAGTATAGGTATGGTTATTCAAATTCATTTTGATTGCTGGGAATATTAAAAATATTTAAAACTGACATATGGTTTAGAAAAAAAAATAGTTAAAGAGAAGGTAAGACTGACTAAAATAGTGTTAACATGACGTTTCTGGTAGTGGCAAAATGAAAATGATAGAAAAGAGCGAAGAATAGCTTACTAGGATTTTACGAAATGCAAAAAGAAACACCTTAAAGAAATGTATAATAATTGACAACTTCACATGTCGATCTACCTTAAAATCTGTGACAGGCAAGGGAAAAAAGGAAAATTGACAGCAACTCATTAATGTATTATGAATTAGTTTAAAAATATTTTGACATTGTTGACAGATGTACATAAAATGTACAAGAAAAGATTTGTTTAGAACGCTATCATATGAACTACAACAGTCATTCGTTTTATATAAATCGACCGTTAAGCACTTCCCAGATTTGCTAATTTTAAATAATGGATAGAGACATCATGTATGCCACTTCAGTTAACATATGGCTTCATTCAAATGCGTAATCATTTAGAAATTATTCAACAAATTCTTTACTATGCTTGTACCAATTTTTTTTTCACGAAATAAAGCTTTCATTACCAGTTAAGTAATTCATTCTACTAAGAAATTGTTTGATATATCATAAGTTCACCGTTCTCGATGTATTTGCGCAATCAAAGGGAAAAACAATGAAAATATTTCATTAAACCAAAACCTTAATATTCTAATTATTTCAGCTGTTTGCTTACTACTGATAGAAATTTTAACTTAAACGTCTGTGAATTGCGGGGTATGAAGGGAAAATCAACATTGTATCAACACTGTATCAAGCACCTGTACAAGCAAGAAAAATTATTAAAATCGAAGGGGGGATTAGACTTCAATAAAAGCAAAGCAACCTCAATTCCCTATAGTGTCATCTATTTAAGATAATGAAAACAATTTTATATTCTTAATGGGAAAATACACTATCCCCATAGTGCACTTTCTATGGATAAATCCAATTTTTGTAATATTATGAGATTTTTTCCCGTCATCCAGTTAATATTTCATGAGATATTATTTTTACACCCCTGATCAATGACCTCAGTAAACATATGAAAGGTTTTTCCGAGTTCAAGAGCGTGAAGATGTTAAGGGATGCTGTAGAATAGACAAAAACAGCAACAAATGTGTCAAACTAGAATTAGTACGGGAAAATACTGAGTTTGTAGAATAAGAAAAAAATACACTTCAAGAAAAAAAAAATAAACCCACAATCAAGCCTTCTACATATCGACTTAATACGCTCTATAAGGAAAAATTAACTCAAAATGATGTTTGCAAAAAATCAATCATTGCAAGCAACAATTACAGTTTTTGTATTTCCATCTGTTCAATAATTTAATTATCATTCCGAGGTCTGACAAGCACTTAGATTGTCTGTATTCTGCTACAGAGACGGACATTATCTTGGACATGCAATGCTCTGAGATTAAACAGTTTTGACTGTTCCATGATGTGCAAAAACATTAAAATGAATCGGGAAACAGTTCAAAATGCCTAATTACAATTTATATGGTAGGTTAGGTAATTCAGTTTTTTTTTATTTGTTTCATTGATGTATTAATTTTAGTACTGAGAAATACAAAAAGAAAGTTTGTTTTCCACCGATGAAATGTTTCAACTAATGTCTCAACAAGCAAATTCAAAGAATTGTGGTCCCCTGCTTTTGTTGTCTTCGTGGATGGGATGCCATTATTTATGGCATATTGTAACTGTCTTGTTTGTTTGTCCTGTCTTGTCTGTGCATTATACAAAAAAAGACATAAATTATTGAATTAATAACAGTTATGGTAAAGATTATAGCTTCTAAAAACTACATCAAACTTCAAAATCAAGGTCATGAGGTCAAATATCATAATAAAATCCGAAAGATCATGTCACAAGTAATGCACATGTGAAAAAATATCAAAAACCAGAGTATAAAATCGGAAAGGTCTTGAAACAGGTAATACACATGTCAAATGTAATTGCCTCTTCTCTCAATCAAAAGTTATTACGCACTGAAGCAATGTTAAAAGTTTTTAAAATTGGGTCAAACTTCAAGGTCAGGGGATTAACAATCATAGGTGGGATTTCATTTGTCAAACCGGCGCGTACGCGGAATGCGCCGCTAGACCTTTAATTTGATAACCCGGCTTGTTACTTCATTTGACCGGGGAAGGTTCACCGGCGTACGCCGATCTCGCCGGTTTGAAATGAGCGGCGACGGATTCGCCTGTCTTAGAAATATGGCGGGAAGATAAAACAACTGTTAAAATGCAAATACTTTTCACCAACTCGGCATGTTCTTTAATTGTTTGCATTTCTTGAACAAATCTCCATTCATATATTTAAAATCTGTTGTTATTTTCGAAATTAAAATTTTTCATGAGGTCCTTATTTTTTTTTTTTTACATTGAATTTTGAATAATTCAACCTTTTTCGCCAAGACGTAATGTAAAAAGTGATAGATCATAATTAATTGATTATTATTTAGTATAATAATAACATTTTGTTTTCGCCGGTTTACTTAATTTGCCACATAGCCGTTTTACGCCGGTCATATGACCGGCGCAATTCGGCGTACGCCGATCTGTAAAAATGAAGTCGGCCCATTGTACATTTGGAAATGCTTACACAGCAGGTAATGCACATGTCAAATATGAATGCCCTATCATCGCTCCTTCAAAAAGAAACACTGATGAAATGTTTGAAAATTAGGTCAAACTTAAAGGTCAAGGTCACGGGGTAAAATAACATAGTACCTTCGGAAACATTCTGACACAAGTTATGCGCTTGTCAAATATGAACGCCCTTTCGTATGTCATTCAAAAGTAATCACCAAAGGTAAAATTTTGTCAAACATGATGGTGCGGTCCTTCGGATGAGACCGTATAAACCGAGGTCCCGTCTCGCAGTAGGTGCTGGCACGAAATAGATCCGTCACTGCTCAATGGCCCTAAGTGCCGAGTATAGGTCCAAATTTGTAACCCTCCATCGGCAAGTGGTGACGTCTCCTTATGAGTGAAAAATTCTCGAGAGGGACGTTAAACAACAAACATGAAGGTCAAGGTGTCAAACATCAAAGCATGCTCGAAAACATCTTCTCACTTGTAATGGGCATGTCAAATATGAAAACCCTTATCTATCCTCAATCAAAAGTTAAAGATAAAATACATGTATTTGAAAAGTAGGTCAAACTTCAAGGTCATGGGGTCAAATGCTCTAGTATATTTGGAAAGGTCTTGTCACAGGTAATGTTCATATGTAATATGAAACCCCTATTTTTTTTTCTCATTAAAATTTTATGACCAATTTAAAGTAGTGTTAAAATTTTTGAAAAATAGGTCAAAGTTCAAGGTCAAGGAGTCAAAAACCATAGTATATTTGGAAAGGTCTAATAACAGGTAATGTACATGCCCTATCTCTTCTCAAAAATTATGACCAAGGTTAAAGTTTATGTGACAGACAGAATGACAGACCGACGAATCAGATTTAATGTCCCCTTGCTTTCGCGAAAGCGGTGGGCAATAACTAATGTCCAAATACCTTGAAATGACAAGAACAACAATTCTATGATTTTAACTGCATAAAACTTTTGAAATATATAGAACCAGGGACTTTACAATAGAAAAAACAATTATAGCGTGTCCGAGGAGGAAACATTAACATTTTGTCTATTTCACCAGTCATGGCAAAGGAAATCGAGTAATAATACCGACAGGAGTACGTTACGTTTGCATATAATATACTGACACTATAAAGAGCTCCAGAACCAATTTAGAGGAGAAATTTTATCGCAATGACATTAACAACGTTCGACTTTTCACCATTTTCTTCATAGAGAATTTGAAATCTGAATACAACAAAGCAATGCTTACTGTAGCTTAGTAATATAATGGCAGTGTTCCTAAATTATAAATGATTTACATCCAATATACCAGATTTTATTGTCTTACATGACAATTTGCAGATTTTAACATCCAGCAAGACCAAAAACACGTTAAAAAGTAAAACCTTTTTGGGGATTTTCGTTATTGAGGGAAAAAATATAAGCAATTATAAACAATTGAAAAAAGGGCATAGTTTTGAAATAACTTTAAAAAAGAATACTACTCTTTAGCGTGCCAAAGCCTGCCGTGACACGGGGTTTCGGATCGGATTTTTAAGGTCTCATCCGAAAGACCCACATCTTACATTATCATATATTGTAAATAAATAAATAAAAAACATATCGTACACCACTCTACAACAACACTTAAGGGAATACGAAAACAAACGCCTGCTGATATATTTCCGTTGTAATGTAGGAATATACACATGTAGTACTCATCAGCAGAAGTTTTTGATATTCTGGTTTAATTGTTTTGAAAGATTCTCAATATAACTTTTCTATTATAGAATTTGAATAAGAATTTTAAAACGAACTGAGAGAAATTTGAGGCCCAAGACATCTCTCCTCCTAATATTTTGTCCGAATTACATGTTAATCTTGTAAAATATTCAATATACCGGGTATGCATCATCTAGTATTTGACCATCATATGCTTTTTAAGATAAAGCTGTATTGCATTTGTCTTCCTGAACACCCAACTTAAAGAAATCATATCACCACACCTTCTAGCAGTTGTCCGACTAACAACTACTCTAACATTAAGATGCTTTACTACAACAACTCCTAGTTTTAGTTTGTTTTCCTATTACTTCTATGAAATATGGAAATAACGATCAGTAATCAAGCTCAAAAGTCCATTGAAACATTGCAAATCGGAAGCAAAACAAACATGAACCTCTAAAAGCATCAGAGGTGTGATCAGGTGGGATCAACCCATGCCATGCATGATCTTCCACTTCAACTTCTAGATGATTTAGCACAATCACAACTGCTTACAGATATCTACATGAACACACACACTTCAGGACAATTTATAGACGGATCATTCAATTAACTTTTTCGATAGTTTTCCAGCTAATCACACTTGCACAAACTTCACCGTGGAAATTGGTTCTACTAAACGCTACCCCTTGATACAGTTGTCCTTCTAAACATCCACTCCCAATTATAGTTCTACATAGAGGGCACCAAGGTTTAGTCACAATTGTCCGAAAATCACTCCTATGAACGTTTTGAGTTAAAGTTCATCTGCACATTTGTTACTCGCTACACTTGTTCCACCCGAAAATTTATTATTACACTTTCTTTGCAAAGATTTTATATTGTTAATTGGGGGATCGTAAAAGAGGATGTCTCTGTTTTTGTGCATCCAGTTTTTACAATAAATATTTTTTTTAAGATTGAAGCATTAAATATGAACAAGGGAATTCCTCGGTGGATGCGACCCTGGTTAGTCAAATGACCTTTGCAATACTTCCAGTTTCTCATCATCTTGGGAAATATGAACAAGTAGTCAATCAAATAAATTACACTACGAGTTCTGGGATTTCAAGAATGAAAAATCAATTATTTCTAAATTATCTTAAATATGAATGCGTACAGATCGAATCATTCTTTTGGAAAATAATGTTTCTAGTTTCCCTTTCATTTTTTAATGAAAATTTCTTAATTTATATTTCAGCTCCTTTCTCCGACAATGATATCATTTGTAATTAACAAAAAAAAAAGAAGAAGAAAAAAAAAAACTCCCGAGAAAATAAAAGCGGATTAGCTAATAAAGGAGAACAATTATAGTGCTTATAAGACTTCTAACAGATTGTTGGAAGACCTCGTCCCCAGAGATTACAAAGAGGAACTCGAGCATCTTTTGATATCAACTTCTTAGTACTTGTGTTTAGAATCAGGATGATTTATAATTAAGTAATTTTGTATATGACACTCATAAGATATAAAAATTTGCAAGTTCCATTTTCATTGCAGAAGCAGTTATCTATGATGTCTAAGCCTATTCTTAATTTGTCGTGAGGAATTATTGTATAAAGCGTTGAAAATACATATATCCATCCTGTAGCAGATTATCTACTGTTTCCAGACATTTGATGCTAGTATCCATCTTCCTCCATTCATATTTTTTCTCTGGAGGCGAACCAGGAGGTCGTTCTTGTCGATTGTGGAAAACATCCAAGGAGTTTAGAATAGTCATCTCGAGATTTTTGATTACGCGAACCAAGTCGTACGTTACATGCGCTTACCTAGAAAGAGGGAGGGGGTCGGGGAGTCTAGACCCCCCGTCCCTTGGAATTTGCAATTACTGTATTAAATGTATATAATGAAGCAAATTAAAAAAAAAGACTTTTGACCCCCCCCCCCTAGAAAACGTGGACCCCAGTTAAGTTGGTGTGAAAAGTTATATATGAAACTAAAGAATTATTGAATTGAATCGGCCAACACCCCCCTTCCCCCTTTACACACAAAGAAATAGGTTAATTACACGTTTTGGAAAGGGCTTTTTTCACGTTTGGGAAAAGACTTTACGTTTTTTTCTTTATTTTGCTGGTCAAGAAATTTCTAGGTTGGAAATTTTTTGTCTAGAGTGAACCCCCCCCCCCCTGGGTCCGCGCCTTCGTCCTGACCTCTTTATATGCTGCCAGTGGAAAGAATTCATATAAATAATCGTAAATTGAGAAAAAACAAAACATTTTAACTGGATATGGTCAGAAGAAGCTTGTTTAACATCATCTCCCTGATGTGCCTCTTGCACAAATTCCATTGGTAATGCTGTATTTACCTTAAAATCTCCCTCAAAGCTGGAACCCCCATTCGTCTATAAGATTTTATTTCTTACCTTTATTGTCTGGGGTGAACCCCTCCCCCTGGGTCCGCGCCTGCGTCCTGACCTCTTTATATGCTGCCAGTGGAAAGAATTCATATAAATAATCGTAAATTGAGAAAAAACAAAACATTTTAACTGGATATGGTCAGAAGAAGCTTGTTTAACATCATCTCCCTGATGTGCCTCTTGCACAAATTCCATTGGTAATGCTGTATTTACCTTAAAATCTCCCTCAAAGCTGGAACCCCCATTCGTCTATAAGATTTTGTTTCTTACCTTTATTTTTATTCAGACAACGTAGAAAGGCAGTCTCTTAATCTTAACAAAATGAATTATAATTAAGATGTGTCCTCTGCTTTTAATGAATATGAACAACATATAGGAATCTGAATTTCTTTAAAATACCAAGACATTAATGATGTGTTATTACTTATTAGTTTTAGCAAATCACCGTTATTTCTGCACTGCTTTGATTTTATTTGCCTAAATTGTTCATAGGGAAATACATTCCTTAATACCATCTCCCGTTTTAAGATGACTGTGAAAGAATGTTTTTCTGATGTGTCAATTAACTTGTGTGCTGTTGTTTCGATTACGCAGTCTACTAATAGTTTAGACCGTTACGTCTAAATAAGTGAAACACAAAAAGTCCGCATGACTAAGATTTAACGAATTATGCGAGCTATTTGGCTAAATAAAGCCCATTTGTTCCAAACTAACAAATAATCTACAGTTATCTTCACTGATGCCTCACTGGACGAACATTTGGTTCAGTTTTCAGAGTCTGGAGCCGAGTTCAAGATCCCTTCTTTTGATATCTGTTGTGTAGAAATTACACACAAAATTCAGCTCGTTGTCATAAATCTGACCACTTAATGCTATGGTCAAAGGTTCTCTATATTGGCATAAAGAGCAAAGCCTGGTTGGTCCATCCTGTTTTTAAAAATTATCGGAAACATTATTTTAAACCTTTAGGCTTACTGCAAAGCCTAAAGCTTTCAAATAATGTTCCCGATAATTTTCCTCTACTGATGCTGGCTGATAAGATTGTGCACCTTCGTGAAGACGTTTTGAAATTTGTTTTTTTTTTCTTCTTGGAAGTTGTGGTTTATTTACTTTCGATTTTTGTTCATCTCCAAAAAAAGATTATAGTGTTCCTTATTCCTCAAGTTCTGCTGAGTCTGTGTTGTAAGACTTGTCATTTTTTTTTTCTTCTTGGAAGTTGTGGTTTATTTACTTTCGATTTTTGTTCATCTCCAAAAAAAGATTATAGTGTTCCTTATTCCTCAAGTTCTGCTGAGTCTGTGTTGTAAGACTTGTCATTTTGTTACCTTCAGATGTTGACATTCTCTTTCTATAAACTTTGCTCAAGTTGTCACAACGCCTCAAAATTGTTTCTCCGAGGAGAGAACCGAAGAGAAAGTTAAATGTCTGCATGTAAAGATTGATTTATGTTGTTTACGTCCCATTCGAGAATTTTTCACTCATAGAGATGTCACAATATACTGGTGAAGGGCTTCAAAGTTAGACCTTTACTCGGCACTCAGGGCCATTGAGCAGTGAGGGATCTTTATCGTGCTAACGCCTGCCGTGACAGGGGACCTCGGTTTTAAGGTCTCATTCGAAGGACCCGCAACTTTCACTTCAAAGTGCCGAGCGCTTTGCGAAGGAACAGTTGCTACCTATTTTTTATCGACTTAGGTTAGTCGCGGCCGGGGCTCGAACCCACGACCTTCCGATCGAGCTATCAACAGTTTCAACACACATAACAGTAAAAACTGTTCTGCTATCTATGAAATAAATCTTTTGACATAGAATTTCATCAGCCATTATCTTAAGGAGGAATGCCCCACCAAAATTTTATTTCATAGACCTTTAAGACATCCCTGATAAGTAGTTGTTTCAGCATTAAAAGTCCAATATTACCTCTCAATTATTTAATAATAATTTTTTTCCTTATTTTTTCATAGAAAATTTAAAAAAAAATGTTTTATTTGCTAACAAAATGCTTTGTTGTTAACAATTTGCTGTTTCTAAATGCATAACATGAATGTCTAATAAAATATGTTCATAAAGGATGGATAGACATTTCAATTTTTTAAATAAAAAATAATTTATGAAAATAAAACACATAATTTGTGAATATTTTTTAAACCCATGGTTAAAATCTTCATAAAACTAGTCACAAGTAGGGAGAATATGTTAGGCAATCGTATTTTAAAAAAGATATTGAAATGAAATTGGTCTACACCCTCATAATCACCGCGAAGAGCAATGCCCCGACGAGCAAGATACTTGATGCTTGACATTACTTTGTACATTCTGTTTTTTCCGATACTCCTGCTGCTCTAAAAATATTCCCCAGTGTCTTTTGTTTCCTATGGGACTGCATCAACACGTTCAACTGCTTCCTCCTTAGGACTCTCAGAATCATCATGTTCTCTGAATTTCACAATGGCTTTTTTCCCAGTTTCTTAATCCTCCAGTTTTGAAAAAAGGTTCTTTGCACATATTTGACAATTTGTGTTCCTTATAAGCTGTAACACACACGAAACTAAAAGTTTTACCTGAATATTCCTTATTACATAATACATGTAAAATTAATAGTGTTTCCACTAATTTTGAAAACCAAGGGTCATTATGAGTATTTGAAGTTAATTTTTGGGAGTCAATGTCAAAGAGAACTTTTGAGTGTCAAAATATATTCTAGTTTTGCTTTCAGTTCGTATATTAGCTTTGCTTCCTTACATAATAATTTTATGTTTTAAAAAATGAATATTAAATATTATTGCAGTTGTTCTTTTCAAATATTTTACCAATTCCGCCATTTGGGTTTCTCGGAATACACGTCATTCAAGTAGCAACATGTGCAAGTTGTTTGAACGTTTTGCAAAATTTGAGCTTCGCTGAGGTTTCTATTACCAACAATTTTTTTTTTGACAAAACCAAACTAAATAAATATGCCGATGTCAGATGCAATGTTTTTAATTCTGACTTCGACTTTGTTAAGAATTGGATAGATCGTCCGAAAATTTAAATAGATTGATGACATTGAAATGTAATTCCACGATTTATTTCTAGAAACTTCGATATTTAGTTAATTAATTGGTTCCATCCTCGCAACAAGAATTTTTTAAAATTTGTTTTCGTACTTTTTATGCGTCATGATGTCCTTCGGGGTAATGTTTTAGGGGACAAAAAGTATTTTTATGCGTAAATTACGCAGACATTTTGAGTTAATGGAGACACTTAATGAAGCCAAAGCCACGTCCTAAACCAACTATAAACAAATGACCTCTTCCTTTTTCCAATTACTGTATAAAGGGAATTTTCGCACCCGTTTTATTTATGCCCCTTTCGCCCTACTCACAGGTGGGCGAATTTAAAACGGGGCGAATTCAAAGAACTCAGAATAATATCTTAAACAATTAAACTGGGCGAATTTAAAACGAGGCAAAATTGTTTGCAAGTATGAAAGGGTGAAAATAGCCCTCTACACAGTATTGTAACTGAAAAAGTTTTCTTATGTTGATTTGGTTTATTGCCAACGACAGGGACATTCCATTCTAACGTTGGAAATGCTGACCAGAAAAATGTTCTAGCTCCGGATCTTTTCTGTTTAATTGAACTTTGCAGATTTTGACCCAAACGTCCCAAGAGAAACACAATCCTTTTTTATCATTATATCCCTTCCCTACTTGCCTCAACCTTAGTCTGTGCTGAAGGGTCATCTTCACTTCCTTTGTCCGGAACTGTCACAGTTACAAAAACTGTCACAGTTTGCAAAAACGGTTACCCACTCTTTGTTATCCAACTCTTTTCGTTTGGATGAATTTTGCGTAAGTAGGTGGACAAAATGTTTTGGCTGATACATAGACCCCATAAGTATTCTTTACCGTCTCTATCAAATGATGCGTGTGATCAGCAGAGTAGTCCTTGGTGTAAAGTCTTCCATTCCATTCAATCTAGGTTTAAAATTATAAATTACGGCTGGATAGACTGATACTACACTGCAAAATTTCTACAGAACTTCAGCCAAATCCATGAGTTCAAGTACCCCACCCCCAGCAAAAATTTACGATTAACTATAGTAAATAATTTTATTTACTATGAATATTTATTTTAGAAATTTTTGTTAGATTTCAAAGCTTAAAATTTCTTTAGTTTGGTAACGATGTAATATTTGGAAATAATATGACTATACAAGTAATAATTACAAAAATGAATGTGCATTTATGAATTGAAGAACATCAAATAAAACAATACTTTGATTTACTATAGTAAAAACTTTGATACAATAGTAGGGTTTTTGACATCATAGAGAGCTGCTTTTTCAATAAAAATGGAACTCATAAATTGAAATAACTTGACATTGGTCATTTGCAAAATTATTTTGTTATAAAAAAAAAAATTCTGGTTGTATACACAAGAACTCTGGAGTAGATATTGAAAAGATACTTGAGTTTCTGATTGACAATATCAATCAGTTTTTGGAGATCAGGTCTTCCAACAATCTGCCGGAATTCCCAAGGGTACCAAGTGCGCCCCGTTATAAGCAGACCTATGGAGCAGAATGTATTCAAAAACTTGTACATGAGAAGAAGGAAACACTTGCTGTGTCCTTCAACTAGACATTGTGACACGATGGTGGAGTTTTTCTTTGACGTTTACCGTTCTGTATTAGCAATACAGTACAGGACTATGGTAGGCGGAGCTATCTTCTGTACTGTATTAACCCTATAACTGTGTTACCAACCATTCTGTAACTAAAATACGAGCGATCTTAAAATAAATCAAGAAAACAATCAATTTTATACATTCACTATTTTACTTGCATGACGAGCTCAAATAATTTTCAAAATAAAAAATCAGTTTATCATTTTTTTTTCCTGCTTGGAATTAAATAAGATTATTTCCTTGCAAAACTTGAAAAAAAAAATCACAATTACACTTTTACTAGTATGTAATTCATAGAGCAACTACGAAAAAAAAAATCACATATGGTCCGTCACTTTCATCCAAACGAAACGGATTTTTAAAAAAATTCCAATACAGTTCTTGACACTTCCACATGGCCTTGTTTTCTTTCAATGTAATACCGGACACACAAATCACGCTTGATCAATCAATTTGATCCAAAAGAAAAGGTAAAATGACAATTTTGAAATACTGATGCCGTATTTGTTAGATCCCGCAGAGCTCGACTGCTTTCACTGCACAATTTATTAGCGTCGCCTTCAGAATGATTTGTATTACATGGAGATAGGGCTCTTTTCCTGCCAGTAGCCGCTATGGAAGACGGCTTGTGGGATTCCTGTTTTGTAGAGGCCAGGGGTGGATCCAAGATCTTAGAAATGCTTTTCTTTATTTCCACGTTACTTTTCATATATTTCCTTACTCCTTATTCTGACCTTCATGATTTCTGCCTCGGGTACACCTCCTATATACAATTGAGTTGCGCAGGTTTTCTTCCCGCTATGATTTGTATAATTCTCTTCCAGTCCTCCTTTTTTCGAAATTAATTTCATAAAAGTTTTCAGTTTATTTATTCCCATAACCTGTGTGCCGTAACGCACGGGCTTCTCCGAGGTTCCAGGAAGCGGACGACGATAAAATGGCCCCGCACCGTCTAAAGCATCAAGATATATCTATACATCTATACTCTGCTAAGCATCGATCACCTGTAAATTATATAACAATAATTAGGTTTAATATAAATGACCCCCCTCGCTTTTCTACATACTTGTGTCTTAATATATCCACATAAATATTTACTTACCAGGCTCACAGTAACCCCCCCCCCCTTTTCCCTCTAACTACATTTATACTTTAAATAAAGTGTCTTAATGTATCTACATAAATATATGTATTTACTTACCAGGTTCACAATAATGCTTCAGAGTCTTTGTCTGTAAATTCATTTGACCCAAACCGCTCTTGTAAGTTTTTGATGCTCTTCCAACAAATTGAATGAACTGTCCATGAGTATCGTTTCCAAGGGAAAACTGTTCACATTGCAATTTGTGGTGTTCATCACACGCCCTCAAACCAAACAATTTACATGAATAAAAAACACCGTGTGTTGCAATTGTTCACTATTTTCTTTCCCAAAAACATTTTCATGCCACAATTTCTCCTCATCTTCCGGCCATATAGGATCAGCTTGGCGGATCTCGCACCAAAGTCCTCTATCAATGAGCGATTTCATTTTGGCGTCCAAAACTTTTCGCAACCCGACAAAAGATAGTTCTTTCTCATCCAGAAAATTTTTATCGTACACACCTTTTTGTCTTAAATGCCTTAAAAGTCCACATAAAACAAGCATTCTGTGAGTATTGCATTAGCAATACTAGTCCCCTACTGGCAAGTGTAATCTGGTTCCCGCTAAAAATTGAAAATACCATAATTCCGTCAAAAATCAATGAAACGGGATGAAATGCGAACCTAATCGGTAAATTATCAAGCTTAAGTCACATGCCAAAAATCAGCTCAATATCTGCAAGCGTTTAAAAAAAAATGCGGAAACAATGAAAAATTGAAAAGGTTGTAATTCTGTCAAAAATCATTGAAGCGGAACGAAATGCAAACTTGTTCTGTAACTCATCAAGATACACTCACATACCAAAAATCAGCTCAATATCTGCAAGCTTTTAGAAGAAAAAAAATGCGGAAAACCAAGTGGCACAGATTGACAGAGGGACAGACAGACGGACTCAGAGGAAAACCTATAGTCCCCTCCGGTTTCACCGGTAGGGGACAAATAAGGTAAAGAGTTTTTGGAGGGTAATCAGATCCGTCTTACGGGCTTCCACAATAAAACGCTCAAGCCAATGGTTCATTGTTTTCGTATCCATTGAGTGAAGCTCTCTAATGTTCCACGCTCTCTGCTCGCGCCAATTTTCGAAAACCTTAAGAGCCCATTTTGTGTTGCTTTTAGTATTCCTATTTTCCCGATTCTCAACGAGACACCTCAAATCTTCATCATTGACGACTGGACTAAATCTTGTGCTCTCTTTCAGTTATTTTTTTACTTCACATTCGGATTCCATTAAAATAAAAAATCTCCGATATCAAAATCCATTGAATTTGAACAGCTGTCTCCAACGCCTTCATTCGCATCCAAATTGAAGTTTTCAGAAAAACAAAGATTTTGAATCCCTTCAAACACATGATATGCAGTCTCCATATTTTCACAAATTTATGACAATGTGATATCATCCACCTCATCAGTTAAAAAATCAAGCGATTCTTAATCTACGTCCATCCTTCAGCTCAGTGTTTTCAAAACTATATAATATAATACAATGACTAGAAATCTCACGCTATCTACGGATAAAACGGATAAAGTACAATTTTTATCGAATCCAAGTGTACTAATTGGCATGAGAATTCACTTTTTTACGATTTTCCAGGGATTAAGGAAAAAATGAAATATACATGACACCACTTTTAACAGTAGCACAAATAGAGGTGGGAGGAGCTGATTTTGATTGATCGTGTCACAAATCATTTAGAGACCTCGACAGGTTCTGTATCGTTGATACAAATTTTGGGGTGAAGACTCGTGCTTCGCACTCGTCCACCCCAAAATTTGTATCAACGATACAGAACCTGTCTCGTTCTCTAAATAATACTTTAGATTTATCGAAGACGTCCTTATCAATTTAACAATAGTTACTTCCATTCATATGTCGTTTCGATATATCCCAGTGAACTTGAAGTTAAAGATACCGCAGATTCTGACACACCTGCTTCATATTTGGATTTTTTACTAGAAAAAGACGTTAATGGTAACCTAACAATAAAACTTCATTTTAAACGTGATGACTTTTCTATCAACTTCCCTTACTTGTGTAGCAATATATCCTTATTACCTGCATATAGGGTTTATTTCTCCCAGTTGATTCGATACGCAAGAGCATGCCCCATGTACGAACAATTTTTAAAACGAGGTAAGCAACTGATACACAAGTTGATGAAACAAGGATATCGTTTGAAGTCATCATTTCGCAAGTTCTATGGTCGATACAATGACCTTGTCGGCAAATAAGTTGAATGCTGCCCGGCGTTTTTCATACTAACTGTTGGTCCATTCCGTTTGTCAGCAGGTGTGACTGGTCGACAGGGAATGCATACTCCTCCATGGCACCTGATCCAACCTGATGTTTTTAGAGGTCCTTATTTACCCTGCTCCCGATTTGTGTTGTTTCAATGGACTTTTGAGCTTGATTACTGTTCATTACGTCCATATTTCATTTTAATAGCAATGAAAGTTTATGCAGGCAACACTATAACTGATAACTGTAGAGAAGAACTCATGACTAATCTGTTCGACTACTCGTTGATCAAGTGCGAAATTAAAAAGAAAGAACGATCTACTTGAACAATTAAGGGATTTATTGCAATTAGGAGTTTGAACGTTGATGAAATATTCTACTTTCTATGGAATAGTGAATACTCTGCTTTTATGACCTTGAACAGTTACCTTCGGTTCTTTTGCGAGCTTCAGGTACTTTAACGTTACAGTCTTATCTGAAGGACTGAACCATTATATATCTACAAAAAAATGAACATATTATGTCAACACCCCCCCCCCCCCCCCCCCCCCCCCGGTTCCACGTGCTTGACCTTACAACATGATCGTGAATATTGATTTTTGCACTTGTCCGGCGTTCAACGTTTGTGAAGTCAAAATTTGTGTTATGGTATTATATATAATGCCGGTGTAGCTGTGCGAGCAAACTGTGTCATGAGAACAAGGTTTTAAAGATAAGTAATATTTAGTTCAAATTCCGCAATTTGGAAACCAATATAATTACTAATCTTACGTCAAATCTGCCAAGCGTGAACTTTTGACCAAAACAGACGTCTATATATGAATGAACAATTCTCGAATGGGACGTTAAACAACATACAATCAATCAAGCAATCGACCAAAGCATATAATGTGGACTTCAAATTAATTCAATCTGGCTTCATGGAATAAGGAAATGATGAATTCATCGAATATGATATAAACAGATCTTCAAGTAACCTGTTTTTGCATGTGTTACTTTGACCTTGGAAATAATCCCTTATTACTCATGCATCATTTCTATATAAAGTTGACGAGAATAAAGTCCAAATTGTTTGCACCTCACCTAACAAGTTGACTTTTCTACATAAACGAAAAATATAATGGCCTAAAACAACAATCAACTGACGAGAATATCTTACATCTTTTTGGAAATATACAAGTAAAACATGGAGGGGATAACGAACTGGTCCGAATTAATCATTCCCACTTAGAAGACAAAAATCCATATTAAAATCTGTGCTATTTTATTTTATTTTCTATTGTAATATTCCTGTTCAGGATGTCATGTCAACGGCGACAAAAGTTCTGTCTACATTCCCCTAATGGAATAAATCAATTTTCGACATTTTATTCTTTAAATATTTAGAGAAGTGAGTAAAAACAAACAAGGAAAATCCAATTGGTTTTATGTTGTACTTAACAAATGATGCAAAAAATTGATTTTAAAAGAAACAGACATAAAGGTTAATGGAGAAAATCAATCATTAAATATCAAAAATATTTTTTTTTTTCGAAAGAAAATACGTTTATTTGATAACCCTCTGAGATCTACCTCTAGAAATTATACAGTGAATGGTAAATATGGTACAGGTTATTTGTTAAACGAGTAGTAAATCTTGTGCATATGTAGCACAATCACGACTTGGTCTTTTATTAAACATATTCCCAACTTTTTCCAATATGTATGCATGTGTTTACATCTGGCCCCCGTCTTTTATTAAGATCATTCACATTTTCTATGCTTATGTAGATTGTCCGAAGTCTAGGATAATGGGAAACATTTGATCAAAATTTGTGAGCTTTGAATCTCATCGAGGTAAACGATATTACAACATGACCAACAAATTAAAAAAAAGTTGAATGTTCCTTGAGATACGAAATATCGAACATTAGTGAAAGTATCTTTGGCATATCCTTCCCCTGAAATGATTGATTGTGGTGATCCAGTGCATGGAATGTGATGTTATTGTTAAGATTAGTGTTATACGGCCAATTACCAGTTATCCGGACTGTGTCCCAATGTCGGTTAAAGCAAACTTACCTTGTCATTTACAGACTGGAATTCACAAAATGCATTTGAATGGAAGCAAACACAAGAAGTCTCATGTCGCTAAATATTAGCGTTTTGAAATGTACGTTTATAGATATGTGTTAATATGTAATGAAATACAATTGTGAAACATGGCTAATTACAAATCTAACGATTTAAGACGCGATCGATAGTGGGTGAGGGCAGAGCTAACTTCCCGAGTTTTCAGGCTCAAAACCGCCTACAACAGACATAAAGCAGGTGCGAGACCAATGTTTACATTGAACTGATCATATTTGTGAAGAAGCAATATCTTATTCTGGACACTTAATCCATGGCTTAGTAAAAGGTAAGTGGCTCTAGTATACATTGATCTTATTGTAATCGGTAAACTAATTTTCATGTTATTCCATCAGGGTGTTCTTGATATTGACTATATGAAAGTATTGCAAAAGAAGGAGATGTGGGTATTTATATAAAAAAAAACTTTCAAAAATTTACTCTTAAGCTAAAACAATTTGTATGTATATAAAACTATTGATTTAGGTTTTGTTTCGTAACGTTGAGCTTTCTTGTAATATTGGCAAGTAAAGCGTTCTTTAACAATCTTCTTTCTGTCCTTGTTTTTTAAGTTAACATCAGGGGATGCTTAGCGAAGCCATTAAATAGTTTCTATAGATGGAGCCTATTTTTTTCTCGATACTAATCAATATTTTTCAAGAACTTGAAATGAAAAGCAATGAACATTAAACGTTTACAATTCAAATCCACGTAATAACAATGATAGAGAAAGTGGTAAAATCCAGTAGGGTGTGCGTAAAATTACGACCCTAAACGTCCTTTCCAATTTGTACAAAGTATGATAAACATCTTTAGAAGTAAATATAATTGTAAAATTATATTAATATTCAGTGGTTTATCACAATGGCAACATAATTCTGAAGGTTTCTTCATCTATAAATTCCTACTTCAATGGAGTAGCAATGTCCCTTTTGGAACCAGTGCAAAAAATTCTAAGAATATCATGGATATCGACTATAATCGAAATTTGTTCTAAGATAAAAAATAATTAAATAATAGAAATTAATAACGGACGTTTTTTTGACATTGCACTTTCAAAAGAAGACCATTAACCGCATCAATGTGCAAGTTTGGCTGTGGGTGTTGAGTAATGAAACAAAAAGAAACATCAATGAAATAATTCATTACATAAGGTCGTTACTCTTTTCTGTAAAACGATATTATTGTTGGTACACGTCCTCATCATTCTCCCCTGAAACAGCTGGCATAGTTTATCGGTCTCTGCCTATTTTGAGATGATGAGATCCTTTTCTAGATATGTCATCTCTAAAAAATATCCATCTGTGCAAATATAACATTGACATTATTGAAACGAAAGGTATTAGCTTGTGATAAGTGAAAATTTTAAGTCATTCTTAGTTTACCTTTCTACAATGTATGTAGAAATGGATAGTTGATACAATAATCAATATGATCAGGAAACAAAAACGTAAAAAAGGGTATAGTACAAATAAAGTACATTGATTATATTTAATTTAAATAAACTTAGTGTATATAGATATGCGTAGTGTATAGATGTGCCTTGGTACATATGTGATAAAAATCCTTCAAGTTAAAATCCAGAAGTCTCTGACTGTAGCTTTATTGGTGTTTCTTTGTTTAGTCTACTTGTACATGTTTACCAAGTCTTACTGACATCGGACCACAATTGTAAGAGGAGTAATGTTTTGAAAGGCTATTTAAAGCTGTTTTCACACTTTCAGTAATCATTGCAACATCGTTCGTCAAAATCGGAAACTTATACATAAACCTATGTATCTTAGTATAAGTCTTGTTGAAATCAGATCAAAACTGTAGGAGGAGTAATGTTTTGAAAGAATTTCACATACGGACATAAGCTCTTCTGGGTCTGACAATAGCGCTACTGTTCATTGTAATTCTGACGCGTAACCTCCTTATTCCGACATGGAATCGTCTGAATCGAACGTTTAGCGAAAACACAAGTATCTGATTTACTTAATGACGGAGTGTCGATATTAACAAGACCTTCGACAGTCGTTTTTATTTTTTACCTAAATGCCTTACATGTTAAGAGACCGGAAGTAATCCTGATAAATACCCCCTGCAAAACAAATGTTAATTGGTGGAGTGTTACTGAAATCACCATATCATCGCACTTTGAGTTTGACAGGTCTTCTTTTGAGAAACTTTAACCTTCGTCATTACATTTGAATGGTTGGTGGTAGAATTTTCATGTTTCACAATTGTATTCCTTGTGATAAGATCTTCCATTGGGCTCCATTAATTTTTTAGAACTTGGAGTTTGACCTACCTTTGAAACAAAAATCCTGGCCATAACTTTTGAACAGCTGGTACTAGGGCTTTCATATCTCACAGATATACATGTATTCCTTGTGACAAGTCCTGTCTTACAGTCTTAGGGTACCAATATTTATTATCTCTTGATCTTGGAGTTTGACTTGCATTTGAGAAACTTTAACTTCGCCATGAACTGCCATACAAGGGCATCTATGTTTCACAAACACATCTTGTTGGTCGCGATCTGATCGCCATCCCCCGGGTCCATATCTAAATCGAAAGTTTTTTTTAAACTTCTCTGTTGCTGTAAATGTATTTTACAGCAGAAAAATGCTTAAAAGATTTTGATTATAGATGGCATATGGAAGCTCTGGTAGCAGAATCATTAATAATGAAGAATAGCGCGTAATTTTGGAAAACATTTGCACCTGCTGATAAGAGTTTATCGTTGGTTTTTGTAATTACAAATGTGAGGATTCTGCACTAAAGAGTATTGAGCTATCAATGTTAGCATGGTTAGGTGGTTGTATCGAATCAATTCCCGAGATTTTAATGCGAAGAAAGAAGTCGTCCGACAGACAGGAAGCAGCCGAATCGAGCAATCATTAATATTATCGTTTTGAGCAGTTGTGATGAAGTTATAATTCAAGCGACAGTTGGAACTAAGATGTATTTCTTATCTTTGTTTGAAATCTCGCAAGCGAGTATTTTGGTAAATCAATTAGAAGCGTAGAAAATTGATTTAATGGCACAGAAAAGGAAATGCGGCATACGATATAGAGATATTAAAAAAAAGAATTACTAGCATCCCACTGGATATTCTTTATCCAGTGTGAAGGATAAAAACGCTGTTTGCACCAAAGAGATAAATTGACCCATTCAAGGACTGCAGACGAGTTCATGTTAATGGACTTTTTGTGTTTACTTTCCAAACTCGTTAAGTGCAATAATTTCTTTTTCAAAAAATGTGTTGCTTCTTTTCGATACAGCTTGAGTCAGTGTCGATTTAATTCACCAGAAGTGACTTTGAAATGAAGAATATTATCTTACGTTTGTATTCATTAAAAATTTGAATAATCAGACTGAAGTGTATTTGTTCACCGTTATAAAAAGAAGTTTTATTACAGCTACTAGGCAAACAACTAATTAATGCAATACCCAACACGGCGACTCTACATGTATATGCCAATATCAACAATCAAGAACAACAAGCAACCTTAATTGTATAATAACAATGCAATATGCATCATAGCCAAAACAAACTGCAGCCGAGGTTACATGAGATATAACGATAGAATTATCTCGTATCCAAACCTGAAATTCGAGAAAGGGTCTGCGATCAGGTACGAAAGGTCGGTCAATTTCTATGTTCGTAACTAATCGCACGATCAGTGGGAATCTAATAATAATTATGAAATAGTTCTTGGTATTTTGTAGATAAAATGAAAATTAATCGCAACTTTTCATAGGAAAACATTTTTAAAAAGTGACTATATATATATTTGTATCCTGTATCAAAATGTGGAGTGATATTTTCTTTAAAGCGATATTGGTGAGAACGACGCATTGTGCTATTGATAAGTTGTGAGTTTGACATTTCATTTGATTTTTGAGTGCATGTATACAAAGTCGAGTTCAGTTGGGGGCGGCGAAATTTCCAAGTTTCATGATGGCGCCCCGGCTCTGACGTTTTCCTCGACGTCAAAAACCAAAATCGTGAAAAACGCCTGGAAAACATCAGATATTTCGGACTACTGTGAAATATGAAAGCCCTACCACCAACCGTTCAAAAGTTATAGCCAAGTTTAAAGTTTTTCAAAAGTAGGCCAGATTCTAAGGTCATATCCTTGGTACCCATGGGAAGGTATTGTCAAAAGTAATGTACACGTCTAATATGAAAACCATAGCACCAACCGTTCAAAATTAAAGTTATGTCCAAGCATTTCAAAAGTTGGTCAAACTCCAATGTTGGGTGTAAATTCTTGGTACCCAACGGAAAGTCTTGTCACATGGAATACACAGGTGAATTAGGAAAACCATATAGCATCAACCGTACAAAAGTTATGCCCAAGGTTAAAGTTTTTCAAAAGTAGGTCAAACTCCAAGTTCAAGGCCGAAGAGCCAAAATCATTGGTACCCAATGAAAGGTCTTGTCACAGGAAATGTACACATATAATATGAAAGCCCTAGTTCCAACCATTCAAAAGTTATGGCCAAGGTTCAAGTTTTTAAAAAAAATAGGTCAAAAAACTTGGTCTTTGTCAAAGGGTAAAAAAGTATTCGTACCCGAAGGAAAGGTCTTTTCATTTTGAATAAACCTGTGAAGTATGAAAGCCCTGGCAGTACATAAAGTTATGGCCAAGGTATAAGTGTGATAAAATTTTTGCAAATGTGGGTCAAACTCCAAGGTCAAGGGATTAAATATGCTGGTACCCAAAGAAGATACCGATCTTGTCACAAGAATACACAAGTAAAATACGAAAGCCATAGCTCCAACCAATCAAAAGGAATGGGCAATCAAAAGAAATGGGCAAGTTTTTGTGGACAAACGGAGAGATGGATGGACACATTAAAAACTATATGCCTACGAATCTTCGATTACGGAGGCATAATTACGTGTTCATAATTGCTGTTTAGGCGTAACATGTGTCCCTCAGACAACTTTTTGCTATATTTCTCATATATTTGATCAAACTCGGGCAATTTTAATCAATCTTGCAATAGGGCATCTTTGTGCATCTTGAATAAAGATTGAAAATTGTTCAATTGAATAGTCACACTCCTTTCCAGAACCTGAGAGATGTTAGGAAGGTCGAAAGTACTACATGTACTGTGGTGTCATCTAAAAACTTAATTCGAGAACCACGGAACCAGCTGGAATGACACAATTTAAGTGGATATTGAGACATACATGTTTCAGGGTAGTTATAATTCAAGCCTATTCAAACCATAGCACCTAAGGCCATAAAAGTAGGTAAAATCTTTCAGAACCCTGCACACTGAAGACTTCTAATTTCCTGGTATTTGAATGAAGTTAGAGTGAGCTCCGATCTGTCCTTAGATCTAAAATAGAATAATTGAAATCTACAGTGAGTAACTCAATTTGTAATCAAATCAAGTAAGTTTAAACATTTCATTAGGCGTAATGAATTAATTGACGGAACACTTAATTTGCATATCCTTTTACCATTAGATTTCTGTTAACCAGTATTTCACTTTCTTTGATTTTTTTTAGTGGGGTGAATGGCAGTTAGCCTACGTTGAATGAAATGGATAAACTCAATATTTACACCTTTTTACGATATTATTTTTTCAATATCCCCCACCCCCACCCCAATATTTACATTAATGTGCAAAGGGCCCTAATCACTCTCTCTCATCTTGAACACTGAAAAATGTTCAATTAATTTGTTCGTAACAAAAGCGCTTAAGGTTGTTTCTAGCCCCTTATGTGTTCTATTACTGTTCGAATTAACATTTTTGTTGCATGTATTTTATGATATTAAAAGCAATTTGGAAACGATCGCAAGGATCCTATCATGTTTCCAACTTATTTATTTGCAAATTAGTTAAGAAAATATTTTTAGAGGACTCAAACAAAAGAGAAAATGAATCTCTTTTGGCTCAAAAATATAAACTGTGCGACAGACGGACATATAATGCGAAAATCGTTGAGTGGAAGGTGTCGTTAAGGTGGCACAGAAAGTTTGAACTTTTTTTATTACAAGATAAAAGATTTTTCAATCTTCAATAATTTAGAATCCGAAATATATAAAACGTTGTTGCCTAATCATTTGGTTAGAAAATATGAATACACACATGACATCACTCTACAATCTTGCTGCTTAAAACACCTAGAAACTTTCTATGGGCGTCTGACAAAGTATGCCACGAGGAATATTTTGACACGCTCAGCAGTTTAATGTGAAAGTAAAAATTGACCAATATACAGGATGGTGCAAAAAGTGGCAAACCTAGCAGGCATTCAGAAATATTTGTCTGCTACCAAAATATTTTGCTTTTCTCTCAGGGTAACATTATTCGTTTGAAATACAAAATCAGAACAAAACATAAGAATAATAAAGTGTAATGCATATGTCACAGTTTTTTTCTAAAACAATTAAGTAACAATTTAAACGTGTATATTCAAGGAATAGTAACAGAAGAGTGACTGGGTAAAATTATTTGATTTAAGGTGAAACGTACTTTGAAATATCTTGTATGACCAGACAAAACTCGATGTAGTTAAACTGATTGTGAAGCGGATTCTTCAACACCAGAATACTGGCTCGGATGTGTGATTATGGGTATTCTAAATCATAGGCTTTTAAAACCGTCACGCTCAAACAACACGTTTGTTCCTTAAACTTCAATATACCAACAAAGGAACTGACTCAGTTAATATATGTAATATTCTTAATCACAAAAAAGTCCAGTCTTATTTTTAAGTCCACACTTTGTATTTCTTACAAATATACACCGACAATTGCTTCCAAACTTCTTACTCATTAAAAAAACTTTACAGTGCCTAGATATCGAACACCAGAAACATAACCCTCCAACGTGTTCACTTCCTTCACCCTCCAACTATTGTTAATAATGAGGACCTTAAATCACTTATTAAAAGAGGGCCAAAGTTTAGGAAACCCCGATATTTCAGCTGGCGTCATAATTTCATAAATAATATGAATTCAGTAGAAGATTACGCCAGACAATGGGCCAAATATGAAAAAGAAAACCTTAATTAACACTCTGTCAGAATGCATTAAATGTATCAGATGGATGTTGAAATCTCGCATTAAGCAATTGATGGGTAATGTGAAAACTGTCTTCGACAATGCAGAAGTGAAACAAGAATTAGATAGATTATACGATCAGTATATACTGGTCCCTGCTGACAAAGAAGATAACAACATTGTCTTTGTAAAGCTCATTATTTGAATTGTAGAGGAAATAGGATTTAATTCTGCAAGTGGTAATCCAACTTATACCCATAGCTCCTTTTCTAGGGAGAAAATTCTTAATTTCAAATATTTTTAATATTTCCAACAATTTAAATGAATTTGAATTACCATACCTATACTGGATTCCAAAATTCCATAAAAATTCTTACGAACAAAGATACATGGCGGGTTCCAACAAATGTTCTACCAAGCCTCTCCCTTTACTCCTCACTAAAATATTTACAGCAGTGAAGGAGAAACTTCAGGAGTACTGTATAATAGTATATTCGAAAGTGGTGTAAATCAGATGTGAATACTTAAAAAAACAACAAGGAACTTTCAGAAAAAATTTGAAATCACAAAATGTTACTAAAACCAATAACATCAAAACTTAGGACTTTTCAACACTTTATACAACCATTTCTCACGATAAATTAAGGTCCAGGCTTTTTGACATCATAGACAGCTGCTTTCACAATAAAAATGAAACTCGTAAATATACTTACTTCCCTTGTCCTTGCCTTGGTCATTTGCAAAATTTATTTTGTCAAAAAAGATGATTTTAAAAAGATGCTTCAGTTTCTTATTGACAATATCTATGTAGTTTTTGGAGATCAAGTCTCCCAGCAATCTGTTGGAATTCTCATGGGTACCAATTGCGCCCCCTTATTAGCAAGCCTATTTTTGTATTCATATGAAGAATAATTATTCAAAAACTTCTACGAGAAGAAGAAAACACTTGTTGAGGCCTTCAACTCGACATTCAGATATATGATGACGTATTATCAATTAACAATAGCTACTTTCATTCATATGTCGACTGGATATATCCCAGTGAGCTTGAAATAAAAGATAACACAGAGTCTGACACATCTGTGTCATATTTGAATAATTTACTAGAAAAAGACCTCAATGGTTACCTAACAACAAAGCTTTATGATAAACTTGATGACGTCAATTTTTCAATCGTCAACTTCTCTTACTTATGAAGCAATATACACTTATCACCTGCGTATGGGGTTTTTGTCTTCCAGTTGATTCGATACGCAAGAGCATGCATGCTCTACGCATGAACAATTTCTAAAGCGAGTTAAGCTATTAACAAAGAAGTTGATTAAACAAGGATATAAAGAGTCTCGTTAAAGTCGTCATTTCGCAAGATTTGTGTCGATACAATGACCTTGTTAGCAAATACGTATCATTAAGTCAAATGCTGACTGAAGTTTTTCATACTAATTGTTAGGCCATTATTTACATACTGAATTGTCTACGGATTTTTCCCGATCATGACAAGGAGCACACAGCGGGTGTGACCGGCCGGCAGGGGATGCTCATTTCTTCATGGCACCTGATCCCACTCTGATGGTTTAAGAGGTCCATGTTTGCTCTTCTTCCAATTGTTTAAATGGGCTTTGATCTTGAATACCGTTCGTTATCTCCATATTTCATGAATGACGATTACAAATGCATTGACAGAAACCTCTTTCGTGCATTTTTCTACATATCAACTACTAGTATCCCTAACTCTAACATTTTGATCCACGATCCAATTTTAACAGGCTTTTGACATATAACTTGATAGTTTCTTTCTCGTTATAAGTCAGCATTAAGCAAAAATAGTGCATTTTCACTAAAAGAACAACTCAACCCCATCATTGTGTCTTTACCTATGATTCAAGAAATATGAAAACAATTTTAGAAAAGAAATCTTTGTACATAGATGTCAAAGTCATTCATGTACAATCAGTTTTTCACTACATGCATCTCTAGTGAAGTTTTTTGTGGATATTTTCTTGCTGTTGCTCTTACCTTAACAAAACAAGGGATGAAAGTTATAGAACAGGAACCTGAAAGTGCCCCCTTCCCTTTCGAGAGGCTCTTATTATATTCATGTAGATTTTTATCTTGATTCACAAGTAAAGAAGCTAAGGTAATCTGTATAATAATTTATAATATGCAAACAATGGACCCAGGGTAAGTGGATTTTGCAAACAGTTTTCCTGCTGTTTATTCTTGAGTTAAAAGGATTTTACAGAGATATGATACATTTTTTAATATATGGCCAACTTAACCTCACCCTGGGGCTTGATCTCGGGGGCTATGAATTTTATATTATGCAAACGGCTTGACTGCTTGATGTCAATGAATCAAGAGAAAGATTTTTTATGAATGCATTAATCCGGACGGTTTTGTCCATATCTCTCTGGCCCGAGACCATGAAATTCATATATTTTTTTTACCATAGATGCTGTACACAAATATTCGTTGATATTTGTATTATGAAGCCGTTCTAGAGAAGACGCGTAAACTATTCAAAAACTTAGAATCAACAACGACGGAGGAAAACATATAGCAATAGAACACTTATGTTACTCAGGTGGCCTAAATATGTAAATTTGTCTACTTCCTGGTATGTCATGTTAATATACATACATGAATTCAATATTTTAACAAGATGTGTTTTTGAAACACTGATGCTCCTGTATGGCAGCTTATGGCGAAGGTTAAAGTTTCTTAAATGCAAGTCAAACTCCAGGTCAAGAAATCAATCATGTAGGTACCCAAAGAAAGGTCTTGTCTCGAGGAATATACCTGTGAAATATGAAAGCCCTAGTACAACCCGTTGAAAAGTTATGGCGAAGGTTAAAGTTTTTTTTTTAAGGTAAGTAAAACGGCAAGGTCCCGGTCAAATGTTGCCCAAGGGAAGTCCTTGTCTCAAGTGATACACATGATCGTGAAATGTGAAAGCCCTAGAACCAAACCTTCAAATGTTATGGCCAATGTTAAAATTTTTTAAAAGAAGGTCAAACTTCAAGGTCAATGCCAAAATTGTTGGTATTCAAAGGTAGGTCTTGTCACAAGGAATAAACATGTGAAGTATGAAAGCCCCAACACCAACTGTTCAAAAGTTATTGCCAAGGTTAAAGTTTTTCAAAAGAAGGTCAAACTTCAAGATCAAGGTCAAAGGGTCAGAGTTGTTGGTATATAAAGGAAGGTCTTGTCACAAGGAATAAACATGTGAAGTATGAAATCCCTAACACCAACTGTTCAAAAGTCATGGCCAAAGTTGAAGTTTTTTAAAAGTAGGTCAAACGTCAAGGTCATAGGGTCAAAATTGTTAGTATTTAAAGGAAGGTCTTCTCACAAGGAATGCATATGTGAAGTATGAAAAACCCTAGCACTAACTGTTCAAAAGTTATGGCCAAGGTTAAAATTTTTCAAATTGAAATAGGTCAAACCCCAAGGTCAAAAGGTCAAAGCTGATGGTATGCAAAGATAGGTCTTGTCACAAGAAGTACACAAGTGAAGTATGAAAGACCTAGCTTAAACTGTGCAAAAGTTATAGCCATGGTTAAAGTTTTTTAAACAGTAGGTCAAACTCCAAGGTCAAGGTCAAAGGTGTTGGTATCTAAAGAAAGACCTTTTCACAAGGAATACACTTGTGAAGTTTGAAAGCCCAATCTCCAAGTGTTCAAAAGTTATAGCCAAGGTTAAAGTCTCAAAAAATTTTGCAAAAGTGGGTCAAACTCCAAGGTCAAAAGGTCAAATAAAATGGTCTTGTCAGAAGAAATACACATGTGAAACATGAAAGCCATAGTTCCAACCAATCAAAAGTTATGGGCAAGGTTAAAGTTTTTCGGACAAACAGACAGACAGACAGACGGACATGGCAAAAACTATATCCCCCCGAATCTTCGATTACGGGGGCATAAAAATGAATTTAAATAGATGTATTACAACTGAAACTCAGAAGACTTGGTTTTGTACTAGGTTTCTTTCTTTCCTTTTCTATTTTAAATCTGATGCAGATCGAATTGTTTTACAAAAAAGGCTAACAAGTGAAGACCGGAAACTTCTTATCTTTTACACGCAGGTTTATTTCTTGCCAAAGAATCTCTGAAATACTGATTTTCAAATCCATTTGACCGAAACTCCTTGATCTAATGAAAGTATTAGGAATAATTGTCTGTGGAATATACTCGATCGACGAGATGCAGGGTCTCAAGTGTATGGAGGTGAACGAAATTAGATAAGTGCGGGTTTGCTTCCATTATAGTAGTAGGTAGACATTAGGATTAGAGAAAAGGATCTTGCATCTTGCACTCCTTTTCAATTAATCTGTCCACCTGATTTTGGTTCTGTAAATTAAGACTGGTAAATTACTCTTACTTAAGAGCCATTCTCTGTAATGACTTGAACTTTTATATAGGAGCTGTGGCACGCATAGTCAAAATTTTTTCCAAACTCTCTACGATAAGAGTTTTTGATACCATAAACTCAAATCAGCCAAAAACTGGTTGCTATGTGTCATGGTTACCATAGCAACATGTCCTATGGTTTGAAAAATGGCATTTTTCAACATGTTCAGAGTCCCACAGTTAACGTTTGCAGCAAAGCAAACAAGTGGCAATGACTGTTTCTTAAAGTTGAAGGCCTGATGTCTTAAATGCATGTTAAATATGTTTGGTTAATTAACTATTACATATGTTACTATGAAAACAAAGTATTCAAAAGTACTAATTTTGTTCATTTAATTTCAAAAAGTCATACACTTAAGAATAAAAACAATTATAGGTTGAAATGCAAGCAAATAATAGACAAAAGATCCTTGTAACATATACCAAGGACGAAATATGATATTTCTTATAGGTTGGCAATGGTTGCCATGGTTTTAATACCACGGAGGGATTTTAAATTTACTCTCCTAGTGTTTTAGTCTTATCCCATCTTTTTAAAAAGCATATTTCTATATAACTGATGATAAATTTTTAAAGGCGTTGGTGTGACCCTAATTTTAACATTTCAAAAAATTCAAATTCAATTCTTTAAATAGAACGTTGCTGTGGTAATTAGCCGAAAAATGTGCATAAAAATCTTAAAAATATTCTGTTTCCTTGGATACGTACCCTTGTATGTAGATTCCCAAAACTTTTATGATTGATATTTATGAGCAACTAACCTGACTTTCAATTTTGACTATCACCCAATCTCTTACTGGATGCAAAAAGCTGGCACATAGGGTTAAATATTGATATAAAATTAACAAAATCGAACATTTTCACTTCTTGGTAGCCATAGCAACAATGTTGTATTTTTCAACAAACTTTATCAATATATGATATTCAACTTTAATTCTACCAGATACGTACTATTCAAGGTGAGTCAAATAATATGTTTCTTGATTAAAAGGTAAGCAAATTCCTAAGGCAGGAAAAAAATATCACTTTAAACAACTGGTACTTTGTTTCCATGGTTACACTGCAAAGTAACAATAAATCCCAATTTTTCTTATGTTGAGGGTGTTGCAAGGTCCTAAGGATGTATTTGTGCCAGTCATGAATTTTATTGTTTTTCCTCAAGATAATAGCAATAACCCAATCTTAGCAACAGCTTTTGCATGGTTACACTGTGTTACCATGGCAACCATGAAAGTTATTTTTAGAATAATATTGCCAATACCTAATTACTTAAGGTCAAGTATTTTTATTGTTTTTCTTTATTTGTTGTTTGAGTTTGATCATGTAACACCTACCATTAGTGAATATTGAGCATTTTTCAGCATGTAAAATGTATTCCAAATGTACCCATTGTTACCACTTACTTAGAGATAAATTCTAACTAGTTTCTTTATAGCATAAGTGGCAACAAGGTGTCATGTTTTTTGTGTGAATGGTTTGTTTGTTTTTCTTGGTCTTTATTAAGGCTTAATAAAGATTCAAAGTAGCTGAAAATCTTAATTTTTCCAACTTTTCTGGCTGTTACCATGGCAAACAAGACACATAGCAACCAAATTGTATGTAATATGTTTCTGGTGTCAAGTTGTAATAATGGGCGAAGTCTATCAAAATCGGTGACCATGCGTGGCAAAGAAGTTTAAGTGGTTACAGAGAATCGCTATTAATGCTTTAAAGATTTCCATCAATCTTTGACAATGAAATGCGTTTCCAAAAATGAAAAAAAAAGCCCACGGGCCACGACGCATACTTGAATCGGCTTGGCCCGGTTAATCTTCAAACGATTTAAAAGGTTTTTCCCTACTTTATTCCCATGAAAAATTTTGCCCCCATATTATGATATTGTAACCTACCTCAACCTAAGGGTTATGACTTAACCGAACTTAAATCCACAGAAAATGGTTATGCTTCAATATCAAGGTCCATAATTAGAAAATGTTCGCATATCTATATGATTTAGTTTAGTTTAGTCCTACTGCTTTTGAGAAGATTTTTTTTTATTTCCTATATATTCGAAAGTAAAACTTTGATCCCGTATTGCGATTGCGGCTTTGTTTTATTTGAGAAGATTCCTAAATATATCTTCTCATGTATATTCCCATGTACAATATTAATCTCCCCCCTCTTTTTTTTTTTGCTCCATCCTTTCCCCAGGGCCATTTGAACTCTTTAATTTGCACTGTATCAGGAAGCTTTCACATACTTGTAACTGTTATCTTTTCTGTATATGTACTTCTTGAGAAGATTCTTTTAAGACTTCTTAATTATCTCCCCTTTTAAGAAGACGTCCTTTATTTGAACAAACTAGAATTCAGGATTGCTTTGTGGTAAGTTTTATAGAAATTGGTCCAAGGACCTTTTGTAATAACGTTACTATTTTCATACACGAATTACTACTACCACAAATAATGTACATGATATTCTATGCAGTTTATCAAAAAACCTAAGTTTTCAAATGTTGCACTTGTATACAAATCATGATCAGTCTTTGTATAATGGTTCTGGACGAAGTGTAAGGATGTGTAATGAATGATAACAGACAGACAGTTAATGGGCAAAACTCACTTGAAAATATGGTTCAGGTGAGCTAAAACCCAGTTCTCGTCATGGTAATTATCCTCAATCGCCCCGCTAAAAGATGGGGTTTGCCATGTCTTTGAACTCCTCTATGAGTGCCTGTCGTATACACACCTAATTCTACGGAACGACACGGCTTTGAAAGGCTAGACATTTTCCATTACTTTAGAAAACACCAAGAAACCCTACCATTTACAACAAAAGGAAATTGACATGTTTCGCTGGCAGCTCTCAACATGTATTACTGTCAAAAAACTTCCTGTTTAATAACTGATCACATCATATTAACAAGTAATGAACTCTTCTCAAGAGCGACATAATGCAAATAAGGGTTAAGTTTCTGTCATGTTTAAGATGCAGAAGCAACCGAGATAAGTCTATCTATGCACTGGCGTCATGACACGCAATTGATCTTCATTGTCGATTTCCGCGTGGTAGTTTCACAAGTTCATATAAGAATGGCTTGATCAGTCCAGAAACAATTTTTAAATAGCTGATTAGCTAGAAAGTTTGTAAGCAATTTTTGGATAATGTCAGAACATCTTTATGGGTAAGTAGGTATTTAATTTTTTAGGAAACATGATAGCGTGGATACTTGGCCGTCCTGCAAGAAAAGTCAAGAAACATTGTTGAACGTCTCAATTCAAATATAATTATTCTGTTGATGTATTTCAATTTACTATTCAGGAGCTGTTAACAGTGTCTGTTCGATTTATTTGTTACTAAACTTAGCATTTAATATGTTGTTCATAACAGTTCAAAATATTTGTGGATTGTGCTTGGAATTGTCTTGGGGGGGGGGGGGGGGGGTGAGGTTTAAAAATTTCTCAAATAACTACGTATTATATCGATGCTCACGAATCATTTTTAGAAATTAAATACACCGCAATATTTTTCTTCAGTTTGTGTACATTAATGTTTTACAAGTTCTTTTATACTTCTAAGTCAGTGCATGAACGTACATGTAACTGACATATAGATGTTTAAGCACTTTAGTGTCTCGCGAGACGTTTGTCATAGGAGATACTGCACAGACAGTGAGTTTTATTCTCTTGACAAATTGGTACATTGGGTTTAAGGAAAGAATATTTGCAGATTCTCATACATAAACCTTGATAAGAGCTAACCGACCGGTTTATCACCCTTGAATTAATGACCAGACTATCGATTGTATCACTTCTATATTTTAAGAATTGTTTGCTGAGAAGACGAATATTATTCATCGAATTTGATTCAAATAAAACGCAACTTGACGCGAAGAAACAAGATTTAGAAAACGATGTCTGGAGAACTCTACAACTTTATACTAGAATGATTCTTGTCTACAGTTTGTACATTCTTTCTGTATACTAAACAGTTAATGCTTGTTCTTTTGGTATACATATATGTGTAAATGTTCCAGTTTACTTTAATGATTAAAGAGCATAAAAGTCACAAGCTCCGGTACTTTTTAGTCCCCTACCGGCGAAACCGGAGGGGACTATAGGTTTCCTCTGAGTCTGTCCGTCCGTCTGTCTGTCTGTCCCTCTGTCTGTCTGTCAGTCTGTCCCACTTGGTTTTCCGCACTTTTTTTCTAAACGCTTGCAGATATTAAGCTGATTTTTGGTATGTGAGTGTATTTTGACGAGTTACAGACCAAGTTTGCATTTCGTTCCGCTTCATTGATTTTTGACGGAATTATGGCATTCTCAATTTTTAGCGGGAACCAGATTACACTTGCTGGTAGGGGACTAGTATTGCTAATGCAATACTCTCAGAATGCTTGTTGTAAATAACTAACAGTACTAGCACTGGTGTGTAGGTTACAACAATCACTTTCTCATTGACTGTATAACTGGGAATTTCTTGCATACATTGATGAAAATTCGTTTAGTAAGAGGTTTGTTAAAGTTTTCGAGTAGAATGCTTATCAGAAGGATTAATTCCATTAAAAGGAGATGCACTGTGTACCCAATACCCACTGAGGATAATTAACATGATGAAAAAACTATAAAACATGTAAGAGGTCTCTCTGATTTCTGGGGGACTGTTTACAGAAATAGAGTACTGAGGCTAAAATGCGTAAAGAAAAGATGGTTTGGACTTCCAACTCACTTCGACATATCCATTTTATTCGAGATATCGACGTTCAGCTGTAGTTTTTGAGAGCAACTGAGCAAATTTCGATATGGGATGAAACTAATGAGAAGAAAATAATCAGTGTTAACTGAATTCATATGTAGTTTCAGATACAACAGAATGAAATTTGCAACATTCTCAAAAATAATTTTGAAAAAAAGCTGCCTTTTTTTGTTTTATATGCAATGGAAATATTTTGAAACTGGTAACAGAACGCTGGAAAAGTATTTTGTTATTTTAAAATACAATTTTAATTAAAATTTAATTTAGAAAATCATTTATCAAGTAATACCTGATAATTTTTTTCCTTATCCTACATTTGATTCCGTGCTTGTAGTCTTAAAATGTTTTATTTACATTCAAAGTAAATAAAACTACATTCTGATTTTTAAAAATATCGTAAAATTGAATTAGTCTGAGTTTATTCACAAGTTTGAAATTAGTCGTAAGTAAAGGATATACCCGGATTATTGGCACACATGATCTGTAGTATGATTGGATGGAATTTATATATATATATATATATATATATATATATATATATATATATATTAAATTCAAGTATTCGGACTTCAAAGAATACGTTATTCATATTTTTAATTTTAGTTGGAGGTTTGTCAAGGTTTCAAGTGAGTTTTATAGTGGTTGAAATTAATTACTCAGGAGGAGAATTATTCATAGATATAGAGGCTCTGGTTACTTGTCTCTAAATATATTCCAGAGAAATAAAAACAAAGATAATAATAATAATTTTTGCCTTTTACTCAAGATGTTGACATAAAGTATGAGCTCCCTAGGGTTACAATGTATCTTTATCATTATACATGTATTTGACGTTGATAATTAAGTTCTTGACGTTTGACTAACTACAAAACTATGAAAAAAATCCTTGTTAATTTCTTTGAGCGAGACCAGCTTTTTCCGTATAAATCCATATATAATGTACAATTTCAACAATTCTGAAGGCCAGTTAAACATACAATAACGATGTATTGATTATTTTATATTTCTCAAGTAATCCTGATAGAAGTTTATGGTAATTGAGGTAAAACCAGCTTTTATTGATACTTACTTTTATTTACTTTGTAAATCTAGTATAATAGCCATTAAGGAAGTCCATCCAGTTTGTCAATATGTATAGATTACGAATAAAGATTAGGTTACTGAAGAATAAATGCTCTTTGGTAGGATTTTCTCGCATTGGTAATTAAAAACATTGATACAAAGAAGATTATTTCAACTTCGCATTAAAACTTTCCCAAAAAGATGGGTTTGTGTCTTTCTAAATGGAAATGGACCTATCTGTTGGCCGTCTCCTAGCATTGATTTCATTGTCTCCCTTTCTTCTTTCTGTCTAGAATAGATTTTTCCATTCAGTAACTAACACTATAATTAGTCTTCATTTGCAAGACTCAGCTTTAAATAGTTTTCTCTGCAATGACGATACATGTAGGTAGATCGATACAATTCTTTCATGCACTCGCAAGTTTAATTGCCGTCCTCTGATAATATGCTTGAAGGTCTAATGACAAGAAAGATAATGAAGGATCTATTTAAAAGTCATTGGTGGTTAGTGTTTTCTGACGGTAAAGTGCATGTGTGTTCTATTGGATCGTAAGCATTTTTTTTCTGTTGATGCTGAGTTATTTGAGTCAGTTTTTGTAGATTTAGACCATATTCCACTGATTCAAGAAGTCAATGGATAAACCAATACATTTATTTTTGCCTTGGAAAGGGGAAGAGGATGGACAATTTTGAGATTTTTTTTTTTGCACCAAGTGTTTGAAAATTACATATATTCGTTTTTGTAAACAGTAATTAAAGTTTGTTCAAACTGGCAATCTTGATGCAAATTCGATTGCGAATATTCGACATTGGGAAGATTCTATATCCCACCACCTGGAAGATTTGAAATAAGGCATAATAAAAAAATATGTTTGTTTACGGTTACCCGACCAACCCTATATCTAAGAGCCGACCCAATTTTTTTTTTCATCGTAAAAATCCAGAAGTCACTCATTCATCGGTTTAACTTTTTTATGCATCTTAATCGGTGAAGCGTTTGAAATCGAAAGTACTAGAAATAGTTAGTGCAACATGGAATTAAAGAAGAATTAGAAGACAGTTTTTTCATTGTGTGGTAGCCGTAAGGCAGTTGGCAAGAACGATATTGTCTATCGCCCATATGGTAAGCCCAAACAAAAGTAAAGCACCACACAATGGTAAAACTGTTTTGTATTTCAACCAATTCATGAGAATTTGTGTATAAAAAAATTCAATAAAATGAAAAAAAAAATCCTACCTACCGACCCTATTTTATTTCAGTATGTAACAGTAAACAGACATTTTTTTTGTTTGGCCGAAAGTAATTTAAACAGAAGAAAAATATCTATCTAAAGGCTACCTAGCTATTTTCCAGCACACACACACAGATATATATATATATATATATATATATATATATATATATATATATATATATATATATATAACATTGCTGTGACGTCATGCCTTTGTTCTTGCAGTCTAAAAATTTACCTGTAGCCGTCCGATAATAATAATTAGCAGTCCAATAATATATTATCGGACGGCAGTGATAACAAAATCGGACAGTAGTTAAAAAACAACAACTAGAATGAAATCAAGGTTTAATTTGTCCAGAAACCAAAAAAAAAGTAAGGAAGAAAAAAGTCAGGGAAAGCAAACGCGAGGAAATTATTAATAAAGTTGTTAAAAATAGCAAATCCAAGAAGAAACTGGAGTTTTAACCTTCCTCAAAAGTAACACTTTCCATTCGGTTTTTTGCAAAGCATTTTCGATACAGCACTGTGAATAAGCCAATTTAAATCCATTTCTGATAAAGAACCAGTCTGCGAATCTCTTCATTTAACGAGGTTTGTTCGCCAATGACCGCACTTTTAAAACCCAAGATCCAATCAAAAATTTAGATAAAAATCCGCGTTTTTACTTTAAATGCATTTTGAAGATATCATCCAACACTGTGTCTGTATCAATGTCAAACGCACTTAATAAAAAAGAATATTCCGAATCATAAAAAAATCCTTCATCAATTGACCACTGTCCATAGTTCCTGCTAAGCCAAACGACTGCCATTGAATGAATGAAACAAAAGAGTTCACTCACTGATTTTACTGTCTAAAGAAAAAAAAAACTTTCTCTTTTCTTTTGTCTACTTATTAGATGGTTTCAGGTAGAAAACTATCGATGCCTGAACTTCTATTGTGTAATTATCGGACTCCTCCAGGTAACTTTTGGACATTTAAATAGCAATGTTTTAAGTAAGATATATGCCTCATACAATTCTATATGTAAAATTATCAGACTGTTTTCGGCCCTAACGGGCCTCAGTCTGATAATTTTACATATAGAACAGTATTCGGCATATATCCATTACATATATATATATATATTACAAGTATTAATCAGCATACCTATACATTTAAATATTAATAGGGGTCTTATTTTATGGGGATGAATCATGTTTACTCTACGGATGAACATTTGACCTATTATTTTATTTTAGAAGCTTGATTTGTAGCTGTAACTACTCTGATGAGCTTTAATCAGATCAAAAGCTAGAACTTTTACACTGAAGTATATTGATGATTATTATCTAAATAACGCCGAGTGCCCGGGTCATGGAATTGATCATGCCGTTTTAATCATTAACACTTTCGTCGTATTTTGCAAGGATTAGATTGTTATTTACTCATGATCATCAGATTATACTAATAATTTTTTTTAATAGAAAACTGTTTAATACTGTTTTTTTAGGTCTTTCCACCTTTCTGTGGAAAGACCTCTTGAAATGCTTATGTTTATTATTATTATTATTATTATTATTCTTTTTCTTCCCGGACTTTTGAAACCGCAAGACTTATCGAAAAACTTTATAGTTCATGATACTGGACATTAAAAGTTATTTCGAAAAACGACCCCCCGAGTTTGACCCATGACCTCTTACGAAGTTATTGCCCCTTTCGCAAGAATAGCCTGTTATCGCTACTCCTTCGAAACCATAAACCGTAGAGATACAGAACCTTCACCAATGTTTTCGACTACTCGAGAGGACTTTTCAATCTTTTCATTGCGAAAAGATTTGTCGAGCCCTTTAATAAATTACTGCCCCTGAGAGTTTTTGATGTTTACGAATAATGACAAAATTCTCTAAACGATAAGTCGTAAAGACATGGGACCAACTGCATTAGATTTTGTGACCTCTGACCTTGAAATTTTTGTGAAGGTCAAAGGTCAAGGTCATTCAAAACATGAGAAAATTAGCTTTTTTAATATCTCTTTTGTCTTTCAATATATACTGATTATCTTTGCACCTATAATATGTCCTTCTAAAACTATTTCAAAGATTTCATTCTTGTCCCCCGAGCTTGACCCATTCAAAAGTTGTCACCCCTTTTGCAACAAAACCTTGTTATCACTACTCCTCCGAAACCGTAAACCGTAGAGATTCCAAACCTTCATCAGTGTCTTCCACTCATTTAGTACTCTCTTCATTCTATCATTGTGAAAGCATTCTTTGGTCCCTTGTATGAGTTACTGCCCCTGAAAGTTTACGCTACTTACATTTAATGAACTTATTTTTAAAAACGGTGTATCCTAGAGACATGGGACCAACTGCATCGGCATATTTGACATTTGACTTGAAATATAGGTCAAGGTCAAAGGTCAAGGTCATTAAAAAACATAAGAAATCCCTTATATATGTGTAAAATATAGCAATTCGCCAAATGACCTTGAACTTTGACCTTGACCTTTGACCTTGACCTTTGGCCTTGACATTGGGTCAAATAGAAAAGTTAGGACATGCATCCAGCTCCAGTATCAGGTAAAAATACAGAAAGTAAAGATTTCTTGTTTTTTTTTTTTTTTTTTTTTTTTTTGAATGACCTTGACCTTGACCTTTGACCACTTCTCAAAGGTCACAATAAGGCTTAAGGATGTGGAAGTAGTTACAATTCTTAGTTTGAAAGAGGCATAAAATAAATAATTCACCCCCCCCTTCTTTCTTAAAAAAAAAAAAAAAATCACATCAACAACAATGTAGAATATTACTCTAGAATTCAAACCAGACCTCGGATCGACACCAGATTTGGTACAAATGTAGTACAGACCTCAGAGAAACTTTCTGGAGAGTTTTACGGTGAGTCTTGTAAGTTTATAGAGGTCATGAAGTTTCACGGCAAAAACTACAAGTTCTGTTGTGTTTGAAATTTAAGTGCAGGTGAACGAAGAAATGATCTAAACCTTTTATCGGCTATTTCTTCAGATGTCGTTAGTAGCATTTAATTCTCCTGATATGATACGACATTTTAATACCAAGCATTCTCTCTTTCTTTTACATTTGGAATTTATTTGATTTTTATTTAGAATTAATCAGTTTCCAGAAATGGCGATTTTCGGTATATTAAAAACAATTCTCGCTTTCATTGTCGTGTTTCCCTTCTAAAAATGCATGTTGGGAATTAAATTTGGGCTACACATATTTAATTAAACCCAAAGAAATGCTTATTTAAATGTTTCATATTTATTTCAGGATATTCAGTCAGAAATGTTAAAATCCGAACCCGATCTTTTAAGCTTACAACGAAGCTATTTACAAAAAAATCAGCATGCTCACAATATCGATGAATCAGGCTACAGTCCATTAATACATTTTCATTAGGGAACAGTGTTAACGTTTTCTCACGCAGCCCGTCCCTTATTATTTTATATACTGCTTGCAAATTCAGGAACTATTTCCTTTTACGGAACTTCTTTCTTCCCCTACCGATTCTAAAAATACGCTTGCATTTCTTCTATAGTCTTAAACAATTAACTTTCGTATGTTATCGGAACGCGTGGCCGAATGGTTAGCGCACCTGCCTTTCAACCCAAGGGTTTTGAGTTCGAGCCCAGCTGGAGGTCCATTTTTTTTTTTTTTTTTTTTTTTTTTTTTTTTTCATTTTTTGCGTTTTTCTCCTTTTTTTCAACCCAAATGACACGGAAACACTTAAAAAGGTGGAAAGGCCTCTAATTGTTCTCTGAACAATTAGTCTCCTAGTGCTTTATTAGGTCTTTCCACCTTTCTGTGGAAAGACCTCTTGAAATGCTTATGTTTATTATTATTATTATTATTATTATTCTTTTTCTTCCCGGACTTTTGAAACCGCAAGACTTATCGAAAAACTTTATAGTTCATGATACTGGACATTAAAAGTTATTTCGAAAAACGACCCCCCGAGTTTGACCCATGACCTCTTACGAAGTTATTGCCCCTTTCGCAAGAATAGCCTGTTATCGCTACTCCTTCGAAACCATAAACCGTAGAGATACAGAACCTTCACCAATGTTTTCGACTACTCGAGAGGACTTTTCAATCTTTTCATTGCGAAAAGATTTGTCGAGCCCTTTAATAAATTACTGCCCCTGAGAGTTTTTGATGTTTACGAATAATGACAAAATTCTCTAAACGATAAGTCGTAAAGACATGGGACCAACTGCATTAGATTTTGTGACCTCTGACCTTGAAATTTTTGTGAAGGTCAAAGGTCAAGGTCATTCAAAACATGAGAAAATTAGCTTTTTTAATATCTCTTTTGTCTTTCAATATATACTGATTATCTTTGCACCTATAATATGTCCTTCTAAAACTATTTCAAAGATTTCATTCTTGTCCCCCGAGCTTGACCCATTCAAAAGTTGTCACCCCTTTTGCAACAAAACCTTGTTATCACTACTCCTCCGAAACCGTAAACCGTAGAGATTCCAAACCTTCATCAGTGTCTTCCACTCATTTAGTACTCTCTTCATTCTATCATTGTGAAAGCATTCTTTGGTCCCTTGTATGAGTTACTGCCCCTGAAAGTTTACGCTACTTACATTTAATGAACTTATTTTTAAAAACGGTGTATCCTAGAGACATGGGACCAACTGCATCGGCATATTTGACATTTGACTTGAAATATAGGTCAAGGTCAAAGGTCAAGGTCATTAAAAAACATAAGAAATCCCTTATATATGTGTAAAATATAGCAATTCGCCAAATGACCTTGAACTTTGACCTTGACCTTTGACCTTGACCTTTGGCCTTGACATTGGGTCAAATAGAAAAGTTAGGACATGCATCCAGCTCCAGTATCAGGTAAAAATACAGAAAGTAAAGATTTCTTGTTTTTTTTTTTTTTTTTTTTTTTTTTTGAATGACCTTGACCTTGACCTTTGACCACTTCTCAAAGGTCACAATAAGGCTTAAGGATGTGGAAGTAGTTACAATTCTTAGTTTGAAAGAGGCATAAAATAAATAATTCACCCCCCCCTTCTTTCTTAAAAAAAAAAAAAAAATCACATCAACAACAATGTAGAATATTACTCTAGAATTCAAACCAGACCTCGGATCGACACCAGATTTGGTACAAATGTAGTACAGACCTCAGAGAAACTTTCTGGAGAGTTTTACGGTGAGTCTTGTAAGTTTATAGAGGTCATGAAGTTTCACGGCAAAAACTACAAGTTCTGTTGTGTTTGAAATTTAAGTGCAGGTGAACGAAGAAATGATCTAAACCTTTTATCGGCTATTTCTTCAGATGTCGTTAGTAGCATTTAATTCTCCTGATATGATACGACATTTTAATACCAAGCATTCTCTCTTTCTTTTACATTTGGAATTTATTTGATTTTTATTTAGAATTAATCAGTTTCCAGAAATGGCGATTTTCGGTATATTAAAAACAATTCTCGCTTTCATTGTCGTGTTTCCCTTCTAAAAATGCATGTTGGGAATTAAATTTGGGCTACACATATTTAATTAAACCCAAAGAAATGCTTATTTAAATGTTTCATATTTATTTCAGGATATTCAGTCAGAAATGTTAAAATCCGAACCCGATCTTTTAAGCTTACAACGAAGCTATTTACAAAAAAATCAGCATGCTCACAATATCGATGAATCAGGCTACAGTCCATTAATACATTTTCATTAGGGAACAGTGTTAACGTTTTCTCACGCAGCCCGTCCCTTATTATTTTATATACTGCTTGCAAATTCAGGAACTATTTCCTTTTACGGAACTTCTTTCTTCCCCTACCGATTCTAAAAATACGCTTGCATTTCTTCTATAGTCTTAAACAATTAACTTTCGTATGTTATCGGAACGCGTGGCCGAATGGTTAGCGCACCTGCCTTTCAACCCAAGGGTTTTGAGTTCGAGCCCAGCTGGAGGTCCATTTTTTTTTTTTTTTTTTTTTTTTTTTTTTTTTCATTTTTTGCGTTTTTCTCCTTTTTTTCAACCCAAATGACACGGAAACACTTAAAAAGGTGGAAAGGCCTCTAATTGTTCTCTGAACAATTAGTCTCCTAGTGCTTTATTAGGTCTTTCCACCTTTCTGTGGAAAGACCTCTTGAAATGCTTATGTTTATTATTATTATTATTATTATTATTCTTTTTCTTCCCGGACTTTTGAAACCGCAAGACTTATCGAAAAACTTTATAGTTCATGATACTGGACATTAAAAGTTATTTCGAAAAACGACCCCCCGAGTTTGACCCATGACCTCTTACGAAGTTATTGCCCCTTTCGCAAGAATAGCCTGTTATCGCTACTCCTTCGAAACCATAAACCGTAGAGATACAGAACCTTCACCAATGTTTTCGACTACTCGAGAGGACTTTTCAATCTTTTCATTGCGAAAAGATTTGTCGAGCCCTTTAATAAATTACTGCCCCTGAGAGTTTTTGATGTTTACGAATAATGACAAAATTCTCTAAACGATAAGTCGTAAAGACATGGGACCAACTGCATTAGATTTTGTGACCTCTGACCTTGAAATTTTTGTGAAGGTCAAAGGTCAAGGTCATTCAAAACATGAGAAAATTAGCTTTTTTAATATCTCTTTTGTCTTTCAATATATACTGATTATCTTTGCACCTATAATATGTCCTTCTAATTTCATTCTTGTCCCCCGAGCTTGACCCATTCAAAAGTTGTCACCCCTTTTGCAACAAAACCTTGTTATCACTACTCCTCCGAAACCGTAAACCGTAGAGATTCCAAACCTTCATCAGTGTCTTCCACTCATTTAGTACTCTCTTCATTCTATCATTGTGAAAGCATTCTTTGGTCCCTTGTATGAGTTACTGCCCCTGAAAGTTTACGCTACTTACATTTAATGAACTTATTTTTAAAAACGGTGTATCCTAGAGACATGGGACCAACTGCATCGGCATATTTGACATTTGACTTGAAATATAGGTCAAGGTCAAAGGTCAAGGTCATTAAAAAACATAAGAAATCCCTTATATATGTGTAAAATATAGCAATTCGCCAAATGACCTTGAACTTTGACCTTGACCTTTGACCTTGACCTTTGGCCTTGACATTGGGTCAAATAGAAAAGTTAGGACATGCATCCAGCTCCAGTATCAGGTAAAAATACAGAAAGTAAAGATTTCTTGTTTTTTTTTTTTTTTTTTTTTTTTTTTGAATGACCTTGACCTTGACCTTTGACCACTTCTCAAAGGTCACAATAAGGCTTAAGGATGTGGAAGTAGTTACAATTCTTAGTTTGAAAGAGGCATAAAATAAATAATTCACCCCCCCCTTCTTTCTTAAAAAAAAAAAAAAAATCACATCAACAACAATGTAGAATATTACTCTAGAATTCAAACCAGACCTCGGATCGACACCAGATTTGGTACAAATGTAGTACAGACCTCAGAGAAACTTTCTGGAGAGTTTTACGGTGAGTCTTGTAAGTTTATAGAGGTCATGAAGTTTCACGGCAAAAACTACAAGTTCTGTTGTGTTTGAAATTTAAGTGCAGGTGAACGAAGAAATGATCTAAACCTTTTATCGGCTATTTCTTCAGATGTCGTTAGTAGCATTTAATTCTCCTGATATGATACGACATTTTAATACCAAGCATTCTCTCTTTCTTTTACATTTGGAATTTATTTGATTTTTATTTAGAATTAATCAGTTTCCAGAAATGGCGATTTTCGGTATATTAAAAACAATTCTCGCTTTCATTGTCGTGTTTCCCTTCTAAAAATGCATGTTGGGAATTAAATTTGGGCTACACATATTTAATTAAACCCAAAGAAATGCTTATTTAAATGTTTCATATTTATTTCAGGATATTCAGTCAGAAATGTTAAAATCCGAACCCGATCTTTTAAGCTTACAACGAAGCTATTTACAAAAAAATCAGCATGCTCACAATATCGATGAATCAGGCTACAGTCCATTAATACATTTTCATTAGGGAACAGTGTTAACGTTTTCTCACGCAGCCCGTCCCTTATTATTTTATATACTGCTTGCAAATTCAGGAACTATTTCCTTTTACGGAACTTCTTTCTTCCCCTACCGATTCTAAAAATACGCTTGCATTTCTTCTATAGTCTTAAACAATTAACTTTCGTATGTTATCGGAACGCGTGGCCGAATGGTTAGCGCACCTGCCTTTCAACCCAAGGGTTTTGAGTTCGAGCCCAGCTGGAGGTCCATTTTTTTTTTTTTTTTTTTTTTTTTTTTTTTTTCATTTTTTGCGTTTTTCTCCTTTTTTTCAACCCAAATGACACGGAAACACTTAAAAAGGTGGAAAGGCCTCTAATTGTTCTCTGAACAATTAGTCTCCTAGTGCTTTATTAGGTCTTTCCACCTTTCTGTGGAAAGACCTCTTGAAATGCTTATGTTTATTATTATTATTATTATTATTATTCTTTTTCTTCCCGGACTTTTGAAACCGCAAGACTTATCGAAAAACTTTATAGTTCATGATACTGGACATTAAAAGTTATTTCGAAAAACGACCCCCCGAGTTTGACCCATGACCTCTTACGAAGTTATTGCCCCTTTCGCAAGAATAGCCTGTTATCGCTACTCCTTCGAAACCATAAACCGTAGAGATACAGAACCTTCACCAATGTTTTCGACTACTCGAGAGGACTTTTCAATCTTTTCATTGCGAAAAGATTTGTCGAGCCCTTTAATAAATTACTGCCCCTGAGAGTTTTTGATGTTTACGAATAATGACAAAATTCTCTAAACGATAAGTCGTAAAGACATGGGACCAACTGCATTAGATTTTGTGACCTCTGACCTTGAAATTTTTGTGAAGGTCAAAGGTCAAGGTCATTCAAAACATGAGAAAATTAGCTTTTTTAATATCTCTTTTGTCTTTCAATATATACTGATTATCTTTGCACCTATAATATGTCCTTCTAATTTCATTCTTGTCCCCCGAGCTTGACCCATTCAAAAGTTGTCACCCCTTTTGCAACAAAACCTTGTTATCACTACTCCTCCGAAACCGTAAACCGTAGAGATTCCAAACCTTCATCAGTGTCTTCCACTCATTTAGTACTCTCTTCATTCTATCATTGTGAAAGCATTCTTTGGTCCCTTGTATGAGTTACTGCCCCTGAAAGTTTACGCTACTTACATTTAATGAACTTATTTTTAAAAACGGTGTATCCTAGAGACATGGGACCAACTGCATCGGCATATTTGACATTTGACTTGAAATATAGGTCAAGGTCAAAGGTCAAGGTCATTAAAAAACATAAGAAATCCCTTATATATGTGTAAAATATAGCAATTCGCCAAATGACCTTGAACTTTGACCTTGACCTTTGACCTTGACCTTTGGCCTTGACATTGGGTCAAATAGAAAAGTTAGGACATGCATCCAGCTCCAGTATCAGGTAAAAATACAGAAAGTAAAGATTTCTTGTTTTTTTTTTTTTTTTTTTTTTTTTTTGAATGACCTTGACCTTGACCTTTGACCACTTCTCAAAGGTCACAATAAGGCTTAAGGATGTGGAAGTAGTTACAATTCTTAGTTTGAAAGAGGCATAAAATAAATAATTCACCCCCCCCTTCTTTCTTAAAAAAAAAAAAAAAATCACATCAACAACAATGTAGAATATTACTCTAGAATTCAAACCAGACCTCGGATCGACACCAGATTTGGTACAAATGTAGTACAGACCTCAGAGAAACTTTCTGGAGAGTTTTACGGTGAGTCTTGTAAGTTTATAGAGGTCATGAAGTTTCACGGCAAAAACTACAAGTTCTGTTGTGTTTGAAATTTAAGTGCAGGTGAACGAAGAAATGATCTAAACCTTTTATCGGCTATTTCTTCAGATGTCGTTAGTAGCATTTAATTCTCCTGATATGATACGACATTTTAATACCAAGCATTCTCTCTTTCTTTTACATTTGGAATTTATTTGATTTTTATTTAGAATTAATCAGTTTCCAGAAATGGCGATTTTCGGTATATTAAAAACAATTCTCGCTTTCATTGTCGTGTTTCCCTTCTAAAAATGCATGTTGGGAATTAAATTTGGGCTACACATATTTAATTAAACCCAAAGAAATGCTTATTTAAATGTTTCATATTTATTTCAGGATATTCAGTCAGAAATGTTAAAATCCGAACCCGATCTTTTAAGCTTACAACGAAGCTATTTACAAAAAAATCAGCATGCTCACAATATCGATGAATCAGGCTACAGTCCATTAATACATTTTCATTAGGGAACAGTGTTAACGTTTTCTCACGCAGCCCGTCCCTTATTATTTTATATACTGCTTGCAAATTCAGGAACTATTTCCTTTTACGGAACTTCTTTCTTCCCCTACCGATTCTAAAAATACGCTTGCATTTCTTCTATAGTCTTAAACAATTAACTTTCGTATGTTATCGGAACGCGTGGCCGAATGGTTAGCGCACCTGCCTTTCAACCCAAGGGTTTTGAGTTCGAGCCCAGCTGGAGGTCCATTTTTTTTTTTTTTTTTTTTTTTTTTTTTTTTTCATTTTTTGCGTTTTTCTCCTTTTTTTCAACCCAAATGACACGGAAACACTTAAAAAGGTGGAAAGGCCTCTAATTGTTCTCTGAACAATTAGTCTCCTAGTGCTTTATTAGGTCTTTCCACCTTTCTGTGGAAAGACCTCTTGAAATGCTTATGTTTATTATTATTATTATTATTATTATTCTTTTTCTTCCCGGACTTTTGAAACCGCAAGACTTATCGAAAAACTTTATAGTTCATGATACTGGACATTAAAAGTTATTTCGAAAAACGACCCCCCGAGTTTGACCCATGACCTCTTACGAAGTTATTGCCCCTTTCGCAAGAATAGCCTGTTATCGCTACTCCTTCGAAACCATAAACCGTAGAGATACAGAACCTTCACCAATGTTTTCGACTACTCGAGAGGACTTTTCAATCTTTTCATTGCGAAAAGATTTGTCGAGCCCTTTAATAAATTACTGCCCCTGAGAGTTTTTGATGTTTACGAATAATGACAAAATTCTCTAAACGATAAGTCGTAAAGACATGGGACCAACTGCATTAGATTTTGTGACCTCTGACCTTGAAATTTTTGTGAAGGTCAAAGGTCAAGGTCATTCAAAACATGAGAAAATTAGCTTTTTTAATATCTCTTTTGTCTTTCAATATATACTGATTATCTTTGCACCTATAATATGTCCTTCTAAAACTATTTCAAAGATTTCATTCTTGTCCCCCGAGCTTGACCCATTCAAAAGTTGTCACCCCTTTTGCAACAAAACCTTGTTATCACTACTCCTCCGAAACCGTAAACCGTAGAGATTCCAAACCTTCATCAGTGTCTTCCACTCATTTAGTACTCTCTTCATTCTATCATTGTGAAAGCATTCTTTGGTCCCTTGTATGAGTTACTGCCCCTGAAAGTTTACGCTACTTACATTTAATGAACTTATTTTTAAAAACGGTGTATCCTAGAGACATGGGACCAACTGCATCGGCATATTTGACATTTGACTTGAAATATAGGTCAAGGTCAAAGGTCAAGGTCATTAAAAAACATAAGAAATCCCTTATATATGTGTAAAATATAGCAATTCGCCAAATGACCTTGAACTTTGACCTTGACCTTTGACCTTGACCTTTGGCCTTGACATTGGGTCAAATAGAAAAGTTAGGACATGCATCCAGCTCCAGTATCAGGTAAAAATACAGAAAGTAAAGATTTCTTGTTTTTTTTTTTTTTTTTTTTTTTTTTTGAATGACCTTGACCTTGACCTTTGACCACTTCTCAAAGGTCACAATAAGGCTTAAGGATGTGGAAGTAGTTACAATTCTTAGTTTGAAAGAGGCATAAAATAAATAATTCACCCCCCCCTTCTTTCTTAAAAAAAAAAAAAAAATCACATCAACAACAATGTAGAATATTACTCTAGAATTCAAACCAGACCTCGGATCGACACCAGATTTGGTACAAATGTAGTACAGACCTCAGAGAAACTTTCTGGAGAGTTTTACGGTGAGTCTTGTAAGTTTATAGAGGTCATGAAGTTTCACGGCAAAAACTACAAGTTCTGTTGTGTTTGAAATTTAAGTGCAGGTGAACGAAGAAATGATCTAAACCTTTTATCGGCTATTTCTTCAGATGTCGTTAGTAGCATTTAATTCTCCTGATATGATACGACATTTTAATACCAAGCATTCTCTCTTTCTTTTACATTTGGAATTTATTTGATTTTTATTTAGAATTAATCAGTTTCCAGAAATGGCGATTTTCGGTATATTAAAAACAATTCTCGCTTTCATTGTCGTGTTTCCCTTCTAAAAATGCATGTTGGGAATTAAATTTGGGCTACACATATTTAATTAAACCCAAAGAAATGCTTATTTAAATGTTTCATATTTATTTCAGGATATTCAGTCAGAAATGTTAAAATCCGAACCCGATCTTTTAAGCTTACAACGAAGCTATTTACAAAAAAATCAGCATGCTCACAATATCGATGAATCAGGCTACAGTCCATTAATACATTTTCATTAGGGAACAGTGTTAACGTTTTCTCACGCAGCCCGTCCCTTATTATTTTATATACTGCTTGCAAATTCAGGAACTATTTCCTTTTACGGAACTTCTTTCTTCCCCTACCGATTCTAAAAATACGCTTGCATTTCTTCTATAGTCTTAAACAATTAACTTTCGTATGTTATCGGAACGCGTGGCCGAATGGTTAGCGCACCTGCCTTTCAACCCAAGGGTTTTGAGTTCGAGCCCAGCTGGAGGTCCATTTTTTTTTTTTTTTTTTTTTTTTTTTTTTTTTCATTTTTTGCGTTTTTCTCCTTTTTTTCAACCCAAATGACACGGAAACACTTAAAAAGGTGGAAAGGCCTCTAATTGTTCTCTGAACAATTAGTCTCCTAGTGCTTTATTAGGTCTTTCCACCTTTCTGTGGAAAGACCTCTTGAAATGCTTATGTTTATTATTATTATTATTATTATTATTCTTTTTCTTCCCGGACTTTTGAAACCGCAAGACTTATCGAAAAACTTTATAGTTCATGATACTGGACATTAAAAGTTATTTCGAAAAACGACCCCCCGAGTTTGACCCATGACCTCTTACGAAGTTATTGCCCCTTTCGCAAGAATAGCCTGTTATCGCTACTCCTTCGAAACCATAAACCGTAGAGATACAGAACCTTCACCAATGTTTTCGACTACTCGAGAGGACTTTTCAATCTTTTCATTGCGAAAAGATTTGTCGAGCCCTTTAATAAATTACTGCCCCTGAGAGTTTTTGATGTTTACGAATAATGACAAAATTCTCTAAACGATAAGTCGTAAAGACATGGGACCAACTGCATTAGATTTTGTGACCTCTGACCTTGAAATTTTTGTGAAGGTCAAAGGTCAAGGTCATTCAAAACATGAGAAAATTAGCTTTTTTAATATCTCTTTTGTCTTTCAATATATACTGATTATCTTTGCACCTATAATATGTCCTTCTAATTTCATTCTTGTCCCCCGAGCTTGACCCATTCAAAAGTTGTCACCCCTTTTGCAACAAAACCTTGTTATCACTACTCCTCCGAAACCGTAAACCGTAGAGATTCCAAACCTTCATCAGTGTCTTCCACTCATTTAGTACTCTCTTCATTCTATCATTGTGAAAGCATTCTTTGGTCCCTTGTATGAGTTACTGCCCCTGAAAGTTTACGCTACTTACATTTAATGAACTTATTTTTAAAAACGGTGTATCCTAGAGACATGGGACCAACTGCATCGGCATATTTGACATTTGACTTGAAATATAGGTCAAGGTCAAAGGTCAAGGTCATTAAAAAACATAAGAAATCCCTTATATATGTGTAAAATATAGCAATTCGCCAAATGACCTTGAACTTTGACCTTGACCTTTGACCTTGACCTTTGGCCTTGACATTGGGTCAAATAGAAAAGTTAGGACATGCATCCAGCTCCAGTATCAGGTAAAAATACAGAAAGTAAAGATTTCTTGTTTTTTTTTTTTTTTTTTTTTTTTTTTGAATGACCTTGACCTTGACCTTTGACCACTTCTCAAAGGTCACAATAAGGCTTAAGGATGTGGAAGTAGTTACAATTCTTAGTTTGAAAGAGGCATAAAATAAATAATTCACCCCCCCCTTCTTTCTTAAAAAAAAAAAAAAAATCACATCAACAACAATGTAGAATATTACTCTAGAATTCAAACCAGACCTCGGATCGACACCAGATTTGGTACAAATGTAGTACAGACCTCAGAGAAACTTTCTGGAGAGTTTTACGGTGAGTCTTGTAAGTTTATAGAGGTCATGAAGTTTCACGGCAAAAACTACAAGTTCTGTTGTGTTTGAAATTTAAGTGCAGGTGAACGAAGAAATGATCTAAACCTTTTATCGGCTATTTCTTCAGATGTCGTTAGTAGCATTTAATTCTCCTGATATGATACGACATTTTAATACCAAGCATTCTCTCTTTCTTTTACATTTGGAATTTATTTGATTTTTATTTAGAATTAATCAGTTTCCAGAAATGGCGATTTTCGGTATATTAAAAACAATTCTCGCTTTCATTGTCGTGTTTCCCTTCTAAAAATGCATGTTGGGAATTAAATTTGGGCTACACATATTTAATTAAACCCAAAGAAATGCTTATTTAAATGTTTCATATTTATTTCAGGATATTCAGTCAGAAATGTTAAAATCCGAACCCGATCTTTTAAGCTTACAACGAAGCTATTTACAAAAAAATCAGCATGCTCACAATATCGATGAATCAGGCTACAGTCCATTAATACATTTTCATTAGGGAACAGTGTTAACGTTTTCTCACGCAGCCCGTCCCTTATTATTTTATATACTGCTTGCAAATTCAGGAACTATTTCCTTTTACGGAACTTCTTTCTTCCCCTACCGATTCTAAAAATACGCTTGCATTTCTTCTATAGTCTTAAACAATTAACTTTCGTATGTTATCGGAACGCGTGGCCGAATGGTTAGCGCACCTGCCTTTCAACCCAAGGGTTTTGAGTTCGAGCCCAGCTGGAGGTCCATTTTTTTTTTTTTTTTTTTTTTTTTTTTTTTTTCATTTTTTGCGTTTTTCTCCTTTTTTTCAACCCAAATGACACGGAAACACTTAAAAAGGTGGAAAGGCCTCTAATTGTTCTCTGAACAATTAGTCTCCTAGTGCTTTATTAGGTCTTTCCACCTTTCTGTGGAAAGACCTCTTGAAATGCTTATGTTTATTATTATTATTATTATTATTATTCTTTTTCTTCCCGGACTTTTGAAACCGCAAGACTTATCGAAAAACTTTATAGTTCATGATACTGGACATTAAAAGTTATTTCGAAAAACGACCCCCCGAGTTTGACCCATGACCTCTTACGAAGTTATTGCCCCTTTCGCAAGAATAGCCTGTTATCGCTACTCCTTCGAAACCATAAACCGTAGAGATACAGAACCTTCACCAATGTTTTCGACTACTCGAGAGGACTTTTCAATCTTTTCATTGCGAAAAGATTTGTCGAGCCCTTTAATAAATTACTGCCCCTGAGAGTTTTTGATGTTTACGAATAATGACAAAATTCTCTAAACGATAAGTCGTAAAGACATGGGACCAACTGCATTAGATTTTGTGACCTCTGACCTTGAAATTTTTGTGAAGGTCAAAGGTCAAGGTCATTCAAAACATGAGAAAATTAGCTTTTTTAATATCTCTTTTGTCTTTCAATATATACTGATTATCTTTGCACCTATAATATGTCCTTCTAAAACTATTTCAAAGATTTCATTCTTGTCCCCCGAGCTTGACCCATTCAAAAGTTGTCACCCCTTTTGCAACAAAACCTTGTTATCACTACTCCTCCGAAACCGTAAACCGTAGAGATTCCAAACCTTCATCAGTGTCTTCCACTCATTTAGTACTCTCTTCATTCTATCATTGTGAAAGCATTCTTTGGTCCCTTGTATGAGTTACTGCCCCTGAAAGTTTACGCTACTTACATTTAATGAACTTATTTTTAAAAACGGTGTATCCTAGAGACATGGGACCAACTGCATCGGCATATTTGACATTTGACTTGAAATATAGGTCAAGGTCAAAGGTCAAGGTCATTAAAAAACATAAGAAATCCCTTATATATGTGTAAAATATAGCAATTCGCCAAATGACCTTGAACTTTGACCTTGACCTTTGACCTTGACCTTTGGCCTTGACATTGGGTCAAATAGAAAAGTTAGGACATGCATCCAGCTCCAGTATCAGGTAAAAATACAGAAAGTAAAGATTTCTTGTTTTTTTTTTTTTTTTTTTTTTTTTTTGAATGACCTTGACCTTGACCTTTGACCACTTCTCAAAGGTCACAATAAGGCTTAAGGATGTGGAAGTAGTTACAATTCTTAGTTTGAAAGAGGCATAAAATAAATAATTCACCCCCCCCTTCTTTCTTAAAAAAAAAAAAAAAATCACATCAACAACAATGTAGAATATTACTCTAGAATTCAAACCAGACCTCGGATCGACACCAGATTTGGTACAAATGTAGTACAGACCTCAGAGAAACTTTCTGGAGAGTTTTACGGTGAGTCTTGTAAGTTTATAGAGGTCATGAAGTTTCACGGCAAAAACTACAAGTTCTGTTGTGTTTGAAATTTAAGTGCAGGTGAACGAAGAAATGATCTAAACCTTTTATCGGCTATTTCTTCAGATGTCGTTAGTAGCATTTAATTCTCCTGATATGATACGACATTTTAATACCAAGCATTCTCTCTTTCTTTTACATTTGGAATTTATTTGATTTTTATTTAGAATTAATCAGTTTCCAGAAATGGCGATTTTCGGTATATTAAAAACAATTCTCGCTTTCATTGTCGTGTTTCCCTTCTAAAAATGCATGTTGGGAATTAAATTTGGGCTACACATATTTAATTAAACCCAAAGAAATGCTTATTTAAATGTTTCATATTTATTTCAGGATATTCAGTCAGAAATGTTAAAATCCGAACCCGATCTTTTAAGCTTACAACGAAGCTATTTACAAAAAAATCAGCATGCTCACAATATCGATGAATCAGGCTACAGTCCATTAATACATTTTCATTAGGGAACAGTGTTAACGTTTTCTCACGCAGCCCGTCCCTTATTATTTTATATACTGCTTGCAAATTCAGGAACTATTTCCTTTTACGGAACTTCTTTCTTCCCCTACCGATTCTAAAAATACGCTTGCATTTCTTCTATAGTCTTAAACAATTAACTTTCGTATGTTATCGGAACGCGTGGCCGAATGGTTAGCGCACCTGCCTTTCAACCCAAGGGTTTTGAGTTCGAGCCCAGCTGGAGGTCCATTTTTTTTTTTTTTTTTTTTTTTTTTTTTTTTTCATTTTTTGCGTTTTTCTCCTTTTTTTCAACCCAAATGACACGGAAACACTTAAAAAGGTGGAAAGGCCTCTAATTGTTCTCTGAACAATTAGTCTCCTAGTGCTTTATTAGGTCTTTCCACCTTTCTGTGGAAAGACCTCTTGAAATGCTTATGTTTATTATTATTATTATTATTATTATTCTTTTTCTTCCCGGACTTTTGAAACCGCAAGACTTATCGAAAAACTTTATAGTTCATGATACTGGACATTAAAAGTTATTTCGAAAAACGACCCCCCGAGTTTGACCCATGACCTCTTACGAAGTTATTGCCCCTTTCGCAAGAATAGCCTGTTATCGCTACTCCTTCGAAACCATAAACCGTAGAGATACAGAACCTTCACCAATGTTTTCGACTACTCGAGAGGACTTTTCAATCTTTTCATTGCGAAAAGATTTGTCGAGCCCTTTAATAAATTACTGCCCCTGAGAGTTTTTGATGTTTACGAATAATGACAAAATTCTCTAAACGATAAGTCGTAAAGACATGGGACCAACTGCATTAGATTTTGTGACCTCTGACCTTGAAATTTTTGTGAAGGTCAAAGGTCAAGGTCATTCAAAACATGAGAAAATTAGCTTTTTTAATATCTCTTTTGTCTTTCAATATATACTGATTATCTTTGCACCTATAATATGTCCTTCTAAAACTATTTCAAAGATTTCATTCTTGTCCCCCGAGCTTGACCCATTCAAAAGTTGTCACCCCTTTTGCAACAAAACCTTGTTATCACTACTCCTCCGAAACCGTAAACCGTAGAGATTCCAAACCTTCATCAGTGTCTTCCACTCATTTAGTACTCTCTTCATTCTATCATTGTGAAAGCATTCTTTGGTCCCTTGTATGAGTTACTGCCCCTGAAAGTTTACGCTACTTACATTTAATGAACTTATTTTTAAAAACGGTGTATCCTAGAGACATGGGACCAACTGCATCGGCATATTTGACATTTGACTTGAAATATAGGTCAAGGTCAAAGGTCAAGGTCATTAAAAAACATAAGAAATCCCTTATATATGTGTAAAATATAGCAATTCGCCAAATGACCTTGAACTTTGACCTTGACCTTTGACCTTGACCTTTGGCCTTGACATTGGGTCAAATAGAAAAGTTAGGACATGCATCCAGCTCCAGTATCAGGTAAAAATACAGAAAGTAAAGATTTCTTGTTTTTTTTTTTTTTTTTTTTTTTTTTTGAATGACCTTGACCTTGACCTTTGACCACTTCTCAAAGGTCACAATAAGGCTTAAGGATGTGGAAGTAGTTACAATTCTTAGTTTGAAAGAGGCATAAAATAAATAATTCACCCCCCCCTTCTTTCTTAAAAAAAAAAAAAAAATCACATCAACAACAATGTAGAATATTACTCTAGAATTCAAACCAGACCTCGGATCGACACCAGATTTGGTACAAATGTAGTACAGACCTCAGAGAAACTTTCTGGAGAGTTTTACGGTGAGTCTTGTAAGTTTATAGAGGTCATGAAGTTTCACGGCAAAAACTACAAGTTCTGTTGTGTTTGAAATTTAAGTGCAGGTGAACGAAGAAATGATCTAAACCTTTTATCGGCTATTTCTTCAGATGTCGTTAGTAGCATTTAATTCTCCTGATATGATACGACATTTTAATACCAAGCATTCTCTCTTTCTTTTACATTTGGAATTTATTTGATTTTTATTTAGAATTAATCAGTTTCCAGAAATGGCGATTTTCGGTATATTAAAAACAATTCTCGCTTTCATTGTCGTGTTTCCCTTCTAAAAATGCATGTTGGGAATTAAATTTGGGCTACACATATTTAATTAAACCCAAAGAAATGCTTATTTAAATGTTTCATATTTATTTCAGGATATTCAGTCAGAAATGTTAAAATCCGAACCCGATCTTTTAAGCTTACAACGAAGCTATTTACAAAAAAATCAGCATGCTCACAATATCGATGAATCAGGCTACAGTCCATTAATACATTTTCATTAGGGAACAGTGTTAACGTTTTCTCACGCAGCCCGTCCCTTATTATTTTATATACTGCTTGCAAATTCAGGAACTATTTCCTTTTACGGAACTTCTTTCTTCCCCTACCGATTCTAAAAATACGCTTGCATTTCTTCTATAGTCTTAAACAATTAACTTTCGTATGTTATCGGAACGCGTGGCCGAATGGTTAGCGCACCTGCCTTTCAACCCAAGGGTTTTGAGTTCGAGCCCAGCTGGAGGTCCATTTTTTTTTTTTTTTTTTTTTTTTTTTTTTTTTCATTTTTTGCGTTTTTCTCCTTTTTTTCAACCCAAATGACACGGAAACACTTAAAAAGGTGGAAAGGCCTCTAATTGTTCTCTGAACAATTAGTCTCCTAGTGCTTTATTAGGTCTTTCCACCTTTCTGTGGAAAGACCTCTTGAAATGCTTATGTTTATTATTATTATTATTATTATTATTCTTTTTCTTCCCGGACTTTTGAAACCGCAAGACTTATCGAAAAACTTTATAGTTCATGATACTGGACATTAAAAGTTATTTCGAAAAACGACCCCCCGAGTTTGACCCATGACCTCTTACGAAGTTATTGCCCCTTTCGCAAGAATAGCCTGTTATCGCTACTCCTTCGAAACCATAAACCGTAGAGATACAGAACCTTCACCAATGTTTTCGACTACTCGAGAGGACTTTTCAATCTTTTCATTGCGAAAAGATTTGTCGAGCCCTTTAATAAATTACTGCCCCTGAGAGTTTTTGATGTTTACGAATAATGACAAAATTCTCTAAACGATAAGTCGTAAAGACATGGGACCAACTGCATTAGATTTTGTGACCTCTGACCTTGAAATTTTTGTGAAGGTCAAAGGTCAAGGTCATTCAAAACATGAGAAAATTAGCTTTTTTAATATCTCTTTTGTCTTTCAATATATACTGATTATCTTTGCACCTATAATATGTCCTTCTAAAACTATTTCAAAGATTTCATTCTTGTCCCCCGAGCTTGACCCATTCAAAAGTTGTCACCCCTTTTGCAACAAAACCTTGTTATCACTACTCCTCCGAAACCGTAAACCGTAGAGATTCCAAACCTTCATCAGTGTCTTCCACTCATTTAGTACTCTCTTCATTCTATCATTGTGAAAGCATTCTTTGGTCCCTTGTATGAGTTACTGCCCCTGAAAGTTTACGCTACTTACATTTAATGAACTTATTTTTAAAAACGGTGTATCCTAGAGACATGGGACCAACTGCATCGGCATATTTGACATTTGACTTGAAATATAGGTCAAGGTCAAAGGTCAAGGTCATTAAAAAACATAAGAAATCCCTTATATATGTGTAAAATATAGCAATTCGCCAAATGACCTTGAACTTTGACCTTGACCTTTGACCTTGACCTTTGGCCTTGACATTGGGTCAAATAGAAAAGTTAGGACATGCATCCAGCTCCAGTATCAGGTAAAAATACAGAAAGTAAAGATTTCTTGTTTTTTTTTTTTTTTTTTTTTTTTTTGAATGACCTTGACCTTGACCTTTGACCACTTCTCAAAGGTCACAATAAGGCTTAAGGATGTGGAAGTAGTTACAATTCTTAGTTTGAAAGAGGCATAAAATAAATAATTCACCCCCCCCTTCTTTCTTAAAAAAAAAAAAAAAATCACATCAACAACAATGTAGAATATTACTCTAGAATTCAAACCAGACCTCGGATCGACACCAGATTTGGTACAAATGTAGTACAGACCTCAGAGAAACTTTCTGGAGAGTTTTACGGTGAGTCTTGTAAGTTTATAGAGGTCATGAAGTTTCACGGCAAAAACTACAAGTTCTGTTGTGTTTGAAATTTAAGTGCAGGTGAACGAAGAAATGATCTAAACCTTTTATCGGCTATTTCTTCAGATGTCGTTAGTAGCATTTAATTCTCCTGATATGATACGACATTTTAATACCAAGCATTCTCTCTTTCTTTTACATTTGGAATTTATTTGATTTTTATTTAGAATTAATCAGTTTCCAGAAATGGCGATTTTCGGTATATTAAAAACAATTCTCGCTTTCATTGTCGTGTTTCCCTTCTAAAAATGCATGTTGGGAATTAAATTTGGGCTACACATATTTAATTAAACCCAAAGAAATGCTTATTTAAATGTTTCATATTTATTTCAGGATATTCAGTCAGAAATGTTAAAATCCGAACCCGATCTTTTAAGCTTACAACGAAGCTATTTACAAAAAAATCAGCATGCTCACAATATCGATGAATCAGGCTACAGTCCATTAATACATTTTCATTAGGGAACAGTGTTAACGTTTTCTCACGCAGCCCGTCCCTTATTATTTTATATACTGCTTGCAAATTCAGGAACTATTTCCTTTTACGGAACTTCTTTCTTCCCCTACCGATTCTAAAAATACGCTTGCATTTCTTCTATAGTCTTAAACAATTAACTTTCGTATGTTATCGGAACGCGTGGCCGAATGGTTAGCGCACCTGCCTTTCAACCCAAGGGTTTTGAGTTCGAGCCCAGCTGGAGGTCCATTTTTTTTTTTTTTTTTTTTTTTTTTTTTTTTTCATTTTTTGCGTTTTTCTCCTTTTTTTCAACCCAAATGACACGGAAACACTTAAAAAGGTGGAAAGGCCTCTAATTGTTCTCTGAACAATTAGTCTCCTAGTGCTTTATTAGGTCTTTCCACCTTTCTGTGGAAAGACCTCTTGAAATGCTTATGTTTATTATTATTATTATTATTATTATTCTTTTTCTTCCCGGACTTTTGAAACCGCAAGACTTATCGAAAAACTTTATAGTTCATGATACTGGACATTAAAAGTTATTTCGAAAAACGACCCCCCGAGTTTGACCCATGACCTCTTACGAAGTTATTGCCCCTTTCGCAAGAATAGCCTGTTATCGCTACTCCTTCGAAACCATAAACCGTAGAGATACAGAACCTTCACCAATGTTTTCGACTACTCGAGAGGACTTTTCAATCTTTTCATTGCGAAAAGATTTGTCGAGCCCTTTAATAAATTACTGCCCCTGAGAGTTTTTGATGTTTACGAATAATGACAAAATTCTCTAAACGATAAGTCGTAAAGACATGGGACCAACTGCATTAGATTTTGTGACCTCTGACCTTGAAATTTTTGTGAAGGTCAAAGGTCAAGGTCATTCAAAACATGAGAAAATTAGCTTTTTTAATATCTCTTTTGTCTTTCAATATATACTGATTATCTTTGCACCTATAATATGTCCTTCTAAAACTATTTCAAAGATTTCATTCTTGTCCCCCGAGCTTGACCCATTCAAAAGTTGTCACCCCTTTTGCAACAAAACCTTGTTATCACTACTCCTCCGAAACCGTAAACCGTAGAGATTCCAAACCTTCATCAGTGTCTTCCACTCATTTAGTACTCTCTTCATTCTATCATTGTGAAAGCATTCTTTGGTCCCTTGTATGAGTTACTGCCCCTGAAAGTTTACGCTACTTACATTTAATGAACTTATTTTTAAAAACGGTGTATCCTAGAGACATGGGACCAACTGCATCGGCATATTTGACATTTGACTTGAAATATAGGTCAAGGTCAAAGGTCAAGGTCATTAAAAAACATAAGAAATCCCTTATATATGTGTAAAATATAGCAATTCGCCAAATGACCTTGAACTTTGACCTTGACCTTTGACCTTGACCTTTGGCCTTGACATTGGGTCAAATAGAAAAGTTAGGACGGACATGCATCCAGCTCCAGTATCAGGTAAAAATACAGAAAGTAAAGATTTCTTGTTTTTTTTTTTTTTTTTTTTTTTGAATGACCTTGACCTTGACCTTTGACCACTTCTCAAAGGTCACAATAAGGCTTAAGGATGTGGAAGTAGTTACAATTCTTAGTTTGAAAGAGGCATAAAATAAATAATTCACCCCCCCCTTCTTTCTTAAAAAAAAAAAAAAAATCACATCAACAACAATGTAGAATATTACTCTAGAATTCAAACCAGACCTCGGATCGACACCAGATTTGGTACAAATGTAGTACAGACCTCAGAGAAACTTTCTGGAGAGTTTTACGGTGAGTCTTGTAAGTTTATAGAGGTCATGAAGTTTCACGGCAAAAACTACAAGTTCTGTTGTGTTTGAAATTTAAGTGCAGGTGAACGAAGAAATGATCTAAACCTTTTATCGGCTATTTCTTCAGATGTCGTTAGTAGCATTTAATTCTCCTGATATGATACGACATTTTAATACCAAGCATTCTCTCTTTCTTTTACATTTGGAATTTATTTGATTTTTATTTAGAATTAATCAGTTTCCAGAAATGGCGATTTTCGGTATATTAAAAACAATTCTCGCTTTCATTGTCGTGTTTCCCTTCTAAAAATGCATGTTGGGAATTAAATTTGGGCTACACATATTTAATTAAACCCAAAGAAATGCTTATTTAAATGTTTCATATTTATTTCAGGATATTCAGTCAGAAATGTTAAAATCCGAACCCGATCTTTTAAGCTTACAACGAAGCTATTTACAAAAAAATCAGCATGCTCACAATATCGATGAATCAGGCTACAGTCCATTAATACATTTTCATTAGGGAACAGTGTTAACGTTTTCTCACGCAGCCCGTCCCTTATTATTTTATATACTGCTTGCAAATTCAGGAACTATTTCCTTTTACGGAACTTCTTTCTTCCCCTACCGATTCTAAAAATACGCTTGCATTTCTTCTATAGTCTTAAACAATTAACTTTCGTATGTTATCGGAACGCGTGGCCGAATGGTTAGCGCACCTGCCTTTCAACCCAAGGGTTTTGAGTTCGAGCCCAGCTGGAGGTCCATTTTTTTTTTTTTTTTTTTTTTTTTTTTTTTTTCATTTTTTGCGTTTTTCTCCTTTTTTTCAACCCAAATGACACGGAAACACTTAAAAAGGTGGAAAGGCCTCTAATTGTTCTCTGAACAATTAGTCTCCTAGTGCTTTATTAGGTCTTTCCACCTTTCTGTGGAAAGACCTCTTGAAATGCTTATGTTTATTATTATTATTATTATTATTATTCTTTTTCTTCCCGGACTTTTGAAACCGCAAGACTTATCGAAAAACTTTATAGTTCATGATACTGGACATTAAAAGTTATTTCGAAAAACGACCCCCCGAGTTTGACCCATGACCTCTTACGAAGTTATTGCCCCTTTCGCAAGAATAGCCTGTTATCGCTACTCCTTCGAAACCATAAACCGTAGAGATACAGAACCTTCACCAATGTTTTCGACTACTCGAGAGGACTTTTCAATCTTTTCATTGCGAAAAGATTTGTCGAGCCCTTTAATAAATTACTGCCCCTGAGAGTTTTTGATGTTTACGAATAATGACAAAATTCTCTAAACGATAAGTCGTAAAGACATGGGACCAACTGCATTAGATTTTGTGACCTCTGACCTTGAAATTTTTGTGAAGGTCAAAGGTCAAGGTCATTCAAAACATGAGAAAATTAGCTTTTTTAATATCTCTTTTGTCTTTCAATATATACTGATTATCTTTGCACCTATAATATGTCCTTCTAAAACTATTTCAAAGATTTCATTCTTGTCCCCCGAGCTTGACCCATTCAAAAGTTGTCACCCCTTTTGCAACAAAACCTTGTTATCACTACTCCTCCGAAACCGTAAACCGTAGAGATTCCAAACCTTCATCAGTGTCTTCCACTCATTTAGTACTCTCTTCATTCTATCATTGTGAAAGCATTCTTTGGTCCCTTGTATGAGTTACTGCCCCTGAAAGTTTACGCTACTTACATTTAATGAACTTATTTTTAAAAACGGTGTATCCTAGAGACATGGGACCAACTGCATCGGCATATTTGACATTTGACTTGAAATATAGGTCAAGGTCAAAGGTCAAGGTCATTAAAAAACATAAGAAATCCCTTATATATGTGTAAAATATAGCAATTCGCCAAATGACCTTGAACTTTGACCTTGACCTTTGACCTTGACCTTTGGCCTTGACATTGGGTCAAATAGAAAAGTTAGGACATGCATCCAGCTCCAGTATCAGGTAAAAATACAGAAAGTAAAGATTTCTTGTTTTTTTTTTTTTTTTTTTTTTTTTTTGAATGACCTTGACCTTGACCTTTGACCACTTCTCAAAGGTCACAATAAGGCTTAAGGATGTGGAAGTAGTTACAATTCTTAGTTTGAAAGAGGCATAAAATAAATAATTCACCCCCCCCTTCTTTCTTAAAAAAAAAAAAAAAATCACATCAACAACAATGTAGAATATTACTCTAGAATTCAAACCAGACCTCGGATCGACACCAGATTTGGTACAAATGTAGTACAGACCTCAGAGAAACTTTCTGGAGAGTTTTACGGTGAGTCTTGTAAGTTTATAGAGGTCATGAAGTTTCACGGCAAAAACTACAAGTTCTGTTGTGTTTGAAATTTAAGTGCAGGTGAACGAAGAAATGATCTAAACCTTTTATCGGCTATTTCTTCAGATGTCGTTAGTAGCATTTAATTCTCCTGATATGATACGACATTTTAATACCAAGCATTCTCTCTTTCTTTTACATTTGGAATTTATTTGATTTTTATTTAGAATTAATCAGTTTCCAGAAATGGCGATTTTCGGTATATTAAAAACAATTCTCGCTTTCATTGTCGTGTTTCCCTTCTAAAAATGCATGTTGGGAATTAAATTTGGGCTACACATATTTAATTAAACCCAAAGAAATGCTTATTTAAATGTTTCATATTTATTTCAGGATATTCAGTCAGAAATGTTAAAATCCGAACCCGATCTTTTAAGCTTACAACGAAGCTATTTACAAAAAAATCAGCATGCTCACAATATCGATGAATCAGGCTACAGTCCATTAATACATTTTCATTAGGGAACAGTGTTAACGTTTTCTCACGCAGCCCGTCCCTTATTATTTTATATACTGCTTGCAAATTCAGGAACTATTTCCTTTTACGGAACTTCTTTCTTCCCCTACCGATTCTAAAAATACGCTTGCATTTCTTCTATAGTCTTAAACAATTAACTTTCGTATGTTATCGGAACGCGTGGCCGAATGGTTAGCGCACCTGCCTTTCAACCCAAGGGTTTTGAGTTCGAGCCCAGCTGGAGGTCCATTTTTTTTTTTTTTTTTTTTTTTTTTTTTTTTCATTTTTTGCGTTTTTCTCCTTTTTTTCAACCCAAATGACACGGAAACACTTAAAAAGGTGGAAAGGCCTCTAATTGTTCTCTGAACAATTAGTCTCCTAGTGCTTTATTAGGTCTTTCCACCTTTCTGTGGAAAGACCTCTTGAAATGCTTATGTTTATTATTATTATTATTATTATTATTCTTTTTCTTCCCGGACTTTTGAAACCGCAAGACTTATCGAAAAACTTTATAGTTCATGATACTGGACATTAAAAGTTATTTCGAAAAACGACCCCCCGAGTTTGACCCATGACCTCTTACGAAGTTATTGCCCCTTTCGCAAGAATAGCCTGTTATCGCTACTCCTTCGAAACCATAAACCGTAGAGATACAGAACCTTCACCAATGTTTTCGACTACTCGAGAGGACTTTTCAATCTTTTCATTGCGAAAAGATTTGTCGAGCCCTTTAATAAATTACTGCCCCTGAGAGTTTTTGATGTTTACGAATAATGACAAAATTCTCTAAACGATAAGTCGTAAAGACATGGGACCAACTGCATTAGATTTTGTGACCTCTGACCTTGAAATTTTTGTGAAGGTCAAAGGTCAAGGTCATTCAAAACATGAGAAAATTAGCTTTTTTAATATCTCTTTTGTCTTTCAATATATACTGATTATCTTTGCACCTATAATATGTCCTTCTAATTTCATTCTTGTCCCCCGAGCTTGACCCATTCAAAAGTTGTCACCCCTTTTGCAACAAAACCTTGTTATCACTACTCCTCCGAAACCGTAAACCGTAGAGATTCCAAACCTTCATCAGTGTCTTCCACTCATTTAGTACTCTCTTCATTCTATCATTGTGAAAGCATTCTTTGGTCCCTTGTATGAGTTACTGCCCCTGAAAGTTTACGCTACTTACATTTAATGAACTTATTTTTAAAAACGGTGTATCCTAGAGACATGGGACCAACTGCATCGGCGTATTTGACATTTGACTTGAAATATAGGTCAAGGTCAAAGGTCAAGGTCATTAAAAAACATAAGAAATCCCTTATATATGTGTAAAATATAGCAATTCGCCAAATGACCTTGAACTTTGACCTTGACCTTTGACCTTGACCTTTGGCCTTGACATTGGGTCAAATAGAAAAGTTAGGACATGCATCCAGCTCCAGTATCAGGTAAAAATACAGAAAGTAAAGATTTCTTGTTTTTTTTTTTTTTTTTTTTTTTTTTTGAATGACCTTGACCTTGACCTTTGACCACTTCTCAAAGGTCACAATAAGGCTTAAGGATGTGGAAGTAGTTACAATTCTTAGTTTGAAAGAGGCATAAAATAAATAATTCACCCCCCCCTTCTTTCTTAAAAAAAAAAAAAAAATCACATCAACAACAATGTAGAATATTACTCTAGAATTCAAACCAGACCTCGGATCGACACCAGATTTGGTACAAATGTAGTACAGACCTCAGAGAAACTTTCTGGAGAGTTTTACGGTGAGTCTTGTAAGTTTATAGAGGTCATGAAGTTTCACGGCAAAAACTACAAGTTCTGTTGTGTTTGAAATTTAAGTGCAGGTGAACGAAGAAATGATCTAAACCTTTTATCGGCTATTTCTTCAGATGTCGTTAGTAGCATTTAATTCTCCTGATATGATACGACATTTTAATACCAAGCATTCTCTCTTTCTTTTACATTTGGAATTTATTTGATTTTTATTTAGAATTAATCAGTTTCCAGAAATGGCGATTTTCGGTATATTAAAAACAATTCTCGCTTTCATTGTCGTGTTTCCCTTCTAAAAATGCATGTTGGGAATTAAATTTGGGCTACACATATTTAATTAAACCCAAAGAAATGCTTATTTAAATGTTTCATATTTATTTCAGGATATTCAGTCAGAAATGTTAAAATCCGAACCCGATCTTTTAAGCTTACAACGAAGCTATTTACAAAAAAATCAGCATGCTCACAATATCGATGAATCAGGCTACAGTCCATTAATACATTTTCATTAGGGAACAGTGTTAACGTTTTCTCACGCAGCCCGTCCCTTATTATTTTATATACTGCTTGCAAATTCAGGAACTATTTCCTTTTACGGAACTTCTTTCTTCCCCTACCGATTCTAAAAATACGCTTGCATTTCTTCTATAGTCTTAAACAATTAACTTTCGTATGTTATCGGAACGCGTGGCCGAATGGTTAGCGCACCTGCCTTTCAACCCAAGGGTTTTGAGTTCGAGCCCAGCTGGAGGTCCATTTTTTTTTTTTTTTTTTTTTTTTTTTTTTTTCATTTTTTGCGTTTTTCTCCTTTTTTTCAACCCAAATGACACGGAAACACTTAAAAAGGTGGAAAGGCCTCTAATTGTTCTCTGAACAATTAGTCTCCTAGTGCTTTATTAGGTCTTTCCACCTTTCTGTGGAAAGACCTCTTGAAATGCTTATGTTTATTATTATTATTATTATTATTATTCTTTTTCTTCCCGGACTTTTGAAACCGCAAGACTTATCGAAAAACTTTATAGTTCATGATACTGGACATTAAAAGTTATTTCGAAAAACGACCCCCCGAGTTTGACCCATGACCTCTTACGAAGTTATTGCCCCTTTCGCAAGAATAGCCTGTTATCGCTACTCCTTCGAAACCATAAACCGTAGAGATACAGAACCTTCACCAATGTTTTCGACTACTCGAGAGGACTTTTCAATCTTTTCATTGCGAAAAGATTTGTCGAGCCCTTTAATAAATTACTGCCCCTGAGAGTTTTTGATGTTTACGAATAATGACAAAATTCTCTAAACGATAAGTCGTAAAGACATGGGACCAACTGCATTAGATTTTGTGACCTCTGACCTTGAAATTTTTGTGAAGGTCAAAGGTCAAGGTCATTCAAAACATGAGAAAATTAGCTTTTTTAATATCTCTTTTGTCTTTCAATATATACTGATTATCTTTGCACCTATAATATGTCCTTCTAATTTCATTCTTGTCCCCCGAGCTTGACCCATTCAAAAGTTGTCACCCCTTTTGCAACAAAACCTTGTTATCACTACTCCTCCGAAACCGTAAACCGTAGAGATTCCAAACCTTCATCAGTGTCTTCCACTCATTTAGTACTCTCTTCATTCTATCATTGTGAAAGCATTCTTTGGTCCCTTGTATGAGTTACTGCCCCTGAAAGTTTACGCTACTTACATTTAATGAACTTATTTTTAAAAACGGTGTATCCTAGAGACATGGGACCAACTGCATCGGCGTATTTGACATTTGACTTGAAATATAGGTCAAGGTCAAAGGTCAAGGTCATTAAAAAACATAAGAAATCCCTTATATATGTGTAAAATATAGCAATTCGCCAAATGACCTTGAACTTTGACCTTGACCTTTGACCTTGACCTTTGGCCTTGACATTGGGTCAAATAGAAAAGTTAGGACATGCATCCAGCTCCAGTATCAGGTAAAAATACAGAAAGTAAAGATTTCTTGTTTTTTTTTTTTTTTTTTTTTTTTTTTGAATGACCTTGACCTTGACCTTTGACCACTTCTCAAAGGTCACAATAAGGCTTAAGGATGTGGAAGTAGTTACAATTCTTAGTTTGAAAGAGGCATAAAATAAATAATTCACCCCCCCCTTCTTTCTTAAAAAAAAAAAAAAAATCACATCAACAACAATGTAGAATATTACTCTAGAATTCAAACCAGACCTCGGATCGACACCAGATTTGGTACAAATGTAGTACAGACCTCAGAGAAACTTTCTGGAGAGTTTTACGGTGAGTCTTGTAAGTTTATAGAGGTCATGAAGTTTCACGGCAAAAACTACAAGTTCTGTTGTGTTTGAAATTTAAGTGCAGGTGAACGAAGAAATGATCTAAACCTTTTATCGGCTATTTCTTCAGATGTCGTTAGTAGCATTTAATTCTCCTGATATGATACGACATTTTAATACCAAGCATTCTCTCTTTCTTTTACATTTGGAATTTATTTGATTTTTATTTAGAATTAATCAGTTTCCAGAAATGGCGATTTTCGGTATATTAAAAACAATTCTCGCTTTCATTGTCGTGTTTCCCTTCTAAAAATGCATGTTGGGAATTAAATTTGGGCTACACATATTTAATTAAACCCAAAGAAATGCTTATTTAAATGTTTCATATTTATTTCAGGATATTCAGTCAGAAATGTTAAAATCCGAACCCGATCTTTTAAGCTTACAACGAAGCTATTTACAAAAAAATCAGCATGCTCACAATATCGATGAATCAGGCTACAGTCCATTAATACATTTTCATTAGGGAACAGTGTTAACGTTTTCTCACGCAGCCCGTCCCTTATTATTTTATATACTGCTTGCAAATTCAGGAACTATTTCCTTTTACGGAACTTCTTTCTTCCCCTACCGATTCTAAAAATACGCTTGCATTTCTTCTATAGTCTTAAACAATTAACTTTCGTATGTTATCGGAACGCGTGGCCGAATGGTTAGCGCACCTGCCTTTCAACCCAAGGGTTTTGAGTTCGAGCCCAGCTGGAGGTCCATTTTTTTTTTTTTTTTTTTTTTTTTTTTTTTTTCATTTTTTGCGTTTTTCTCCTTTTTTTCAACCCAAATGACACGGAAACACTTAAAAAGGTGGAAAGGCCTCTAATTGTTCTCTGAACAATTAGTCTCCTAGTGCTTTATTAGGTCTTTCCACCTTTCTGTGGAAAGACCTCTTGAAATGCTTATGTTTATTATTATTATTATTATTATTATTCTTTTTCTTCCCGGACTTTTGAAACCGCAAGACTTATCGAAAAACTTTATAGTTCATGATACTGGACATTAAAAGTTATTTCGAAAAACGACCCCCCGAGTTTGACCCATGACCTCTTACGAAGTTATTGCCCCTTTCGCAAGAATAGCCTGTTATCGCTACTCCTTCGAAACCATAAACCGTAGAGATACAGAACCTTCACCAATGTTTTCGACTACTCGAGAGGACTTTTCAATCTTTTCATTGCGAAAAGATTTGTCGAGCCCTTTAATAAATTACTGCCCCTGAGAGTTTTTGATGTTTACGAATAATGACAAAATTCTCTAAACGATAAGTCGTAAAGACATGGGACCAACTGCATTAGATTTTGTGACCTCTGACCTTGAAATTTTTGTGAAGGTCAAAGGTCAAGGTCATTCAAAACATGAGAAAATTAGCTTTTTTAATATCTCTTTTGTCTTTCAATATATACTGATTATCTTTGCACCTATAATATGTCCTTCTAATTTCATTCTTGTCCCCCGAGCTTGACCCATTCAAAAGTTGTCACCCCTTTTGCAACAAAACCTTGTTATCACTACTCCTCCGAAACCGTAAACCGTAGAGATTCCAAACCTTCATCAGTGTCTTCCACTCATTTAGTACTCTCTTCATTCTATCATTGTGAAAGCATTCTTTGGTCCCTTGTATGAGTTACTGCCCCTGAAAGTTTACGCTACTTACATTTAATGAACTTATTTTTAAAAACGGTGTATCCTAGAGACATGGGACCAACTGCATCGGCGTATTTGACATTTGACTTGAAATATAGGTCAAGGTCAAAGGTCAAGGTCATTAAAAAACATAAGAAATCCCTTATATATGTGTAAAATATAGCAATTCGCCAAATGACCTTGAACTTTGACCTTGACCTTTGACCTTGACCTTTGGCCTTGACATTGGGTCAAATAGAAAAGTTAGGACATGCATCCAGCTCCAGTATCAGGTAAAAATACAGAAAGTAAAGATTTCTTGTTTTTTTTTTTTTTTTTTTTTTTTTTTGAATGACCTTGACCTTGACCTTTGACCACTTCTCAAAGGTCACAATAAGGCTTAAGGATGTGGAAGTAGTTACAATTCTTAGTTTGAAAGAGGCATAAAATAAATAATTCACCCCCCCCCTTCTTTCTTAAAAAAAAAAAAAAAATCACATCAACAACAATGTAGAATATTACTCTAGAATTCAAACCAGACCTCGGATCGACACCAGATTTGGTACAAATGTAGTACAGACCTCAGAGAAACTTTCTGGAGAGTTTTACGGTGAGTCTTGTAAGTTTATAGAGGTCATGAAGTTTCACGGCAAAAACTACAAGTTCTGTTGTGTTTGAAATTTAAGTGCAGGTGAACGAAGAAATGATCTAAACCTTTTATCGGCTATTTCTTCAGATGTCGTTAGTAGCATTTAATTCTCCTGATATGATACGACATTTTAATACCAAGCATTCTCTCTTTCTTTTACATTTGGAATTTATTTGATTTTTATTTAGAATTAATCAGTTTCCAGAAATGGCGATTTTCGGTATATTAAAAACAATTCTCGCTTTCATTGTCGTGTTTCCCTTCTAAAAATGCATGTTGGGAATTAAATTTGGGCTACACATATTTAATTAAACCCAAAGAAATGCTTATTTAAATGTTTCATATTTATTTCAGGATATTCAGTCAGAAATGTTAAAATCCGAACCCGATCTTTTAAGCTTACAACGAAGCTATTTACAAAAAAATCAGCATGCTCACAATATCGATGAATCAGGCTACAGTCCATTAATACATTTTCATTAGGGAACAGTGTTAACGTTTTCTCACGCAGCCCGTCCCTTATTATTTTATATACTGCTTGCAAATTCAGGAACTATTTCCTTTTACGGAACTTCTTTCTTCCCCTACCGATTCTAAAAATACGCTTGCATTTCTTCTATAGTCTTAAACAATTAACTTTCGTATGTTATCGGAACGCGTGGCCGAATGGTTAGCGCACCTGCCTTTCAACCCAAGGGTTTTGAGTTCGAGCCCAGCTGGAGGTCCATTTTTTTTTTTTTTTTTTTTTTTTTTTTTTTTTCATTTTTTGCGTTTTTCTCCTTTTTTTCAACCCAAATGACACGGAAACACTTAAAAAGGTGGAAAGGCCTCTAATTGTTCTCTGAACAATTAGTCTCCTAGTTTTTTAAATAAATGTGTACGCACATTCATTATTGAAATTAAAAGATGGCGAAATCATACAGATAGTTAGTGTAAGAAACAATTTCTCTACGTTTTATAAATCGCTTGAACTTGTAAATCCAATTCTCCCATACTGTGCAGAAATTGAATAATAAATCTGCAGAGACTGGTGTCAGTTATTATGGTACACGTTTACAGTGATTAAATCATTGCCCCACTATCCGTGATGTATAAATTGAAATCTCTACAGAACAGCAGAGTGGGCATGCATTGCACTTTAACAAGAAGTTTGAACTATACACGAGATTTATATACTTCACGTTCATAAAAATCATACAAGTAGCAATTTCTAACTTTGCATGACCAGCTTCTTTTTCCATGGAAGGGGGTCTACATATACATACAGAAGCTGGTAGATGCAACTGCTAAATCAAGCATCACCGCTAAAAATCTCCTGATTTTAATTTGACCGTTCATTTTCCTTATTCACCAAGCCTGCTTTCCTTCGCAAATGAACTCTGGATCTGTCAGGCGCTGTGTTGGAAAGTTTATATATGGCCTCTGAACAGTTTAACTTTTGACCAACTTTAAAGATTTGAAGTAGCCAGAACATTGGTTTACAGACTAGTATTATCAACGTTTTCATGCATTATTTAATGATGCTTTAGCAATTCTGTTGAAAGAATTTAAAATTTAGCCAGATATACCGCCTTAGTAAATGTAAATTTACTAATTTTATTCTTTCTAATTATTAATACATTATTAGGTTCAATTTTTCATCCTAAAGTATCTTAAAGGAGTAGTTCAAACCTACTCACTTTAGACTTAGATGTTCTAGTTAGTTGTTTCTTTTTAAGACACCGGTGTCATCATGGGTCTGCACATCCAGGTGACACTATGCATCCGGGACACTGGAACACAAGTTTTATATTTGCTACTGTAACGGTTTCCATTAAATACTGTCACTACGCATTGCTATTGTTGACAAAATGAAGATGTACACTATACACCTCCTCATTGCAAAATTGGAACAATATTATCCAAGTGGAACACTATCGTCAACACACGAATAACGAAAAACAGAGTATAGAAGTTATCAGTCTACTGAATGCAGTTGTTAAATATAAATCATGATTTTGCATGCAATCCTAGGATCGTTGTCTTCCGGATCGCCTATTAAACTTAATGTATAATGTAAAACTTTTACAGAAATTGGCTTCTAAGTAATTTGTTTTATCATTAATTTAATCGTTAAAGTGAAATTGATGTTCCCTTCTTAAGTACTGAGGGTTTGCTGTGAAGTAAAACTCTCATTACTGTTATTTTGAAAGATGAAAATTCGTAGCGCTTTGAAAGGAGAAATTAAAAGCAAAAAAATATATGAGTAGTGCAGACAATTAAATGATTTTCTTTCCCTCGTAATGATGTGAGTAGCAGTAGAAAGATTTTTGGAAAGCTTATCGGGATTATTGATCATAACAAGTTGTGAAACAGTGAATTTCTATTGTTTAAAGACACGAGGAGTGCTTTGGCTAACAGCTTATTGCACGAACTTTTCGAAGCTGGAAAGAAAAAAACACACGTATGTTCCAGATGTTAAGGAAGAAATAAAAATAGGCAATTCGATATTCAATTTTTTTGTCATATTAAATGGCAATAAAATTACCACAGAGTTGCAAAATAGGAACTTTCTTGCCTATAAAACTGATCTTTCATCTTCAGCGTTTTGTAAATAAAGCAACTTACTGGAACTTTAAACACGCTCAGCTGCAATTTTCTATTCATAGTTTGCTCTCCATAGATCTTTTGTACACATTTTACCCCTTCGATATGGTTGTATCGAAAATGGCAGATAGCCCATCAAGCAATGTAGATGCAACTTTACTTAACGATTAAAAATCTTTTTACCCATTTCAATGTTGCTACTGTTTACGACAATTATATCCATGAAAACTCATGATTCAAAATTAATGTCACACATTATCAATTTGTTTTCAATTTTTTTCATGAAAATAAACTCTGCTCTTAAGACTTCTCGTTATTCATTTAATATCAATTCCATAATTGTGAGGGGGATATCTACTAAATATACTTTATTATATAACAAATGAATTACTTTTACTTTCGTCTGTTTTTATTTTTGTAATATGTTTTTTTTTTAATTAAAAATGATTAAGATGTTAATTTTTTTCACTAGTTAAGTATTAAAGCCTCAGTTTGTTGTAAAAATAAGCTACATTCAATGAAGGGGTATAGACAACAAGTTCCAAAATTGCATAAATAAAGGTTTCAGACAAAGACACATTAAGAAGTTAATAATAAGGTTGACGTATCTAAATTACCAAGGACTGCAAGAAATCTTACTTTATTTTCAGTGCATAACTTTTAAGATATGATGCTATCTTTCTTAGTTTTTCAAATCGGGATCGCGATCCCTCCGATTCAGATTGGTTTCAGATTCATTTTCAGATTCGGATTTGATTCATTTTCAGAAACATCCCTATGAGAAACTAAACATGTGTTCTGTGAATGAAATCGTGTTCAGAAAGGATGTTTTCAATTTGTTTTGTTTTTGAACATATTTTATTGAGTACATCAAAAGGATTGGAAACAAGTTCTTTACAACTTACAAAGTTCCTCTCCTTATACATGTATATAAGAATTTGTCATGCAAAATAGAAGAAAATAATACAATTAATACAAGTGAAAAAGCAATTAAGTAGCATATCAACTAGAGGATCTACATGTTTCGTCAATAAATTTATGAACAGCAGCAAAAATACTGTTATTTATCTGTAAAGGCAAATTAACATCACCACATAATAATAGATTTATATCAATAGTAACCAATTCAAAAGTGAACAAGCGATTAAAAAGAGTACTTCTTGCATTAAAATAATTTTTGCATGCAAAAAAGAAATGGTACACATCTTCGTTTTTTCCACATAAACATAAGGGACTTTTTATAATGTTTCGTTTATAAAGATCATAATTTAGAATACAGGAATGTCTTAGCTTAGTATGAATGATATTGGTGTATCGCTTACCATAAGAGAAGTATGATGGTGGATTTTTAATTTTTGTTATCAAGTTTTTTCGGAATGTTTTGATTGAGATGGCTTCTCTAACCTCTGTTTTTAGTAAATTCCATTGTTTTGCAGCATCAGGTACGAAAGAGTTTCTAAATAATTCTAATCTGTTGATCTTGTCAAAAGTTAACAATTTTTCTGTTAAGAGATGTGTTAAATTATCTCCTGTAGATAAACAGCAGTTTAGTATTTGTCGTGGCATTGCAATCTCAATCTCTTAACCAGTGACATGTTTGTATTAGTGAGCAAAATATTGTGGAATAGATTGAAAGAGGTTTGAAAGTAAATTGTTTTGCATTCATTTTCACGATAAAAACGTGCATGTTTTTCTTTTAATTAGGAAGAATCTCAAGAACACTAATAAAACAAAGACATTAAACACAAGAAATATATACAATCAAATGTAAACTTATTCAAAGAAACGGCTGTTTTTTGACATATTCTCAATGTTTAAACTTTGTTTCGAACAGAAGTTTAAAGTATACATAAATGTGGAGCACCTATACACAAAAATGAAGGCACCCTGAAAAACGGCCAATTTATGCCGATTTCCGGATGGAAATCAATATGACGCAATAACTCAAACCGTTTTGAACGCAACATTTTGAAATTTTATACAGTAGTATTTTACTTTAAAAGGTATAAGGATTCCTGTAGATTTATGGTCATATCACTTTATCTGTCTGTATGCTTGAATGTGTATCCACCGTGACACAGTACCTCCATCAGTCTTCATTATAATTATTTCAAATTTTATACAGAAAGACTAGGACAAAGAGGAAGACATCTATTAATTGATCTGCCTCCCCGTCTCCCTCCGTTTTTGAAAATTCTCACTCTGACGATATACCTGATCCATACATAGGTCTTGCAGCGTGTGCGACCGGCCGACAGGGGATGCTTACTTCTCCTTGGCATCTGGCTTCACTTCTCGAATTTCTAGGGGTCCGTGTTTTTGTTCTGTACACAGATTTTTTTGTTTTTTCATTCGAAACATAAATTTTGACTTTTAAAAATTTTCCTTAAAAGGCTGGTTACCCCTCCTCCTCCTTTTTTTTTGTTGCGGTATAGTTAAATCATGGTATTGTGGAAATGTATTAATAAAGGAAGATGGGCAAACAAGGAGAGCAAAATGCCTATGGTGCTATAAATATGAAGAAAATGAAAAAATAAATCTCAACTGTAAGATTTTTTTATTTGGTATTTCATTTAACATCAACGTATACTTTATCTGAAGTCTCTACAATTTGCAACAATCTCACAAAATTTGAAATTATTTGTCAATGAAATAGCATTCACACAACAAAGAGAGCAAAAATGGTCTTATTTTTATACAAAAAACACAGTTTTTCATATGAGTAGGTCATCATTCCTTTTTTTTTTTAAAGTTTATTTATTTATTTATTTTTTTGAACATATTTTCGCTTAACAAAACATGGAGTAAAGACCCACTATACCTTAAAATTACACTTGTATGACACAACATTTGTATATTTCCGAGAAATATTTAAAGTCCATTTTGTTAAAGGTCATATCACACACAAGTTGTGTAGCGTAGTGGTAAGTGTTTTGTGTAGCGTATTGGTAAGGGTGTTAAGCGGGGTTCGAACCGCAAGTTCACCACATTTTTTTTTAAAGTCATAGAATAATTTTTGTTAAGAGAATTTTCCGTAGAAAAATTTTATATGTCGTAATTTCATACCTTTCAATAACAAGAAATTTGCTCTCAAGTCTATATACAAATTGAATATGATTTTTATACTTTTGAAGTTACAAGCATTTTGCACGCCTGGTTTCCCCATCTCGTTTGGTTGTGAAAAAAGTTGAAACCTACTTCCCAACCCTGCACGAAAAAGGATTTTCGAGGTTGGAAATTTTGTCCCCCTCCACCCTTTTTACTTGCTTGTTAAAGTTTTTTCATGTAAATTGTCAAAGACCCCCTTGCAAAAACGGTACATCGTGCCTGGAAGTGCTCTTCTTCAGCGACCAACCGATTCTCAACCAGACGACGTGTACCTTTAATTAATTAAAATTATTCTATAAACATTACGTACAAATCGAATCTTCTTTGCATCCGCCTAAATTGAGTTAACATTATCAAGAAAATGTTTAATATTTCGCTTCTCTTTATCTCTCCAATTTCGTTTTCGTTTTCCATGATGGGTCATCAATGAGGCTTAGTTCACCATATCAGTCAAGATGATTTATTGATACTGGAAAAAATGTACTCGTAATCAATTCTTTGTGTGCATTTCTAACAGTCCCATTTATCTTATATGAGTGACGATGACAACGTAAAAATATTAAATTAAGGACATAAGTGTTGTCCCGTGGAGACCTGCAAAGAGTCAGTTCTAGTTTCTGTACAAGGATCTATTGTATGAAGATGTGATATTATCGAACGCTCTGAAAATGTGAGATTTAAGAGGAAACATTGCTGGAAGAAATTTTACTTTATTTCCTTGCAAATGCTTCCTTTTCGTAAATTTAAAGGTTCGATATAAACATATTACCGGGCACTCAACAGCATATAATTTCAAAAGGAAATATATGTGCAAAATCTTTTCTTTTTTTTTCTTTTGGCAGAGGTGTGATTTTAATTGTACATAGTATCTTGTCAAATATCTATTAAGGATACCTCCAATCAACTACTTATTAAGAAATACTTTGTTGAGGATTGGTTTCGTAGCCATCAGAATATTCATCTTGAAAAAGGCAAGTAACATATTTATTACTATAAAAAGTATTGTTGTTTTTAAAAAAGCTAAACAAATCAAACAGGAGGAAAATATTATTACCCATTAAAATTCTGAAAAAAAGGTAGACACTGTATTAGTATGAGAGGTCAGTGAATATCTGTTCATATTTCCTTGAATTGTTCAGAAAAAATGTTAAGGAAGATGTGACAGGGTTATCTATTTTCCTGATTATAAATCAAGGGCAGACATCAATGACTTTTACATCTGTGATTAATTATGAAAACACAACTGAAGTGATCAAGCATATTGGAAACTTAGAAAGAAGAAAAGGATATGATTGATCGTAGTTTCATAGCGGTTGGCATTCAAGAAAAGCAGCTCATCAGGACCTAGAAATCATTTTAACACAAAAAATGATGTGCAGAAATAGTTAATAGTTAAGAATTACTTGATAAAATTGAGCATTATTCATGGCACTTTCTTTCCATAAGGAACTTGAATTATTCCATGCGTCGCATCACAAAGTTATGAAAATAAGAAACCAATTTTCTAGAATCTGGGAAAGCTAGTAGATAAGTCACAGTACAATCCAACATTATCATGAAATGAATGCATTCTTCCGTAGACAATGCAATGTAAATTATCAAGATAACATGATGGCATGATGGTTATTATTTTCAAAATAGCAAGAAAATCCGCGAAAACAGAGATCGGTTTACATATACATAAGATATCAAAAGATTTTAACAAAAACAAAAAAAAAACCGTAGCGTTTGCATCCTTTTGGTTCTACTGGTCATGGACAAGAATAATTACAATGATAAGTATATGTCGTTAATCAGTGTCTGTCTGACTATTTTGTGCGTAAGCAAAACAGGAAACTTGATAGAACTTGGTACACAAGTGGACTAAAAGAGGATGCATACTTCTATTGAAAATGCAGATTTGGATGAATAGTGCTGCCATGGAGAGTAAAATTAAATATGTCTATGAAATTCTTTTATAAGTTTTGGTCTCATTACCAACAAAAACTCACTGGTGAAGTAGACAACAACAAGATTTATTCTGCTGTGTTTCCGTGAAAGGAGTGGCTCTGATCATTAAAAATTGAAATATATGTAAAATATTTTTGAAGTTCAGCTTTCCCTACAGTTTCGGCTGTGACCCGGGAACTCTGCTTGTACGATCTCCTAGGATAGTTCAGTCTCCACGTCCAGTAGTGTGATTTAAACTGTGACTCCTTGACTCTAGAAGAAAGCAAAACCTTCGCTCTTAACACTATTTTAGACTATTAGAACTTCAGTATCGTTAGAGACACCTTGTTCTTAACTACTACTAACAGTGCAAGTCACACAAGCGAAAGACTAGTCTCTCAGGTGACCTATTGCTATTTGCATCGCAGATTAACAGTCAAACAGACAGGCAGATCAAAAGCTATATGCCCCCGAATCTTTGATTACTAGGGCATAAAAAGCTCATTTGTAACAATCCAAAATCAGTATAACGTGCTTGAAATAAGACAGCTGCATTCGCATGACATCTAAACCCATTTACAAGATCTCGATATGGAGACTTGTGTCGGTAATAAGTGGCTGGTACGATAATGAAACTATCGTATGCATTTATAATATTTTAGCAGTAATATATCATAGCTCGTAATGTTTAAATCCAAAACGAGAATTTGCCTTTATTCATTGCGCATGCATTAAACGTTTGTCAGATTTAAAGAAATACAGTTTGACATCAAGTCTCGAGAGAGGTTTTCGCTATTAAATTCAAGAAGCACTTTGATTTAACTGTTATTCAATACAAACCCTATGAAGTTCCACGAGGCCGCAGATAAAAACTGATCAAAACATGAATGCTTCAAGACCACTTCAATAATTCAAAAACATTTTCAAGTGATGCAATTTTGATTGAAAGTGTAACATCAGTTTGTGTGTAGCATTATCATTATCACCAATACTGACGTAAATCTACAAGTGCAAGATAAGACTTGTACAAAAGCCATTATGTAATATAAATTCAGAAAGTTAGCATTTGTTTCTTTTTAGCTCACCTGATCCAAAAGCCCAAGTGAACCTTTCTAATGGTCTCTGGTGTCTGTCCTGTCTGTGAACTTTCACGTTTTCAACATCTTCTCCAAAATCACTCGGAAAATTTCAACTTGCAGCAGAATATTCCAGGTTGAAGGCTAGGGTATTTTGATTGATCAATTTAATGTCCCTCTCGAGAATTTTTCACTCATATGGAGACACCACAACTTGCCGGTGGAGGGTTACAAATTTTGACCTATACTCGGCACTCAGGGCCATTGAGCAGTGAGGGATCTTTTTCGTGCCACCACCTACTGCGACACGGGACCTCGGTTTATACGGTCTCATCCGAAGGACCGGTCTCCACGTCCCGCAGTGGGATTCGAACCCGCGACGTAAGGATCAACTCCTTACTCCGCGACTCTAGAGCAGATGCTCTGACCACTGCGCCGCGCGGGCGACATTTCGACTGTAAAGAAATGTCCTCTTTAAAGAGGGGTTAATAAAGAAATAAATAAAATATCCTCAGGTCCTTTAAAAAATCTCCCATTTTGTCAGAAAAGACAAATGAAACTTGTGAAAGCTTCCTTGATTAGAGTAAACTACAATAAAGGTCAACGTTCAACACAGAAAAATAAAGGGAAAATTCGGAATGTCTTCAGAACAGCAGAACCTCAATAAGTATATTATTATACATGTATAAATATCAACAAGGAGTGTATGTATATTCAAGCAAGGTTACGGGCTAAAACAAGGGAACAAAGTTTTTAATAGGAATATGTAGAAAATCTCTTTTTGTTTTTGTTTTCAAGAACATCATGGGCTATGAAAAGTGATGTTTATATGCAAGCATCTTTAGGTAGTGCATATTTAAGTTTGGCCAAGTTATGGCCCCAGGGATAGGATGATTATCAATACTGGGATCAAATATTTACATGGGAATATTTGTTATGAAAACATCTTCTTTTCAAGAAAAGCAGGACTATGTTGAAAATGTAATCATGCAAGCGCTTCTATGGCCTTTGGTATTAAGGTGGGGCCACAAAATGGAATCAAACATTGTTATATACATGGAATAGCTTGAGGGTAATTTCAAAATCCTCCATTTAAGAATAGCAGGAACATTGTCTCATTTAATGTAAGCATGCCTTTCTAATGCCATTCACTCAGGTGACCTGTTGTTATCCGTTTTCGTCTGTCGTCGTGCGTTAACATTTGAACATTTTCAGTTTTTCTCTGCAACCGCTGAACCAATTTCAACCGATTTTGGCATAGAACATCTATGAGTGAAGGGGAACAAAAATTTTGAAATTCATGGTCCCAGTCCCCCCCCCCCCCCCCCCGGCCAACACCATCAAAATGAATGCAATCATTAAAAATCTTCTTTACTCCTGGTCAGTCCTGGACATCAAGCAGACATACTGTTGGCATGATTGTAATGAGCATTTAGCCCTCTACCAGAATTTTGAAATTCAATGCCCGTCAGGAGTTCTGGAGTTAGAATGGGGCTCAGTAAAAATGCATAAATTCTATAAAATCTTTTTCTCTCCCCCTGTATGTAAAGAAGATAAACTTAGTGCATGATTGTGATGATCAAGGGTGCCTCTTACAAAATTGTGAAATTTGTGGCCCCAGGGTCAGGGGTTCTATTGATGATATAGTGAAAATGCATAAATTCTTCAAAAATTGTCTTCTCTCCCTGTATATAAAAAAGATAAACTAGGTACATGTACGTCATGGTTATGATGATCAAGGGTGCCTCTTACAAAATTGTGAAAACTGTGGCCCAAGAGGTGAGGGGTTCTGCATTAAGGGGGGTCTATGGATTACATAGTAAAATTGAATCATTTCTTTGATAATCTTCTTATCTGCTCCTAGGTAATAAGCAGATAAACCAAGGATATAGTTATGATGAGCAAGGATGGCCCTTTCAAAATTGTCAATATTTTCGCTCCTGGGTCAGGCGCTCTGGAGTTAGGGTGGGGCTCTATTGATCATTTAGTGAAAACGCATTAATTCTTTAAAAATCTTCTTCTCTCCCCCTGTATATAAAGAAGACAAACTAAGTACATGACTATGATGATTAAGGGTGCCAAATTGTGAAATGGTGATCAAGATTGCCTCCTTCAAAATTGTGGGATTTGTGGCCACAGGGTCAGGGGTTTATGTCGGGGGTGGGGTTAATTTTCTATAGAGTAGAAATGCATTTTTTTTTGGTTGAAAATCTTTTCTGTCCCAGGGTATTTAACAGAAAAAAACTAATTACATGGTTATGACGAGCAAGGAAATTTTATCAAAAAGTTTGAAATTCATAACCCCGGGGTCAGAGATTTTGGTGATAGGGTGAGGCTTTTTTGAATATATATATAGTAGAAATGCATTATTTCTTTGAAAATCGTCTCTGTCCATTGTTATTAAGGAAACATACTAAGTACATGGTTATAATGAGCAAGAGTTCCTCTTCCAAAATTGTGAGTATCTGGGGCTTTGGTATTAGGATGGGGCTATATCGAATCTATAGTGGAAATTGTTTATCTGAAAATCTTCCTCATTGCTCCTTGTTATCTGGGAGGCAAATACAGTATATAAAGTTGTAATAAACAAGGGTGTTCTACCAAATTTTGAAATTCTGTACTCTTTGGTCAATTTATTAATTTCTACTGAAAGAATTTATTCCCATTTGCTATTCACTTATAATAGTTAATCACTGTAAATAACGTAACTTAAAAGGTCAATTGATAACAGAATTATACAAGAAATTTTATAATATTTAATACAAAAGTAATTTCATAGTTTTTAATGGTCAGGTAAACTTTTAATAAAAGATAAATGAAAATCGGACAAAAATACCATATTTTTGTGCAATAAATAATCCTCAAAGACCAAAAGAGGCCAATGCGAGTTAACACATTTCGTGTTAACTAATAGTGCTCAAGAACTATTGTTTTGTTTAGTCCGCATGAGAATAGTGACAAATGGGAGAAAGTAGAGGCAAAAAAATTAATCATCTTTAAGATTTATTATTGAGTACTAAATTAATATTTTGCTGATCCCTGATCATCCAATTTCTCTTGCTTTTGGGCAACGTAGCTTTATTTATCATATTAATTTTTTTAAATCTATGGATCGTTACATTATACTCAGGTTACCGTTAAGGCCCTTGAGCCTCTTGTAAATTTATTCAAACTATGGTGCTAGGATGGGACTAAAACAAGGATTAAACGTTTACCGTTGAGATATTCAGAAGAAAAATATATAGAAATCTTCTCCCGAACATTAGAGTCTCAGCATAATTTTAAACTATGTACATGTACATGCAATTTATCTAGGTTACTGTTAAAAAGGACATTACATTGCTTATTCAGAGCGTCCGATTTACCTTCTTTGTTGCCAAAAAAAAGTCCGAGCTTGTTTTTTGTTTCGCCTGCAGAGCAAAGCGACACTAATTGATCACTTTACCCGGCGTCAGTTCGTCTGTCACACCTTACATCTCGAAAAATGTAAGAATTATGGATTTGATATTTTGCACACATATGGCTTGGTACAATGAATTTTGTAAAATACCGACCTCGTGACCTTTGAACTTAACCTTAGACCTACTTAAAGTTCTGATACACAGCATATTTTTGACATATGAGAAGTATGTGTAAGCTATAAAGCACTGTTTGTCATTAAAAAAAATTATAAAAATACCAGCTTTAAAGTCCACTTGACCTTGATCTATTTTGCAAAAATATACTTAATTAAACTGATGTCATTTGAAGTTTAAAAGGTAAGGTTTTGATAAATTGCATAAATTTTATACATGTTTATGAGCTCATGACACTGTACATCGAAATTGTATGATATACAGATACCACACAAACTGAAATTTAAATAGTATGAAAAATACATCGGGATCGGTGCTCCGAAATGGACTGTGTAAGCAAGACAGACTTGAAGGACCTTTGAAGTTGTCAGATTTTTTTCATTTTTGCACCTAAGATTCCTTAAATAACTGTCACGAACATCCTTAAGGCTGGTTATCTAATTCCCCTTATTGCTGGAGATATGATGTATTTATCTCCCTTACTCCAAAGCAGTCAAGAATACACACAAAGCACTCTGAAAGAAGTTTTTTGTGCTTATTTTGAAGCAGAATTTCATCATTAACAGACTAGGCCTGGCAACCAATTTTGTATCCATGGAGAGTATATGCATTATTCTTCACAACAAACAAAAAAGAGTTCACAAGTCTGAGACCATTATACATTATTACATAACAAAGTTGAATTTTACTCTCCAAAGAATGACATCATTTACAGAAATTGTTGAATATTTGGTTGATAATAAAATCTGCATCTGGTCAATTTATGTTCAAAATAAAGCCTAGGTATTTGTCTACAATCTGCTGTGTAGAAGTTTATCTAAAAGCTGTGTTGTAACACAGGGAGTCCAAATGATATCAGCATTTAGGGAGGTTCTGGACAGTTCTGACACTTCATTAAACTGGCTTTGATGATAAGAAAATGGAGAAAACAATTCAGATGTAATTCATTGTTGTGATTTATGTAACTGACTTTCTCTGCAGACACAAATTAGCCATGAAATGCCAATTGAACATGCATAATTATCCTCTTTTCATTGAATTACTCAGGAATTCCAAAGGTGTTTGATGAATTTACATGATTAATTCAAGATTAAAGCTTTTTCTTTCACCAAATTTACATAAAAATTCAACTTTTAAATTTCGAAATATAAACCTTAAACATTTTGCAGAGTTTTAACACTTTTAAATGTGAAAAAATGCAACACAGACTCTAGTATCAGGCCATCATTCATGATTCATGGGGGTGGGTGGGTGCACAAAAACTGATGATAAAATTTACAGGAAGTGACATAAGAAGAACAGGGCACTTTATTAGCTGAATTATGCTTATTCTGATATTTCAATTATATAAATATATCAAATTTCTTAAACACTTTAATTTGTAATTTATTAATATTTCAGTATATTGATATCTTAACAAACCATGCTGAAATAAACATCACTGGCTGAGACTTATATTAAAAGTAAGGGTCAACGCCTAGATATAAGTAGTAAAATGACAAAAAATATTCTCCGACAAACTAAAAAAACTTGAATGTCAGCTGCGAAATCATGGAAAAAGTCCAGAGAACCATCACAGGCATACCATGGTGCTAAGTGACATTCTGTACTACATGTGTTATGCATGGTTAGGACTCAGAATAAGTATTCACTCTCAGGTCCTGACAGTATTTATACATTTTTTGGTCATAAGCTTCTTACTTGTGAAAAATTCTTAATAAATTTTATTTGGGCATTTTTACTTTTATTAGACAAATTTAATTCATTTCATTATTTCTATTCCTCCACTGCAGTAATACAAATTGCATCACTTGAGGTGAATAAAATGAAAGTAAATCCTGTCTCTGTAAAAATTAACACTCTGTGTAAAGATGTTTTACTTCTTTACATTGTATCGCAGTTGTCGCTTTTGTTGAAAACTCATTCGCAAACCCAGAATTAGTCTTTCCTTGAAAAAATCAGCCTTAAGTACTTTTACGGCAAAGTCTGTAGACACTATAATTGACTGCGGTCAGCTGGTGCATGTCGTTTAAAATCATCTAAAATTAAAAAAAAAACCAACATTTTCTGACTTCTTTCTACGTGTCAGATGCATAATCCTACTTTTTAAAGTCATAATTTGAAGTTTTGAGGGTATATATGACATGTTCTTAGTATTTTACATAGAAATCTGTGTAAATTAATATCAATCTCACTTATAATTTAAAAACTGTGTGCTTTCACACAGAAAGTTCATAAAATGACATATTTTGTTGAAATATGCCTTTTAAAAATTAAAACTGCCATTAATCTGGATTTAGATGATTTTACACAATCACCTTCAAGGTATCACACCGGTAATTGTTTTCACTATATAATGCTATATAGAATAAAAAATCTTTAAAAATCAGGTATTTGAATTCATAAAAAAATATTTAGCAGGAAGTGTTAAACGTTACCCGTCACATTAGCTGACACCAATAAAAAAACAAAAAACAAAAAACAGGGTACATACATGGCATTTTCTGATTTTTTCATCAGCAAACAGGAATACCCTCAAAACAGCATGTTTTCAATGTATTTAGAAACATTGTTTGTGCACCCCAGGAAGTGGCCTCCCATGCCCTGAAAAAAATAGTTCCTGTCAAGAACCTTCAACATTTTACAAAGTACATAAAATATCCTAAGCACAGGTACCAAAAATGTAAAAATAGAAGAAGGGAAAATATAAAATTTCTCGCAACAAAAAAAATATTTATTATGTATGGAACTACATTTGACAAAGTTCGTTTTGATTGGTCAATTACCGGTGTGATATCTTGAAATCGCTTTCTGAGGATTCTAATAAAGTGATAAATATTTTCTTATACTAATTAATTTCAATTTATTTAGTTAGTTTATGTTTGAGGGTTAGTAATCATATTTATACCCCACGCAACAAGTTGCAGGGGGTATAATGTTTTTGACCCGTCAGTCCTGTTTTTTTTTTTTGTCAGCGCTACTCCTCATAAACCGCTGCACAGAATTTCGTCAAACTCTGCAGATATTTAGTACACAATGTGTAGATGTGCATATTACCAGGAAATTCCGATTCCTTTATTTTTCTGGGAATTTCGGCACTTTTCAACTTAGATTTTTGGCCATATCTTGAATATAGAGATGAACAGTTTGTCAGCGCAACTCCTTATAAACCGCTGCACAGAATTTCATCAAACTTTGCAGATATTTAGGACACATTGTGTAGATGTGCATATTACCAGGAAATTCCGATCCTTTATTTTTTCTGGGAATTTCGGCACTTTTCAACTTAGATTTTTGGCCATATCTTGAATATAGAAATAAACAGTTTGTCAGCGCAACTCCTCTTAAACTGCTGCACAGAATTCGGTCAAACTTTGCAGATATTTAGTACACAGTGTGTAGATATGCATATTATCAGGAAATTCCGATTCCATTATTTTTGCCCTAAGAGTTTTGCCTATTATTGAAGAAACTTTCCAGCAAGGTAATAAGGAAATCCACTGGAATCAGCTTTTGTAATGAAATTTTATGTGAAATATTTTATGACCTTAAAAGACCCCTATTGATTTTGAGATCAAAATATTAATGATTTAACACACAAACACAAACTCTTGGATAGTTCTCACCCCCCTCAAATTGGAGCTTTGCCTTAAATAATTTCTTAAGTACAGTATATAAACAATTTCATATGACTACATCATAATTTTGTTTCCATCAATTATTTAAATGTGTAAATTGTCATGCGTTGGACATGGACTTACACTCATTAACAAATCGAAATCATTGAGGAATTTAAATAACAGTTTGTCAGCATAACTCCTGCACTGTATTTCCTGAAACTGTGTTGGTATTTCAGACATAAGGTATAGATTTGTATATTACCAAGAAATTTTGATTCCATTATTTATCTAGAAACTTCAGCCCAATTAAATTTTAACATACACAGATTTGAATGTTCTTGTATGCAAGAAGTTTTGATGTGATGATTTTTTGCAAGTAATCCCCCTTTTTGAATTATACTGTGTATTTAAAATGCACTGTGCCATTCATTACGTGTTGCATTGTTGAGTTTTGGGGGAGCGTGGGGTATGTGAGCTTGCTCACTTTTTATTTCATTATATTTGAATGTATGATTTTGTCGCAGTCTTATCCGTGGATGTTCTTTTTTTCTTTGCATGCAAATGCATGAAGTATAATTTATGCTAGTACAATGTAGCAAATAAATTGCTGACCACTCGTAGATTAATTTATTTACATCTTTGATAAAGTTATGAAGCAGGCGACATGAATGTTCCTTGCAACAATGTAATTTGTTTTTTCTTTCTGAATGTGAGTTTGTGTAGAGGCTACTATAAATAGTATGCGACATATATTTAAAGATTGGGATTGAGGAAAATAACTTTCATTTGATGTACTATGCAGCTGCATCTTTATAAACTGTTTGACCTCTCCTCTTTTCCAAGTTTAATTCATTTCAACGTTTCAGGAGTTTTATAATCTGAAATCCTATGTGGCATCGGTCACGGTTATTGAAACTGGAACTTTTCTATACAAAAGTTTAAACTTAATTTGTAAATGCTTTACTAATTGCAGCCATTGGCAAAATTACACCTGTTGCAAAGAGTCATTATTAGCTTATCAAGTCCTGCATTGTCATTGAAAAATGACCTTTTGAAGCCTGCCAGTATCGGTGTAATTGTCTGTGCATGGTGATGACATTTTTGTTTCCTGAAATGGACAGTATAAACTGGTATAATCTTCATAAGTAATGGTAATGAATAAATTATCCTTCTGAATTATGGTGCAGTTATACATGTTTTGGATATTTAGCACATACTCCACCATTTACTGTGAATGTAAGAGTTGGGAGCAGGCCCTGATACTCAACCCTCGAAATATAAATTGTAGGAGGGTTCAGCGTTGTTTGAAAATTTTCTGTTTATTATTTTCCTATTTCTTGTATACAACGTATATTTGACATGGACAATAAGTGAGGAGTAGGAACTTTAAATCTTTACCGTGCTTCAGTGCAGATGTTTGTGCAGTTTAAGTGTACAGGCACATTATTTCTGAATGCCAATCAAGGAGTGACAGCGTTAGTAATAAATTTTATCTGGATCATCTCAAGAAACTGAAAGGTGTTTTTTTTTTCAACAAGATTCAGTTTTAAAAAGGTAGCTTTATGGGAAAAAAAAGAGATCAGGTTTCATATCAGTTGGACAGTGTTCAGCATTTGTGGACAGACTGTTTTGAATTACTCTACTTGTGTCTCTGAGGAGATTGTTAATGTTTTAAAAGGCAGAATTCATCTAAATACGAGGAATTTTGAAAGTTTGGGTATGTACACTGCATTGACTTTTAACCAGTTTGATTATGTGGAGATGACGTTTATAATCTTAGAGCGGTTAATAATGTACGTACTGATGGAAACACTTTTTTGTGACAAAACACATTATTAAGTCAGATTCTGAAATTAATTTGATTTTAACGTCTTCAGCATGCATACAGTATTTCCATAAGTAGTCTTTTCAGAAAACTCTACTTGCATTTGGGGTTAATAAAAGTCATTAATTAGCTATGATTGCATTTGATTCGCTCCCCTGCGGGAAGTAGACGAGATACAGTGTATAACGGGTCTCATTTTATCGTGCAGTACGTAATTTTTACTATCCAGCGAAAGAGGAATAAATCTTCTTGCTTAAGCTATCACTGAGCATAGTTTATGTTTTTAATGAATTGTATACCAACATTCTTTTCATTTTACTCTAAAAGTGTGCAGTTCAAACATAGAGGTTCGAATTATTTCATTTTTAAACCTATGATTTTGTATACGTGTAGGTCAGATTTAAATCCCTTTTTTTAATCAGTGTGTTTGTGGAACAAAAGTAATAATAAAAAGGTCTGTTTGTATTCACTATCAATCACCTATTTTTGACATCCTCTATTTTCTAATATTGTTCACCATTGAAAAGTCAAACTCGAAAAGAAATAGTTTTGTATTATTATACAAGTAGATATTCATCTGACCACAAATCCGTGCAATATATGATTTTAGTGTAAATGGATATGAAATACATTCTCTCAGCCAGGAGTACATAACATAAATGTGTAAACATTGTTTACATTCATTGTGTTATATGTCAAATATTTACATCCTCCGATGAAGAACAAGTGCTTGTATAAAGCAGTAGTTGTACGTTATCGTTTCCGAGCTCCATTGTTTACATCTCTTCATCTAGCGCCCCTGAGTACTTCAGGGTTAATATATTTGCCTGCATCTAGCACTTATTAATTTAAGATATGCATTCTTAGTTTCATCAATGAATAAGAAATTGTACATTATAATTATTTTTTTCCAGAGACAACGCACTACAAATGAATGAATCTACGGTCCCCTTTGCCTTGCATGTTTCTGACTGAAGAGAAAATTACACAAAAGATTATTGATTATTTCGCGTACTACGTCATAGAATTGAGAGAAATATAATTATGGGATGTAGACAATCGTCGACAGAGGGCGATGAAACCACGAAAGCAGGCTCGCTAACAAACGTCAATGAAATCATGGCGGATGCGCTCCCCGACCCTGCGCCGCCCGCACCCACTGATCCACGACTTCCGCTTGATGCAAGACAGGTGTTCAAACTTAAAAAATCATGGAAAGGAATTAAGAGATGCATGGCAGATACAGGGGTTGAAATGTTTATCAGGTAAGCATCGCCATTGATCGAAGCATATCCCTCCAATCAGGGAAGATGATACATGCGTTAGCGAAGTGTGCTATATTTTTTTTCATTGTGGTAACAAATGTAAATCGAAGTCAAACAGGTTACTTTCTCTGTTTTAATGTGGAAAGTGAAAATTCTGTTTATCTTAGATTTGTCTTAGATATGTTAATACTACATATTTAAAATGTTACATTCTCGCCTTAGTTTCCTACTAAGCGAATGTTCTTTCACTAAATTTGTCCGTGTATGTTGCGGAATGATTCAACATTATGCAGTTTTCTGGGGGAATAGACGTTAGGATTCAAAACTCTTTTGATTAACCGTTTAGAGAAATCTTAATGGAAAATTGGTATTGGAGGCGATGAAAGTCCTTCAGCACTTACTTCCTCCACAATCATAATGCTACTGGGAAGCATACATATCAGAGGAAAATAAGCTGTCATGACATGATGCATACAAAGATTTGGCATATTTCATTTTCCCCAATAAGTCGTATACCATTGTTGTTGAATTAATTAAAATAAGTCTCTTTGTATCTGAAGTCGTAACACGAATAATAAAATCATGTTTAGCCCTGAAGTCAGATTACTTTGTCTTCAAACATTTATTTAAACCTTTAACCTCTTCAATATAAAATTCCACCGAATAAAAAGAATGAACTGATTTTTTATTATTTCCATTTTCGGTAATTAATAATTATCTTTGAATGAAGATCTCAATCTTAAACCAAATAAGGACTAAAATTTTTGTTGTTTAGGTCCTAAATACAATTGGCGGATATAATAAAACCATTATGATAATAGAGAAGCGTAGCTATAAATTATTTCATTGAGCTTCATTTTGGCCCTCGTCTAAAGTGAAAATCTTTTAGTTTAATGCAACAACTTTTGCATATTAAATAACTGTGACTGTAGACCAATCTACCACGTTAATATATTAAGCCACGATATTTTTTAAAAAAAAGAAAGCTTATTGTTGAGAAACTTACTAACTAAGAAACTCCTTTATACCTACTCCAAGATCAAAGGTCAAGGACAAAAAAATGGGCCAAAAAAGGCACTTGGTCCATATACCTAATAGATGCATACCAAATATTAAGCCCTGGTAAGATGATGTCAAAATCAATAAATGATTTGAGTAATATCCAATGTAATAATTATATCGTACATGTACATGTAGTAGATAGTATGCTACACAGTTTTATGGGTGGTGGTCTTGTGCACACACTCAACTATAACAGAAGATAAGCTTGTACAAGGCACGTAATTTGACTTAAGTTTGATTATAAAGGCAAATTTGTATTAAACAACATAGAATTTTATATTGATATACAAATGTCAACAGTTATATGAGGAAAGGAAAAGAGAATACTTGATATCGCGATTACTTATGGAACTCTTTCGTGGTGGAGAAAGAAAACGTCTGATGGCTGGGGACAATGTGATATGCTGAATACAACGCGAAATCGATCATTGTTTATTTTTTAAGGACAGATAAGAAAGATCTTTCTTGCTGAACGTTCAATGAACCACGCTAATAAATTTTAAGAGGAGCTAGTCCTCATGTGTTACATTTTTGTTGATACTTTTCACTAAGCCTACTCTTAGTACTTCTTCCTGATAATCATTACTTTTGGAAGCTGGTAAAATACTCTAGACATTCTCAATTAGACAACCTACTATTTGAAGTACAGCCCTCGGCAATGCATTGTACTTTTTGCATACTGATTGTTCAAATCATTCGATTGTCACTAGCGTAAAACATGTTATGTCTCGGAAATCTTGCGAGTTTAAGAGCTTCCTCGACTTCCCCGCAAAAGAGCGGCAGTAAGTTAGATAACCGCTATATTAAGTATTATTTGCCCGAATGCGGCTTTCGTCGAATAATCACCTCTTTTCTTTGTCGCAGGGGTAGACATAGGTTTAACATTACACACAGACCCTTATATGAACAGATGGCTTTTACAACTATTGATATCTTCAAATTCAATTCTATATGCACATGTAATAATAATTTATTTTTTAACTGAAATAAAGAAGAAAAAGTCTGTAGAACAAGGGTGTCTTAAGTACACTAATAGTGCTAGGTTGTTTTCGACAGTTTTTTTTTGTTAACACAGGTTTACATGTACGCGTAAAGACAAAAGGTGATTCGTTGTACCACATTAGGATTTAGAGCACGATTAAAATTGACAGTCTTTTATGAAACATAGTGGAAAATAAGTGTCTGTAATGTAATCTTATCTAATTTAAGTTATCTATAATAGAAAACTAATGAATGGTACGCTGCTAGAAAAACTACTGAAAAGCAAAAAAGTAGAAAATCAATGTTTTTATCAGATAAAATCTTTTAATTACACGCTACAGAGAAATAAAATACATGGAAGATAACCATCATTCGTGGAGAATATTCTCATATTTCACAAGCTTTGCATTATGAATGAGTTGGTGAGAGCGTCAGTATTCTTGAAAACCCTACGTAAAAGCAGATAATCGCTGAACAGAGGAGGTGGTTGCAGCTCACAGCGACACCTTCCCCATTTACAAGTTGTCTCTTTGGCAGTTTGGTACAATTAATCGATTGGTAGTAGGCACGTACACATGATTCCTACAGGCATAGAGATTAAAAGTGAACTGTCAGGAACGTTCATTTTAGTCCAGAATGGAATTATATCAATCCCCTGTCCACGTTAGCGAGTAGAATTCGATAAAACACATAGCTATTACGTTAATAATCCTGGTTACACGGACATAGATTATGAGCTGAAGAAAATCATAATCAGACTGCAAACCGGAGGAATATATGAGCTTTTTTAAAAGCTTCTTTTAACATTTGAAATAATCGATAAAATTATTTTGCATCCATACCAATAGGCACTTGCCAAACTGCGCTTACATAGTAAGTGAAATTCTTTAAGAGTTACAAAAATGACTAGTCGCCCGTGTGGTGCAGTGGTTAGAGCGTTTGCTTCTTACGTCTCGGGTTCGAATCAAACTGCGGGACGTGGAGAACAGCCTTCGGATTAGACCGTATATACCGAGGTCCCGTGTTGCAGTAGGTGCTGACTCTAAAATGATTCCTCACTGATCAAAGGCTAATAGTGCCAAGTACAGGTCTAAATTTGCAGCCCTCCAGGCTCCACCGGCAAGTCGTGGTATCTCAATTAAGTGAAAAATTCTCGAAGTGTAGACAAACAAACAAAAATCTACCATGTCTGTAAACGCAAGTTTAAATTCAGCATTTTGGTTATGTTTTGGCTCATCATAAAAGAGACTCAGTCAAATCTTAAGCATATGGGGCTTGCATGGATATGTAATGTTGATACACTGTACCTGATGCTGCATCTGTCCTACATTTTGTACTCCATTGAAAAAGGTTGAGTGCAAGCTTAGTTAAGCATATTATGTAGGTCACTTATCGGCATGTTTCTTTGAGTATGTAAACCAATCTTGTAGGAGTGTTGCATCTCTGGATGCTGAATGTAGTGCATGCTCCGAATAATGCACCTGAGCTACATTTTATACTGCAGCGACTTCATTTAAATGCAAGGTAAATCCTAGCATTTAGGTGACTCAAGGTATATTCGAATTTAATTTGCAGATTTGCTCTGTATATAAATACTTGGTGTGATAGATGTTGAAATTGACCTACATGTACATTGTCATCCTCGCAAACCCCTAGCTTGCAAAGATGCTACATTGTATAACTCTGAACCAGTCCCAGTTTATCCAAAGCAGACCTGCACATATTAGTGTGTCTGGATGCTTAGTCTTGCACGCTTTACCTGCTACATCCAGCCTACATTTTGTTTGACTGAGATCGCATGGATAATCATCATCAGTTTCCAAAAAGTCTGGTATTCAAATATATGATGTATTCTACAAAATTTAAATAAATATTGCATCTGACTACTTCACCCTGGTTGTGTACAGCATTTAGGAAAGCTTACCACTAGAATTTACAAATCAAACATGCACACATGAAACACGAATGAATGATTTTTTTTTCTTCAGATCAATGATTGAAAATATTTTACGCTTGAATAACTCTTCACATATTTTGCCTTCTCCAGAACCACTTGGATTTCAACCAAACTAGGCAAAAAGCTTTGGTGAAGGAATTTACATTTCCTATATGAAGGGGGAAATGCCTTTAGATAAGAGAGATAAGAAATTTTGAAAAAAAAAATTGGTGGCGTCATATATATGAATAGTGTTTCAAAATTTTCTCAATAAGAACAGAGACATGAAATGCTTTCTTTGGTTGTTAATAGGGGAATTAATGTTGCAGCTGTTGCAGAAAAAATGCATAGCCCGTTTAAGCGGATTATGTAATTTTTTTCTGAAATAGTTGCAACGTTAATTCTCCTATTAACAGCCAAAGAAAGACATTTTATTGTTTATATTTAATTATATCTGTACAAATAATAATCTAAAGTAGTATTAATTAGATTAAATATTGTAATATTGATGTGTACGTCACTGTACGTTTCATTGATGGAAGAGTCACTGCTCAAGAAGTCTGTTCGGGTGATATAATTGCTAATAAATCACAATGATTTTCTTAAAAAATAAAGAAAGTATTCAGTGGATGAAATATATGGAGATAACGAACAGTATTCAAGCTCAACAGTCCATTAAACAGTACAAATCTTGGAGTAGAGCAAACACGGTCCTCAAAAAACATCAGAGGTGGGATCAGGTGCCACGGTGGAATGAGCATTCTCTGCCGACCGGTCACACCCGCCGTGTGCTCCTTGTCATAATCGGGAAATAACGGAAAAATCCGTCGAAATTTCATTGTGTAAGTAATGGCCTAACAATTAGTATGAAAAACGTCAGTCAGCATTTGACTAAATGATAAACTGTATTTGCTGACAAGGTCATTGTATCGACCATAGAACTTACGAAATGACGACTTAAACGAGACAGCTGATATTCTTGTTTCATCAACTTGTTTGTCAATAACTTACCTCGTTTTAGAAATTGTGATGTAACTATTAGTGATATTAATGTGCAGCCATCCTCAGGTAGTGAAGATTCATTTTTTTTTAAATTTAGCCTATGGGGTAGGATGTAGTCAGAAAAGAAAATACTCGAAAACATTTTGCATAATAATTAGGGGAAAATCTCGGGAAAAGCAGGGCAATGATAAGTGATATTAAAGTGCAAGCATCTTCAGATCGTCATATTCAAATTTGTCAAAAAAAAAAAATTAAGTAGATATTTGAATTTATAGAAAAATAGGACTAGTACTTGGCTCCTTCCTTCTTATTACAAATATAATATGACACATGTGGATGCGTTTGTTTATGCAGTACTAGAAATTTACCATGTTTTGATTGTTAATGGGGTTATCGTTTTTCTCAGGGGAAATCTAGTTTTCCACTAGTTATACTTTTGTTATTGGGTTTTGGTTTAGGTTTTATTTTGGTCTTCTCGACCAAAGTCAATAAAATACTCACAAACACATTGCATACATGGGGATTGCGAACACAGCTAGAGTTACACTCTACTTATATATAGTTATATTTCTTAAAATTTGCTGTAGAAAATTTTACCTATACCAAAAGCATCAAAACGTACGACTTTTAAACACTATACACAACCATAAATTAAAAACCAGACTTTTTGACATCATAGACAACTGCTTCTTTAATAAAAAAGGAACTTCGCATACTTCGTCAATCGTCATCTGCAAACATTTTGTTAAAAACATTTTAATTCTACTTATTAGTACCTAGAGGTTGATACTAAACAAATGCTTGAGTTTTTTAATTGACAATATCTATGTAGTTTGCGGAGTCCTAGGTCTTTAACAATCTGTTGGAATTCCCATGGGTTCTAATTGTGTCACGTTATTAGCTGACCTCTTTTTGTATTAAATGAAGCAGAATTTATTCAAAAACTTTTACCTGAAAACAAGACGTCTCTTTCTGTGGTCTTCAATCCGACTTGTAGATATATCGACGATGTTCTGTCAATTAACAATATTTTCATTTCTCCATTGATTCGATATATCCTCAGAACTGGAAATAAAAGACACCACAGTCATCTGTTTTTTATATGGATATTTTACTAGAGAGAGATATTAATTGCAAACTAACAATTAAACCTTGTGATAAACGTGCTGACTTAACTTTTCTATCGTCATTTTCCCTTATTTAGGTTGCAATAACTAGTACCATCTGCATATGAAGTTAAAGTCCCCCAGTGTATTCGATACGCAAAAGCTGATTCTACGTACGAACAATTTCTATACAAGGGAGGCTACTGATAGATTAGTTGATGATGCAAGGATAGCAACAATCTCTTTTTAATGTCAACATTTCGCGAATTCTATGGTCGATACAGTGATCTTATTTGCATACTTTTTACTCTTCCATGGCAACTGATCCCACCTCTGTTTTCAGAGGTTCGTGTTGGCTCTGGTCACAATTTGTATTGTTTAAGTGGGCTTTTAAGAGCATGGTCAGTGTTCTCATTTTAATAACTACGACAGTAACGTTCTTACAAGTACATGTAAATGCCGATAAAAAGAAAATATGCACTCGTGCATTCATGCAGTGCCACAACACACACTTTCCTCACTCTTTTTGGTCTTCAACAGGTGTATTTACTAAGAATAGTCATCATATTGAATATAAATTGTTCTTGTAAAACACACACACACACAAACCATAAAAAACTATAACCCAACACCACCAAATCAAACATCTGTGACCGTCCATCAAAAATGGTTAAGTTAAAATTAATTCTTACTTTGCCAGAGTTTTATCGCACATCAAATGTTATTGACGTCTTTAATTCAATTTTACCAAAATTTGAATCATAAAAGTGAATGGAAATGATTGGGTACATCCTATATTAACCTTTTTCTTCATTGATACCTTAAAAATATTAAGTTTATGTGATACCAGTCGATTGCAATGTGATCGATGAATTTGTAATGTGATTTAATAAATTCAGGGAATATTTTCCGTACGTAGTCAAATCCTTTGATCCAGGTAATTCATAAGCTATGTACATAATTCACAGAAAATACCTGTAGATTTGTGTTATCGTGTAACGGGTGATAAAAAAATACGATTAATTCTTAGACGAGTTAATTATGGGTTAATGTATTGTGGACGTTTAATCTACTTTGATGTTGGACATAGATTAGTTACATCATGGGTCGTATTTACCTCTATCCAATATCTTTTATATATGTATCAATTCTACACGTAATAAACGAATGTATAAATCTCATTTTCAATAACTTTTTGGTCTTTTTAGTTATTCGTGAAAATCGATTTAAATAAATATTTGTTAGAATAGTAATGTCTTTTGAATGAAAAAAAAAATAAAAAAAGTTTACAAATGCGATTCCCATCTTCACCGAACACTGTGAATAATATCTTGAATATTCAAAAAATAAAAATGGTTCGAAGGGGAAATCAACCTATGGGTGATGTTTCTAGACAATCTATTTCATTCATACAGGTGTATAAACTTAATTTACCAATACAAACCCAAACATTAAAAGGATACAAGAATTAAGTAAACTGGGCAAAATTTAGATTGATTGATAGACAAACGCCGATTCAGCATTATTTCTGTCATCTCGGCGGGAATTCTTTTTAGAAGAATCATTGATTAAGGTCAATAGTGTAGTTAACTGTAGATCTTTATGTAAGATACTGTATTTAGAAGCAGCTGCTTCAGACTCCACAAATTAATTGCAATGATGTTTATTTCCCATTAAAAAACAATAACTATTAGGCCTACATGACATTAAAAAAGCTTTAAAGTTTTAAATAATAATACAAGAATCACCTTTAGATTGGTCATCTGAACAAGTTGCAAAATTTTTAGACGCACGCGCAAGAAGTACCGACTCAATGTTATTAAGAAAATGTGAAAACTGTGCAATGTAAGATTTCAAAATAAGAAGTTGCAATATTTTTTGCACAATACAATTTTTGCAATACATGTATGTATTGTGACTAAAATGCTAAACAACGTAGGACATGCTAATTCACCATTTAATGTAACTAGAGTTACAAAATGAAAGACATGATTAAAGGTTTCTAAATTTAACCGATGTTTTTCTGTTACTCACCACTAATAAAATTCTTAAAGTAGTATGACTTTGAAAGCTTGGTAGAAAGTTTGACATCGCCTTGTAGTAGTGTTCACTTCTCTGGTTGAAGGACATTTTCTTCATTTAAAACATAATAAAACATGTTTCAATGAACATTAATTCATAATAAATTAGTGGTTAAATACTCACGTTCAGAAAAAATGTCCCCTCCCTGAATGTTATGCTCACCTGACTGGAAGTGGGTTACAGCTGAAATAACTTTTCATTGCAGCCCGGAGGACCGGGCTGCTCTATACATATAAGTTTAAGTGTTGGTATATGGGGATTGAGGTGGGAGAAGTTATTCAGAATCAAAGGTTTTCTAAACATTAAAAACATTGTTTATCAGAATGTTCTTTCCCTTTATAAATTACGAGAAACACAATATATTTACTTCCATAAAGTGAATCTGTAAAAATATATATGTTTTTCATATTTAATATATAAAGTTGCTTATCATTTACTATCGAAAAAACGACAGGTCCCTTTTTTTAGAACATCGAATTTTACTTATCGCATAAAAACGTAAAAACGTACTTTACACAGTTCGTGTTTTATATTCTTAAAGTGAAAGACATTTTTGAAAATAGGTGATGCATGTGTCTCGTTTCAATTTATATTTTATGCAGCCAACATTTACTTGAGGAATTGATAAAGTTTAAAAGGGTATCGTTTTTGTTCGATTTTCATCCGACTATAAGTTTTCAAAATATTCTCGACTATCGTCTCCATCATTTAGATGCATGCCTTTGTCACACATATCGAAGCGGTTTGATGATCAAGACTCATTTCCATTGTTTACTTTATTTATTTCCCGGGCGACAATTGATGGTTACATCAATGTTTTCTTGTATCTAATTGTATCACATTTGAGGTACTCAATCCAATTTTTATCCAATGTAGAAAAATAATTTTTTATCTTCACCTAGGTAACCTGCAGGTGAATATAACGTGGTATTTTTTTCCCTACAAGTTGGATCTCATCAATCAGAGAGCTAGGAGTTAGTTATTCAATCATTATTTGACCAATGATAGATTAGGAACTTCCAAACTTGTCAATGTAGATATGCTTATTTTCTGTCATCACTGCGTTCAGGCAGGGCTTCAACAGTTCAGTTTATTAAGAGACAAACGTCTCAAAGACAATATTTACTATCATGTACATGTACATACAATAAACATGTACTAATAAACATTTACTAAGTAAATGAAATTACAAATTGTCATCAAGTGTGTAGCATCTTTAAACATACATGAATAACACATAATAATTTTTGGACTTTATAAATTGTTTTAAGAAACACAGAAACAACCATGAAGTATATAAGTTGAATGCCGACTATAGAGATTGATTACTTTACAATAAAGTGAGAGAGAAATATCATGTTTAAATCATTGAAAGCTTAAGCTATGAATCTTAATTCCTGCAGCAACATAACCAACTTTACAGTATGCAAGATAAAATATCATTGTTTGCACTTTGGAAGTAAGGAACAAAATTAAGTTGTACAATAATCTTAGAGTTGTCTATAATATCAAATAAATGTGAAAACTTAGAGATTCTTCACCAGAACGTAGACAGTTGTATCATATTGGGCTCTATAACCCGAGAAAGAGCATCCCGTAACGAATGGTTCCCTGTTCAACGCTTCGATTTATTTGAAACCCATGTAGTGCATTTTTTAGCTCTACTGATCACAGTCAAGATGAGCTTTCACACTGATATATGTAAAGTTTTTTCCCTTTTCTTTACTTTTTGTCCGATTACAATAAACTAATTCTCTTAATTCAAATCACTTCCTCGTGAACCTTCATGAAAAGACTCAACACATCAAAAAACTATATCAGATGAAGATTTAATGCCCATGATAAGAAATCATGACGCCGACAAAACTTATCTGTGTTCATAAAAATGTTAAATAGAAAAAGAATTTTTAATACCTTTCCACATTCCTGAAATCCGTTTTCTAACAGCTTGCTTAGTATTTTTGTTTTGGATTGTTTGTTTGTTTGTTTTTTTTCCTTCTGATTTTGTTTTTAGAATAAAAGTTTAGAATGAATATCACATGATAAATGAATGGATAAGTTGCAAGAGACAAATGATTTACTTGTCATGAACACTGTTGTTTACAGTAATGCTCAGTATTACCATGGTTAAAAAGTATATAAAATTGTTTCATGACGCAACCCCTTCTACCGTCTTTATTTAAAATCTGGTACAGATATAAAAAACGCCAATTTTTTCCCTTTCAAAATAAAGCTTTTAAGATAGTCAAAAAATGTGGTGCACTAATTTCGAATCTTAAGCTGTAAATGATTACATGACATTTATAACCATTTACAATTAGTAAAAAAAACCATCTAGATTTATCTTCTGACTCTTATCCCCCGCTTTTATATTTCCCTAGCTTTTATACTTTCAAAGACTTCAGAGAACCTTGGATCATATCAAAATGCATGGAATGTAAACTGTTGGGCGAGAAAAGTTTAATTTCAAGCTCTATTTTGAGACTTATTCATTCAATGAAATATTTCTCTATATGCATAACCGCGACCAGATATTAAGATAATGTATATTTTAATTAAGATGATGTACATGTACTAAGAGTTAGAATTCCTGGTTTAAGATATCCTTAACGTAATAATTGTAAGTTGAAGAGGTGCAGTCTCATCGGAGACTGTTTCTTACATTGTTATGTTCATTCTAAAATGTGCCTCAGACTAATGGGAATTATTCATCGCAGGAGATCTATATCTTTTTGCAATGTAGAATACAATCAATGAGGCTTTGGTTTTCAAGAAATCGAAGGGACTTAAACGCGTCAAGTTGTAATAAGGCGGTCGAACATTCTTTTCATGCAATCTGTGCAAATTGCTTAGAGAATATTGATTTAATTTTGATTACAATAATCTAACAGCCTAAACAAAAGTATGTTTTTGACAGATGGTATAAATTTGTACCAAAATCATTTTAAATTAGACGTACTAAGATGCAATATAATTTTTATTTGCGCTTGAAATCGATCAGTCCTCAGGAACCTATTTTTTTTATTTTGTGTAATATCTGATTGCTCTTGATATTTCAAGAAGTTTTACACCCAATAAATAAGTTCTAATATCCGTTAAAAGATTAACCAATAATTTACACGCGAAAGAGCCCAGGTCTGCTCGTTAGAAATCGGTGAAAAAGCAATCAATATGCTGTATTGAAATGGATTTCCGTACACCACATTTTTGTATGAATTAAATACGTGCCATGCAATAAAATCTATACGTTCTTGAACTCTGGCCAGTGATTTGTATAATTCTTACCACAAATGAAAGGTATGGACCTCGTTGATAAGGTCATCATAAGTGATATTCTTTTGAGCATACTGTAGAAACACAAATTTTCGTGGGGATGAAATTTCGTTGATTTGTCATCTAAAAAGGTTTCGTGGGCATTTAATTTCGTTGTTTCGAAAGTATCCCTATTCAATATATAGTCATATAAAAATTTCGTGTGGGATTTAATTTCGTTGATAATTGTAAACAACGAAATAAACGAAATTTAATCCCCAACGAATATTTCTGCTTTTACAGTACGTAGTATTACAAGGGACAGTAATTTCAGTGAAATAAATGTTAATTTGTAGTTAACAATGAAAATACTTGGACGGAAATGAGTTAAAAATCGCTTTTACTAACAATCTCGCTCAGGGTTAGCCCTGATAGTCATGATCCCCTTTATTTTATATTTATGAAAAAAACCCTAACTTTTTATTGTTTTCATGTTAGATACTATTGAAGCCTTTCAAGTTGTTGATGTTCTTTTTGACTACATGCGATTTCCAAGATAATTATCTCCTTTATTGATTAGTACGGCTGGCTACAACATTAGAAAGGTGGGAATACATGTATGATGTTACTGTGTTTGTAGCAATTCTCACACTGGAGACTTACTGGCAATGAACAAACTGACATGCACGAACGAAGCTTTCAACTAATGGTAAAGAGTGTGGAGTCGGAATCTGTACTTAACAATCAGGGAAATTATTTTCTCATTTCATTTGACTCTTTATTATTCTAAATTTTTAGTGATTTTATTTTTTCAATACCATGATTTTCTAGTGTTACAAATCAACAAAAATTGCATGACAGAAATTTAATTTACATTTATTAAAACATTTGTTGTGCATGTTGTTCTATATTGAAAATACGATGAATGAATGAAATGAGAACACACTCCCATTCCATCAAACTTCTTTTTCCTCAAAGTTATAATGTATCCACATCCTAAAATTTTAATGTTACAGAAAAATAGTGCTTAATATGTATTTTGTGCATTAATTAAAACTATAGGGACATAATATTAAACCAAGAGTTATTTTAATATAATGCTTATAACAACTTTTCTAGCTCACCTGAGCTAAACAAAATTTGTCCGTTTCTGTCCTCGTAGTCGTAAACTTTTCACATTTTCATCTTTTCAAGAACCACTTAGCCTATTTCAACCAAACTTGGCACAAAGCATCCTTTGGTAAAGGGGATTCAAGTTTGTTCAAGTGGAGGGTCACACCCTTTTCCAAGGGGAAACAACAAACAAATAGTGAAAATTGGGTGGGGGTTTAAAAATCTTATAACCACTGGGCCAGAAAAGATGAAACTCATGTGAAAGTTTTCTGACAAAATCAAGGTTCAAGTTTGTTCAAATCATGATCCCTGCGGGTAGGGTGGGGCCGCAATGGGCGATCAAAGTTTTACATAGAAATATATAGGGAAAATCTTCTTAAGAACAGTAAAGCAATGATTGGTGATATTTATGTAAAAGCATCCTTAAGTAGTGTATATTCAAGTTTGTTCATATCATGACCCCTGGGGGTTAGGAGGGGACAAAGTGGGCGATCAAGATTCAATTTGAATAAATCAGCCCCCCCCCCCCCATTACCCAAAGGGAGGGAGTCCATGTATTTGTGCTCACATATATTTACCCTTTTCAATAGCAAACTGATTTCTGCTTTTTTTCTAGCAAATGTGCTCAGGTGAGCGATATGGCCCATGGGCCTCTTGTTGCTGATTTTAATTGGACTTGCTCAAATAAAAACTATATACAGGGATTTAATTGCTGCATGTTTATTTTGTCATTTTACACCAAAAAAAGCTTTCGTAAAAGACTTGGAAATTTGCATTTAGTTTTATTCTATCGAGATAAAAGGTTCAAAGAGAAATTTAATTTATTTTGTTTTGTTTTCAGGATGTTCAGGGCAAACGCAGATATAAGAAACATGTTCGTACGTTTTCAACACTTAAAGACAGAGGATGAAATCCGTGTTAGTGAATTAGTAGAGAAACATGCTATATCTGTGATGGGGACTCTGGATGAACTAATATCCAACATTGATAATGTGGACTATGTGTTAGATGTACTCAAAGCCACAGGTCAAAGTCACATGAAATTTCCCGGATTTCAAACAGAGCTGATATGGGTAAGTCTTTCAAAATTCGATGTGAACCAACAACGTTTTAAAATACATAAGTAAAATGAAATAACATTGATAGTATTCATCATAAATAACTTTTCCATTTCTTTACAAATGTACTTTTATGACCTCTCATAGATAAACATGCAGTTTTAAATGCTACTCATTTCTACGATTGACTATAGGATCCAAGGAGGGAAAACATTGTCGCTGACTTTAAATTTTTTTCCAATCGCGTGTTCATGGGACTTGGTAGTTACGACATCTGTTCGAGCAGCAATATTTAATCAATATGTTAGGTCTTTGTACTGGCAGCTTACACGAAATAAAAAACACCACGATTGCCTCTCTGATTGAGATGTGAAAATTTACCAGTTGATTGAATACAAACTTAACCTAGGGCTGACGGATCGGTTACTAACTTGGTCATTTATTATCGAAAGTTTATATGTATGCAGTGTGAGTTAATTTTTCCTTAGACAAAAGGACATTTTTGACCTTGATCTCTAGCAAGATACGTGATTTAAGGTTATTGTTTGTTTGTTTATTATTGTTTAACGTCCCTCTCTAGAAATTTTTACACATATGGAGACGCCAAATTTTGACCTATACTCGGCACTAAGGGCCACTGAGCAGTGAGGGACCTTTTTCTTGGCAGCACCTACTGCGACACGGGACCTCGGTTTATACCGGTCTCCACGTCCCACAGTGGGATTCGAACCCGCGACGTAAGGATCAACTCTTTACTCCGCGACTCTAGACCAAACGTTTTAATCACTGCGCCACGTGGGCGACTATAAGGTTATTGAAATTAGCACTAAGTGTTTGAAATATGAACCAGAGGGCCAAAGAGAGGAAAAATATACAACTGACAACTTAATAATCAAGCATATTGCCGGACTTGTAGCTTGAAATCATGTTGTGATTATATTTTGTGCTAATACATTATTTTTCATCAACTTCTTTCAGGAAATGGAGAAACCCTTCTTAGAAGCTGTTAAAATCACACTAGGAGATCGATATAGTGACAATATGGACACGATATACAGAATAACAATAAAGTTCATCTTAGACAGTTTAATTAGATTAAGTACTGCTCCTGTTAGCAATTCGGTCTCATGAGAGCGTCGTTAGGTATGTATGGAGATCATATGGCCAATCAAGGAAGTGATGTCTTGCGCTGGCATTAGATATGGGGCTGTTCTTATGAGTATGCGAGACAATTTCTTTAATCCTTTCTACGTTAAGAGTAGGAAAGTGTCGTTCGTGCGATCTAGCTGCTGAATATGTGGAGATGTCTGTCTTGTGTAATTAATGTTTGAGTATACGCCTTACAGTTTAAGAATGTATTATAAACACAGGTGACATTAATATTGTCGTGTTTTTTTTCATTTCACAAATCAAACTAATATGTTTATCTGTAAATTTATCAAATATTTCTAATAATAAAATTGAAAAAAAAGAATTTTTTTTTTAAATTCAATACAGGCATTCCTGCAGTATTAATACATGTGTATTGCCGTGATTTACTGAGTTTTGGAATTGTAACGAAGTGATGGAAACACTGCATATGTAATTTAAGGTCAAGCTTTTCAAGCAAACCCTCTTTTCCCCGTTTGATTCACTCTTTAGATCAATTGATCCAAAGGTTTAAGTGAAGTTTTTGAATAAACATTAATATTGGTTCGTCTGTTAACATCTTCGACAGAGCCAATAGATCATTTATAAGCAAGCTTGTCACAAGCATCTTTGGGTGAAGGGTCTACTTTAGTTTAATTCAAATGAAGAGACAAAAAGAAAAGAGAAGCTTACAGTGAACCTGAAAGTATTCATTATGGGGCCATCTTTAAAAAAAATGTTTTTTGCCCTTCCCCGACCGACTGGCTAAAAAGGGTCCGACTTAAAACTTTTTTTAACCTTCAGGAATCAGTTATTTTTTTATGCATTCTGGAAAATAGATTTTGAAAACTCAGCATATATTTTGGTATTTTTGAGAAAAAAAATTACCTACCTTCCGACCCAATTTTTTTCATCCCGAGTCGGAAGAGGGCAAGCACACATTATTTTTAAAAAAATGGCCTGGGTGATTTAATGAAATTTATGGAGTTAACGAACAGTATTCAAGCTCAAAAGTCCATTTAAACAATAAAGGAGTACAGTTAACACGGATCTAAAATTTACTTTAATTATGGACCCTGGGATAAGGTTCGGTCACAAAAGGGGGTGAAAGTATTACAAGGCAAAATATAGGAGGGAATCTTTTCAAAATATTCTTAAGGATGACGTTTACTCATACGACAAAAAATCCACTGAAAGGAAAGAAAAACCACCAACTGTACATTGTAAACCCAAGATGGTAGCGGTATTAGGATTGTCAAATAATTATGTTTTTCCAAAACATTTGTTGTTATAATTTGATACCCAACCTAACCCAAAGGCCAAGACTTGAAAAAGACAAAAAAAAAAAAATGAAATTGTACTATCAGGGTATGCTTGCATACATGTAACAGTATGATGTATATTCTTGACCTGTTGTTCTTGAAAGGATCCTCAAAGTATGTCTCATAGGGCTAGGATAAGGCTAAAATAAGTATTCAAAATATATAGGAAACGCCAAGAAATCTTTCAAAACTATCAAGGCCACACTAAATCATATTGATATGCAAAATTCTTGGGTCAGGAGTTCTGGTAAAAGCGCTCTTGCTCATTAAAATGTTGTACTCTGTTTCCTAGATGCTTAGGAACAGAGAAGATTTTAAAGAATTAATGCATTTTCACCATGAAAGACTGAGACTTCATACGTGTAAGTCTAGGAGGTGAATTCCCTAAATTTCTCGCTTTTTACGTCATCAGTTTTAGTGTTGACAAATTTTCTAAGGGTTCCTAGAACTTGCTGAGCGGCATCTACACGTTAAGTGTAAACTTGTAGCTTTTATAATAAAAATTAGTCAATTTATGTGTGAAAATGTGATTGTTGTACATTTTTTCAGAGCACTTTTTAATCATGCTTTGTTTACTAACTAAATAAAGTCAGACTAATTGTCACAAAATTTGATATCACAAAACTACTAAAAAGTTGAAACAGAGACATCGAATGCAGTGTACACGTTCATGTTACACATCATTAAAAGCTCAACAAACAAATACAAAAACGTATACGTGTACATCAAAGTATAATTATACACGTACATGTACAAGTTTATTATCTCAACCTCTCTATTCAATATAGTCACATCCTAACATCAGAACCCCTGACCCAAAAATTTCACAATTTTGGATTAGGCACCTTGCTCATAACTATGCATTTAGTTAACCCAGGCGAAGAGATTAGATATTCAATAAATTATATAATGCATTTTCACTTAATAATGAACAGAGTCCCGGCATACAATAACCAATCGAGCCCCGCCATAACCAGAACCTCTGAGCCAGGGCTCGTGAAATTTAAAATTTTGGAAGAGACACCCTTTTTTATCATACCCATGCATTTGCTATGTTTGCTAAATACCCAGGGCTAGAGAAGAAGAATGCATTTACACTTTTTAATTAAACAGTTATAAATATGTCAAATTATAATTATTTATTTTCCTCCTAGGAAAATAATGCCTCTATTTAAATTAATGCATCATGTGACACGGTCGCTACTTCACTTCAAACTGATAAACAAAAATGATGAGAAACAAAAAAAAAGAAGAGGTAGGCCGTTTGGTATACATATAACTTTGACATTTATATCAAACGACGTCTAACGCTTAAGGTCAAGATCTAGCAAATGACTTCAGACTAACTTTTTGGTGCTAGATCCATTATGACGTCATAATCAATTTTTACTTTCTTTTTCCCGTACTTTACGGCTCTAATAGAATTATGTAGAAAATAAAGTATTTTCATGCAATTCAATTTGAAATCATGTGAAAAGTAATCCCGATACCTATATTCAATTTAATATTATTTTAAAGAAGAGGCCAAGAACGTACAAATTATCGTTTTCTAAGAGACTGTAGGCAATCTGGATATATTTTCTTTGTCTGATATGGAAAAAACTCCCGTATTCATGTCTGGTTTTCTTAATTTTTCATTGAAAATGACAGTTTAAAATATGATTTTTCACCTTGTTCGTCTACAAATTATGCCCCGAAACACATTATTTGACCAAGCTAAAGTTATAAAGCATCATTCAAGGATTTTATTTCTCAAATTTGAGAAATCTGTAGGCACCTTTCATTTACTAGATCTTGACCTTAAAGCAACTTATCTTTTAATTATAAAAGCAACCAGTATTAACCATCTACTCTGTAATGACAGGTATTAACCTTTTATTCATAATCGTAGTCAAAATGCAACGTACCTCACAAGATTTTTTCCGCGTGTCTATATACTGTTTGCGCACTTCCTTCATCAATAATCATGAAAAGGCTGAATTCCGAATTGCATGCAGATCTTGCGTAATTGTTTTGTAATTACAACGCCTTAAAAGATCATAAAACAGACCATAAAAGAGCCATTGAAATTAATCTGTTCTAGAATCGAACAAGTCCCAACATTATTCAAATAATGTTTAGTTTAGAAAAATGCCACATTAAATAGTTATGACTTTAAATAATTAAGATAAACAATTTATACACTTATTTTAAAACTATGCGGGGAACATTCAAACTGTTATCGCGATGTAGTGGTGAAGACCTGGGAAACTTTTGCTCGAGTCCGAATGCCAATGTCTTTCCGACTATAGAGGCACACCAATTTGACTGTCCCAAAAGCAAGATGTGTTTTTTAGCTCTACTGGTCAGAGACCAGAAGAGCTTATGCGATAGTAAGGTGTCCGTCTTCCGTCCATCAACGCGACATTGATGTATCGACGACGTATTATCAATTTACAATAGTTACTTCTATTCATTTGTAGAAATATCCCAGTAAACTTGAAATAGAAGACACTACAGAGTCTGCCACATCTGTTTCACAATGAGATGTTTCATTCAGTATAGACGATAATGGCCAGCTAACAACTAAACTGAATGACAAACGAAATTACTTCAGCTTTTCCATCGTCAACTTTTCTTTATTTATGTACATGTAGTAATATCCCGCTATCACCTGCATTTGGTGATAACATTTCCCAACTTACTCAAGAGCATGCTGGATGGTCAATCTTTAAGACAGAGGCGGGCTACTGACAGATAAGTTGATGTCACAGGGATTTCAACAACCCCGTTTAAAATCAGCATTTCATAAATTCTATGGTCATTATAATGGTCTTGTTAGCAAATACATTTATAACCTACTGCTGGGTCGTAGTTTCATACAAATTGTCAGGCCTTTGTTTTAATATTGAATTTGACCACAGAATATTCCGCATACCACATCAATACACATGACTCACGTCAGGTGTGTCCGATCACGTAGGATGCTTTCTCCTCCTAGGCATCTGATTTCCAGAAGTGAAAAAAGAATTAGATAGATTACATGATCAGTACGTACTGGTCCCTGCTGACAAAGCAGGTAACAACATTGTCTTTGTTTGTAAGGCTCATTATATTAAATGTATTTTAGAGGAACTTGGATTTAATTCTACAAGTGGTAATCCAACTTATACTCGTAGTTCCCTTTCTAAGGAAGAAATTCTTCAAAATCATATGTCAGTTTTGAATATTTTTAATATTCCAAACAACCAAAATGAATTTGAATTACCAATTTATACTGGATTCAAACTTCATAAAAATCCTTACAAACAAAGATACATAGCGGGTTCCAGTAAATGTTCAACCAAGCCTCTTTCTTTACTCCTCACTAAGATATTAACAGTGGTGAAGGAGAAACTTCAAGAGTACTGTGCAACAATATATTCGAGAAGTGGTGTAAATCAGATGTGGATACTTAAAAATTCCAAGGAACTTTTGGAAAATTTGAAATCAAAAGATTTTACCAAAATCAACAGCTTAAAAACTTACGACACTTTTCTACTTTATACACAACCATTCCCCACGATAAATTAAAGTCCAGGCTTTTTTTATATAATTGACAGCTGCTTTTTCAATAAAATGAAACTCGTAAATATACTTACCTTGTCATTGGTCATTTGCAAAATTACTTTGTTAAAAAAACATTCTGATTGTACACACAAGTACTATGAAGTTGACATTAAAAAGATGCTTGAGTTTCTGATTGACATTATATATGTGGTTTTTGGAGACCAGGTCTTCCAACAATCTACTGGAATTCCCATGGGTACCAATTGCGCCCCGTTATTAGCAGACCTTTTTTGTATTCATATGAAGTAGAATTTGTCCAAAATCTTGTACGTGAAAAGAAGAAAACACTTGCTGTGGCCTTTAACTCGACATTTAGATATATCGACGATGTATTGTCAATTAACAATGGCTATTTCCATTCTTATGTCGATACGATATATCCTGGTGAGCTTGAGATAAAAGATACCACAGCGTCTGATACATCTGTTTCATATTTGGATATTTTACTTGAAAAAGACGTTAATGATAATCTAACAACCAAGCTTTATGATAAAAGTGATGACTTTAACTTTTCAATTGTCAACTTCCCTTACTTATGCAGCAATATATCTTCATCACCTGCATACGGGGTTTATTTCTCTCAAGTGATTCGATACGCAAGAGCATGCTGTACATATGAACAATTTCTAAAACGAGGTAAATTATTGACAAACAAGTTGATGAAACAAGAATATCAGCTGTCTCGTTTAAAGTCATCATTTCGTTAGTTCTATGGTCGATACAATGACCTTGTCAGCAAATACAATTTATCATTGAGTCAAATGCTGACTGACGTTTTTCATACTAATTGTTAGGCCATTATTTACACACTGAATTGTCGACGGATTTTTCCGTTATTTCCCGATCATGACAAGGAGCACACGGCGGGTGTGACCGGTCGGCAGGGGATGCTCACTCCTCCATGGCACCTGATCCCACCTCTGATGTTTAGAGGTCCGTGTTTGCTCTGCTCCTATTTTGCATTGTTTAATGGACTTTTGAGCTTAAATACTGTTCGTTATCTTCATTTCATCCTACCTCTGGAATTTCCTTGGGTCCGTGTTTAATCCCTTTTCACAGATCTGAAGTGTTTATAAATTGTTTTAGAGGTGTGTCCGGTCACGTAGGATGCTTTCTCCTCCTAGGCATCTGATCCTACCTCTGGAATTTCCTGGGGTCCGTGTTTAATCCCTTTTCACATATCTGAAGTGTTTATAAATTGTTTTAGAGGTGTGTCCGGTCACGTAGGATGCTTTCTCCTCCTAGGCATCTGATCCTACCTCTGGAATTTCCTGGGGTCCGTGTTTAATCCCTTTTCACAGATCTGAAGTGTTTATAAATTGTTTTAGAGGTGTGTCCGGTCACGTAGGATGCTTTCTCCTCCTAGGCGTATGATCCTACCTCTGGAATTTCCAGGGGTCCGTGTTTATGCCCTCTTCACAGATCTGAAGTGTTTATAAATTGTTTTAGATGGATCACTGTTCGTTATCTTCACCTTTTTCAATTTAGATTTTCATGAAACTAATAAGACAAGAGGCCCAAGGGCCTTAACGGTCACCTGAGTATAATGTAACGATCCATAAATTAAAACAAAAGAAGTTGATAAATAAAACTATGTTGCCCAAAGCAAGAGAAAGAATGAACAGGGATCAGCAAAATATTAATTAAGTACAAATCTTAAAAATGATCTATTTATTTGCTTATATTTTTCCCCATTTGTCACTATCCTCATGCGAACTAAACAGAACTACATGTATAGTTCAAGAGCACTATTTGTTAACACATTTCAGTCGCCCTCACATTGGACTCTCTTAGTCTTCGAAAATTATTTATTGTACAAAGATACGGTATTTTTGTCCCATTTTCATTTTTCTATTATTTAAAAGTTTACCTGACCATCAAAAACTATGAAAGTACTTTTGTAATAAATATTATTTAAAAAAAAATCTTGTTTAATTCTGCTATTCAATTTACCTTTTAACTTACATTATTTACAGTGATTAACTATTACATGTGAATAGCAAAGGGGAATAACTTCTTTCAGTAGAAATTAATAAAGTGACCAAATTTCATGATCTGTTAAATTATAAGTACGCTAAAGTCATATTTGGACTTGCCAAGTTTTGCAAAATTTTATTGTCAGTAATAAATTAATAATAACAAAACTATTGTGTAAAATGTGTTGTTATACATATAGATTTATTTAATACTAGCAGAGGTCCTTTATACTTTGATGTTTTTAACTATACATGTATATAGTAATTAACATTAGTGCCACTCATTCATGCTTGTATGTTATTTTGTTGTATCATTTGTATTCATATGCCCCAATTGGGGTCTTTGTCTTAAATGAAAACTTGAAACTTGAAAAGGGTATAGAATTTCAAAAAATTTGGTAAAAACACCCTTGCTTATTACAACGATATTCTATTTGCCTCCTAGATGCCCAGGAGCAGAGAAGATTTTCAAGGACATAATCCATTTTCTCATAGATTCAATATAGCCCCACCATAATACAAAAGCCCCAGAACTAGGGACCAAGATATGAAGAAGTACCCTTGCTCGTCATAACCATACATTTAGTATATTTCCATAATAGAAATGGACAGGGAAGAAGATTTTCAAAGAAATAATGAAATTCACAATTTTGAAAGAGGCACTCTTCCTCATCATAACTATGTACTTAGTTCATCGGCTTAATACCCAGGAGCAGAGGAGAAGATTTTCATAGAATTAATGCATTTTCACTATATAATCATTAGAGCCCCGCCCTTACACAAGAACGCCTGACCCAGGGGCCATGAAATTCACAGTTTTGGAAAAGGCACTCTTCCTCATCATAACTATGTTCTTAGTTCTTTGCTAAATACCCAGGAGCAGAGGAGGAGATTTTCAAAGAATTAATGCATTCTCACTATATAATCAATTACTGGGGCCATGAATTTCACAATATTGGTAGAGGGCTCAATGCTTATTACAATCATGCCAACAAAATGACTACTTGATGTCCAGGAATAAATAAGACTTTTAAAGATTGTATTAATTTTGATGGTTTTAGAAACACCCCTCAGGCCCCAGGGCGCAGGGACCATGAAATTTACAAATTTTGTTTCCCTTCACCCATAGATGCCATATGCTAAAGTTGACTGAAATTGGTTCAGCGGTTTCAGAGAAGAAGCTGAAAATATTCAAATGTTAACACACGACTACGGACGAAAGCGGGTAGCAATAGGTCACCTGAGTGACTCAGGTGACCTAAAAATCACAGAAAGAAAACTAAAAAATCAAGTTATATTTATGGGTGAGCAAAAACAGCTAGTGGTGCCCCAAATTTTGCAAGAGAATTTCTTTTGATCAATTACATAAATAAAGGTCTTCAGGTCATTCTGGCATACAGCAAACTGCAGATTTGATTAAACGGATGATTCTACCGACCTGGTATCGATAAATCTATCAAAAGATGATGCGTTTAGTTTGACTTCTAATTAGGTGTACACAAAGTCCTGGGTTTCATGAAAGTCCTCCAACAGTTCTATGCCTCCTCTGCCCCATTACAGTGTGCGCTATTGACAGACCTGGTCCCTTGCCTGTAACTGAAAAGAAGAACAAATACATCATCGTTTGCCTGTAACTGAAAAGAATAACGAATACATCATCGTAATCGGTGGTTATTTTATAAATTGAAAAGGGGCATATGCTGTCCCTAATCATACAGCTCAAACAGTTGTGGATAAGGTAAGTCTCAGAAGTTTTTCAAAAAAATAAGGTTGTCCATAACAAATACATACAATGATCCAGAATTTCAAATTAAGTTTGTGAAAAATATGGAGGTGTAAAAACTAGAACAAATGCAAAATCTGACGGATTAATGGAATGCTTTAATAGAATATTTATTCAAATGCTTTCAATCTTTGCTCATGATAATTAAAAGAACTGATGATCATCTTTTTTATCTTCTCATGACATACAGAGCATAAAAGCACTCACTGTATCCATAATTTATTAATGTTGGGAAGGAAGATTAAATGTCCCATTTACCTCATGGTTGGAAATCCCCCAAGGACACTGACATCAATGTCCTGTTTTGTACGTAGAATTGCTAAAATATGTTGTTGTTTTTTTCAGTTCGCATATAAAAACCTGGGCATTGCAGCACAAAAACAAAAGACAATTATGACCAAACAAGTAAATGCAAGAAAGTATAGAGTGGGATTGAGAATGTGGCGTTGGTATCCCTTAACAGCAACACAGAAACTAGGTTTGGGTTGGACAGATCCCTTTATCTTAACAACAAAAATAATGTCACTTACACAATTTCTAAAGAAGGGCAAGGTCTTTAAACGCACATGTTGATCATCGAATCCGTATTAAGGTGTTGATCACAACATAGAGATAAAAGAAACAAACCAGGAAACGTGTTGAAAATATAAGTTGTGAAGAAAACTAGTGTTTCACAGAAATTTTCATTTTTAGTACTTGCGGCAACACTGTACGTCGAAATCTGTGTAGTCTACTTGTGTAAAGTAATATTGAAATCAAATTTCCACAAACAGCCTTCAATCCTGCATACAAATCTTTTGGAGCGATATCTTACTGACACTATTAGAAAGGTGTGCAGGATTGATGGCTGTTTGTGGAAGTTTGATTCACGACAGCAGTTGGACAGACACAGGACAAACATGGTCCCACAGAGTCTTGTCCACACTGCCGGTAAGTTGTGCCTTGTAGCGGACCCTACTTCCTGCGAAACCATCTAAAGAAAGTGCACAGGATTATGGGCTCGAGAACTTCTTCATCCTCTCCTCACAGATTCCACTCTACTGCTGCAGGCTGCAGAGAGACACTCCTTGACTCCTCTTTGGTATCCAAGTGTGGATGTCTTCCTGGGCCAGGAGAAATTACTACCAGAGACCAGGACCTACTTGGATGTGCAATACAAGAATTCCAGATTTTTAGCCACCCAGGATGGTGATGAGGAAGGAATCCCAATCCAAGACCTCCTTTAGAGATGTTCATGTAGCTGTTCCACCAATTTAGAGTTCTCCTTTGATGTTCCTGCTGTGCCTGTGTCTCCATCTCCTGCATCTATTGGACCTGTTCTTCCTGTGCCAGTTCCCCCGTATTCTGTGCCTGGCCTGAATATTTTCCCCGCCAATTCCTTGGTAATCATATCATTTCATCGTAATGAGCCTGCTGTTCCTGTTGAGTTTTCTTCCTCATTGGAACCCACTACTTCAGCTTGCAAACCTCTTCAGCCACTCCCGACTATTACTTACGGCGTATGGACAGTGTATCTTCGCCCAGGACTGACAGTGACTCTTACTCTTTCCTGGCTGCGGATCCCCGTCTTTTATTCGCTGGCGATTCCTTCTCCATGTTTATCTCCTCTGGTGTGGGTCAGGTCCTGAAGGATGCCAGGGAGAAGGCTAGGAAGAGTGTTCACGGACCTTGGACCACGTACCTCGGATTTGAATCCATCCTGAGGACAATGAGAGTAACGCTTCATGACCTTCCTCTTTCCAGACCTGGGGATCTAATGCACAGCGAGACAGTTGGCGATTAGACTTCAGTTGTAAGTACATTTAATCAGTTTGTTATGAAGGACTTTATTAATTAAAGGGAATTAATTGTTAGGATTTATAGTTAATACTTATAATATGCTTTTGGTAGGGGGTCGAGTTTAATTTATCTCAGTATAATTTACATAGTGAACATTTTTAAATGAATCATGTTTAAGTTTCTCTGTTTTATAACATATAGTGTATATATATCAGTATATATGTATGGTAATTCCTATATTACTTTTAGCTGTGTCTTCATCTGAATCATCATTGTTCATCTTTACTTAATTAGAAGTTCTGTGTCTTCATGTGAAAAGGAAATGTGTTCATTTTAATTGTTAATTATATCATTGCAAAGGTACATAGCTTATAAAAGCATTTATCGTTCGAGGACGAACAATTTTTAAAGGAAGGGATAATGTGAAATATTCGTGTTTTGAGACCCTCCCCCACTCCCTCCTTTTTTTACTGATGTGTATAGTATCATTATATTATGTTCATAATCATATTCATTTCTATATTTCAGCATAATACGTATTGATTCTCTTACAGGAATATTATATATTAACTGTAAACATTTACCAAGTTACTACAAAACTATGTTTGGTAAATACTTCTATTTCAGTTTTGGTAAATGACCAAGATTCCAACGATGTCAAATTACTTAAAAATATAATTATATTGGCAATTATTATGCATGTTTATTTTATTTCTTCTACAGTCCATTGTGTAAATTGATCGTAAATACCGTTTTGATGTGCGTCTGCCAACCACGTTGTTTTTTCTTTTGGTCAAAATACGAATTAAATTTGTAAAGTATTCTATACATCGGCAAAATTATGGGGGGGGGGATAGAGCGCCTCTCCGTGCCCCCCCCCCTTTCCTACGGTCATGAAAACTATATAAACTTTAATTTGAAATACTTCAATTTTGTATTCAATGATATGAAAAAGTTATTACAAATAGAAAAAAAATTAATTCGTATTTTAAAATACAATATTAGAAATGAATAATTAATATTCTCCATTTGCAAGTTTATTATTTTCATCATTTTAAATAAGTATCAACTTGAGAATACGATAATATATATTAAATATTCCATTTGTGTCCATTTGATTACCATTTGGGTTTCCATTTGGGTCCAATTGGGTTCCATTTGGGTAAATCGACGCACCCGTAAATCTAGTACTTCCAACTGTTCCGGATTTCGTTTTTTCATCAATCATGTTGATATCTTTATTATCGATACACAGAATTTCTTCAAAGATTTTAAGACTTGTATTCTAGGTTTATATAATTCCCAAATGCATTAATGTTTCAGAAAATATTAATAACGTTTACTATGCTGAAATGGCACTGTCACCTGCCCAAAAGCGGTGAAATCTAGTATTGTTATAAATGCAAAAAATAAAGAAAACGGAAAAGGACTTGGAAATGGAGACTGAATGTTATTTTATTATTAAGTAAATAGAAGTGTAATGAAATAAATATTATGCTTTTTTAAAATTTTGCGACGTACTATTTCGGACCAGCAAAAATTACTTGGGACCGGATTATTTTGTCTTCTTGCCGGTCCGAAAGACTGGCTATCTAAAAAAGTTTTCCACAGCTCTGAGTTGGGCATCACATGTTTCGTATTCCACTTCGGCGATGGCGTCAGTATCGTCAGCCAATTTCGTCCATACTTTCATTTTTGGTTAGGTTAAGGTTAAGCGCATTGCGCATATCCGGTAGTTCAACCTATATAAACATCGCCAGGGACTTTCAGTTTGACTTTGCAGAACGCCCGCTATCTTTAGAACTAGAACGTAACCACTGATATTTTTAGTAAAATTACAACAAATTACCAACGTTTAAAGAGTATTACTATAACGTCCATTGACCAAATTGATTTATTAAGAAATTCAATAGTTATTATACCATACAAGAATGTGACTTCGACCTGACCAACTGTACTACATCACCATTGTTTGATTATCTTATCATCCAGCAATCTACATCATATTTATTCCGTTATTAAATTAATGTTGAAACTTAATATACCCTCTGTTGTGCTCTTATTTGCTTCTGAAATGCAATATTAATGACCAACACAGGGATTTACCATATCATGTAGACAAGGATTTATTATCATTACAATTTAAGAATTAAACAAATTAGTCGCTCGCGTGGCGCAGTGGTTAGAGCGTTCGCTCTAGAGTCCTGGAGTAAGGAGTTGATCCTTACATCGCGGATTCGAATCCCACTATGGGACGTGGAGACCGGTCCTTCGTATGAGACCGTATAAACCGAGGTACCGTGTCGCAGTAGGTACTGGCAAAAAATTATCCATCACTGCTCAATGGCCCTAAGTGCCGAGTATTGGTACCGTTCTCGGTAGCTCAGTCGGTAGAGCGCTCGCTTCGTGATTGGGAGGTCTTGATTTCGAATCTCGGCCGCGACTGACCTAAGTCGAAAAAATATGGATAGCAACTGTTTCTTCGCCATGCGCTCGGCACTTTGAAGTGAAAGTTGCGGGTCTTTCGGATGAGACCTTAAAAACCGAGGCCCCTTGTCACAATAAAGATCCCTCACTGCTCAATGGCCCTGAGTGCCGAATAAAGGTCACAATTTGAAGCCCTTCACCGGTATATGGTGACGTCTCTATATGAGTGAAAAATTCTCGAATGGGACGTAAAACAACGTACAATCAATCAATCCCAGTATAGGTCAAAATTTGCAGCTCTCCACCGGCAAATGGTGGCGTCTCCATACGAGTGAAAAATTCTCGAGAGGGACGTTAAACAATAAACAAACAAAAAACCAACCTTTTCCATTGGAGGTTTGATCATTTTTGAAGCCTCAAACCCCGGACCCGTTACAGAAGTTTTGGTGGCAGCGGTGCAGAGTTGGCGAAAGACACCGACCCGCCGGCGATCTCCGGTAAATTTCGTCTAAATCCGATAGATTTTAGAACCACGCCGGACACCGTGTCCGGTAGATTTTTCAGAATAATTAATAGTAAAATAATGAAAGATACGAAATAATGCATTCTTTTTCAAAATTTGTTCATTTTTAGATGATAATATTGAAAATATTAAAAGTATTCAGGCGATTTAAATATTTTAGCGAATCAAAATAATCCGGTATCGAGTCGGCAAGTAGACATGTCCTATGATGTGGCCAATTAAATGGACAGAATCAGTAAAAGAAAGTCGCCGCCGAAAGCTGATACTGATAGCTCAAAAGAATCCAAATTTCTGTAAAATTATTTAAAAGGCTACTCCTCCTACAGTTTTGGTCTGATTGCAATAAATCTTGCCACAAAAAGAGACTAAACCAAGGATCATTATTCTATTTATTGCTGTTGCAAAGTTTCAAGTCCTACTTTTATCTTCCTCTATAAGTACAAATAATAGAGCTACAGTCTCATCAGAGACTTCTGGTTTACATTTGGTCAGGCAAATTTCTAGTGTGTCTTGTAGTTTTTGTGATTTTTTGACAATCTGTAGGATGATGTGTCCGACAGATTTTTTACCTCTTTCGACAACTCTGGCGGTGGGATGAAAATCCTTTGATCATTTAGGTCCATAGAATCCTTTGATTTGGCCATATTTTTTTACAACAGAAATAACAGAAGATAATGATAAAATAATGTTACTATTTTTTTTATCGACTTAGGTCAGTCGCGGCCGTAATTCGAACACACAATCTTCGGATCACAGTGCGAGCGCTCTACCTACTTAACTACCGTGACGTCCAGACCTGCGAGGATAAAGGGATCCAATGCACTACGAGACAGACCTACAATTTTGCCGATTTCAGTTTTAAGTAATCAGTTAGTTATGAAGGACTTTATTTTTATTATTTTATATTATTAGGACTTTTAGGTTATAGTATCATTATATTATGTTTATTATCATATTTATTCTACATGTACATTTCAGCGCAATATGTACATTGATTCTTTTACAGCAATATTATATATTAACTGTAAACATTTACCAAGTTACTACAATTAAAACAATGTTTCGTAATATTTCATGTTTATAAAATGACCAAGAGTCCACCGATGTCAGATAAGGACTGTAAATTAATGGATACTTAAAAATATTGACTTTATGATTATATCAGAAATTATCATGCATGTTTATTATATTTCACTCACAGTTCATTGTGTAAATTCCGTTTTAATGTGTGTCTGCCGACCACGTTGTTTTTCCTTTTGGTCATGACATACGGAAGATTCTAATTTAAAAGGGGGGTAAGGTTACTTCGTCCTACTTAATTTTTTTATTGTTGATTTATACGCAAGATGTATTGTATATTTTTACGTAACTTACCTTTATTGTTTAATATTATGTATTGGACGTCACACGTTTCGTATTTCCACTTCGACGATATCGTTACTCCATCTGCCAATTTGGTCTATACTTTCCTTTTTGGTTAAGCGCACTGCGCATGTCCGGTGGGTTACCATATATAAACATTGCCAAGGACGCTGAACTTTTAGTTCGACTTTGCAAAACAACCGCTATCTATCTTTAAAAGAACTAATACGTGAGTACTGATATTTTTTTGTGAATTTACAACAAACTACCAACTTTTAAAGAGTATTACTATATATAATAACTTTCACTGACCAAATTGATTTATTAAGGAATTCAAGTTTTTATACCATACAATGATGTGACGTTCGACCTGAGCAACTGTACTATATCACCATTGTTTGATTATCTTGTTTTCCAGCCTTCTATATCTTATTGTTCCGCTATTAAATTATTGTGAAAACTAAATATATCTTCTGTTGTGCTCTTAGACTGCAATGAAGTATTACTGACCAAAATATGGATTTACCACTGAAATATATCTCCTTTATTGAAGGTTTGATCATTTTTGAAGCTTCAAACCCGGACACATTACAACTGCTGTCATTGAAATGTGGAATTATCATTATATGCTGTGTTAATTTTCAATTTACAATAGACGTTGAAACTGGTATTGGAGTTGTCTTTCTTGCGACAGATATGTGTACACTGGCGAATATGACAAATTAAGAACAATATGCAAATATCATACACTTAACTGACGTGATATTCGAATATTGCTTTGCCTACAAGCTTTTCCTTCACAAGACTATAATGTTTAAATGTCAAAATGCCATGCATGACCTTTTACATTAAAAAGAAGTATGTCATTTCAATTGTTATTTTTTTCCGAACTCTGTAACTGATGCAGTTTATCATCTGAGTTTAGATCTTACCTTGGCCGCTTTCAAAAGTATCCTTGGATGGTAGAGATATGAATTTGTTCAGTTAAAGACCAGGTCACATTGTAAGAGGAGAAAATATGCTGAGGTCATTCAAAAATTTCGACAACCACAGGACCAGAAACTTATAACGAAGTTTCACTAAATAGTAAGGTAAACGTTCACACCAGAAATCTTGTAACCATAATGGGGCGACAAATGTGGTTAGAATTTTTGTTCCCCACTTTCGCGAAAGCAAGAGATGATATTAAATCTCATTCGTTTGTCGTCTGTCTGTCACAAAAACTTTAAACTTGGTCATGGTCATAAATTTTGAATGATTGATTGATTGGGGTTTAACGCCGAGTCAGCCATATTTCGGCGGAACATTAATTCTACATGTATATGACCGGTTTTGAAAGATTTTGGTTTCTCTGGCGGCCTCCAGTGAGCCTACTCTTTTCCGAAAACCAGAGAAACGATCTTTTGCGTGCCAAGGGGGTTGCAATCCTTGACACGGGGCACCAAAACGTCCCATCCGACGGACTTAAAAATATTTTAAAAGTTTAAAATAAAACTCTCTCTGTGTTTATCAAAAAATTAATTACATCGTGTACCTTCAGATTTTACTGTAAAAATCAGTTTCATGTAAATAATCTTAAATTGTGTTAACATTTGTAAACAGTTCACGCATCGTTCGTACATTATTGAAAAGTCTACTTCGAATAGGCGAATAATCAGAACATTCTAAAAGAATATGATTTATAGTAATCGGACAGTCACAGTATATACATTCTGGCTGAAGTTCTCGATTTAATAAGTACGCATGTGTTATTTAAGAATGACCTATACGTATTCTTGAAATAATCACTTCGTCGAGGCCGAAGTTAGATGATATACTAACTTTGTTTTCTATTGCATATAGTTTACTTGTAGCACAAAATTCCCAATATATCTGCCAAAGAGAATTTACATAAAGTTTCACAATATATTTTAGGTCAGTATAAGGAATTTCAAAAATGGTAATTTCGTACTGAAGTGCCAATTTTGCAGCACTATCAGTCTTAGTGTTTCCAATAATGCCAATATGACTTGGAATCCAACAAAAGTCAACTACTTTACCTTGTTGAGTGAAATGATAGAACTGAATTAATATATCTAAAATGTATGGTTGATCGATATTCATATTTTGTATAGATTGCAAGCAAGAAAGCGAGTCCGAAAATATAGTAAAAGAGTTGTCATTAGAAGATTTAATATATTCAAATGCAAGCTGTATGGCGTTTGCCTCTGCTGAAAAAAGATTTCATATTTATCATGTACATAATCTGTGCGTCATAAGCTATGATTTTACCCTCGTGACCTTAGCCTTGAAGTTTGACCTAAAAAATTAACAATACTTTTATCTTGGTCATAACTTTTGAGAAAAGATGGGGTTTACATATATAATTACCTTTGACAAGGCCTTTTCAATTTTTGACTGGACACCCCCACCCCCGTTTGACCTGGAAGTTTGACCTACTTCTTAAAATTTCAACAATGTTTATATTTTATAAATAAGAGAAGTTAAAACATTCATATTTGACATGTGTATTACCTGTGACAAGACGATTCCGAACATGGTATGATATTTAAACCCGTGACCTTGACCATTAAGTTTTACTTACTTTTTTTAATTGAAACAAAATTGATAACTTTTCAATGAGAGATGTTTAGTGTTCATTTTTAACAAGTGCATTTTTTGTGACACGAAATTTCTGAATTTGCTATGACATTTGACCCCATGACCTTCAAGTTTGACCCCCTATTTTCAATAATATTATCATAAAATGGCCAGGCCATATAGTGTTACCCTGTTCCGTCATTCTGTCATCATTCACTTTCCGTTCATTATCTCTTCAACGGTTGCACACATTCAACTCAATTTGGCATATGGACACGTCGTAGGAGTATGCAGGTCAAGTTCGAATTTGGTCATGATCCGATGATTTTTGACAGAGTTATTTTTCTTGAACTTAGGAGAAAAAAGAAATTTTCAGTTTCCGCTCTCTAACTTTTGTAGGGATGTATATATAAGGTTAAAATTGCATATGCAGGCATATTACCAGAAAATACAAGTCAAGTTCGAGTTTGGTCACGGTTTAATGATTTTTGACAGAGTTATCCCTCTTAAACTTAGAAAAAATAAGAAATTTTCAGTTTCCACTCTCTTACTTTTGTAAGGATGTATGTATAAGGTTGAAATTGTATATGCAGGTATTATACTAGAAAATACAATTCAAGCTCGAATACAAATTTAAAACTTAATATTGCATTTGAAATTTTGGCTGCTTGCGGGGTCATTCGTGTCGTTATCGACACAACTAGTTTTAAAATTTATTTTCTTTGATTATAACTTTTAAATAAGAGAGAAAGGGCTTTCATATTTTACATGTACATTACCTATGACAACACCTTTGAGAAGATATATCATATTTTGACTTCAACTTGACCTTTGTCTAGTAAAATATCCAAATATGAAACGGATGTGTAGACTGGCGTCTATTATTTCTAGTTTGAAGAATATACAAACAAGACATTTACAACATGCAATAAATAATTGCATGCCTACCACAAAGACACCGAAAGCGAGGGACCACAATTCTTTGAATTATCTACCTATTAAATATAGTCTTTAGTTAATAATACATCCTTTTACAATACAAACAAATTTTTATGCAAGCAGTAGATGCACATTTTCCAGTCTTCCCCTGGGCAGGAATGAGGGTCCAATTGGTCGAAGTTTTGAATAATAGTTGTGAAGATTAAGATTCAAACAGGAAAAAAATTAAGTGTACTTACCAGCGTTGTTGATGTATTGTGATCGGGCGCGGAATGCTCATAATTTTGTTACGTTTAAAAGACGCCATGCTTGAATAAACGTTGTGTCAATCTCAGAGATGTTTCATCAATTATAAGCCCTGTTAGGCATATCAACATGGTGGCAGCGGTGCAAACTTGTTGTTAGTGTTACCGGTCGTCCCTGAAAGTGATGTATCGTGAACTCTTGTAAGTTTTTAGTGTCAAACTTTGAATTTTGTTGTCAACACGTGCTCTGTACACAACCGCCATATTGGATTCAGACTTGATACTCAGTAGCCTTAGATTTTTATTCGGAATGGGTGATCAGGAACAAGCTGTAGGACCTGTAAAGGTGTACAATTGTCCGTTTAGATTACCTCCCCAGCTTGAGTTATCCTCTGGAAATGTTTCCGAGAACTACAAAAAGTGGAAAAGACAAGTTGAAGTTTACATGTCAGCTTCAGGAGGAATCGACAAGAGTAAAGAGGTGCAAGTAGCAATTATTTTGAGTTGTGGTGGACCTCATGTCGTCGAGATATATGACCAATTTCAGTGGGAAGACGAACCTCATAACTACAAGAACTACTTTTAAGAGAAGACAAACTGACTTTGAACAGAGCAATTCAGATATGTAGGGCATTTGAACAGTAAAACATACATGTGAAAGAGCTTCGAGAAAACATTACTTCATCGAGCAAAGTGAATAAACTATCTACAAACAAAAGACAGAAAAACTTCACCAAGCACAAAGTGACACATAAACAGAAAAGTGATTCACGGCCTTCGTGCAAGGAAAAGAAAGAGTGTGATTTCTGTGGTTATAAACATGAACATGGTAAATCAAATTGTCCGGCATGGGGCAAGAGATGTGACAAGTGCAACGGACGAAATCATTTTAAGTCCAGATGTAAGAAAATACATGCTGTAGATGAAGACAGTCCAGAGTTAGAAGATAGTTGGCTCCTTGCGTTGAGAAACAGAGACATACATAGCAAAGACATCATTGCGATAATGAATGTAAATGATTGCGACATACGTTTCCAGCTCGACAGTGCAGCTGATATAAATACTATTTGTCAGAAGTATGTGAAAAAAGAACAGTGTCGTTCATGTAATGTTCGTCTAAACATGTGGAACAATACTCGTATGAAACCCCTGGGTGAAGCTGATCTTGATGTGATCAATGTGCGCTCCAACATAGTTCAGAAACTTAGATTTGTGGTAGTGCAAAACAATCTTACCTGTCTACTTGGCAAGGATGCAATTCAGGACATGGGACTTGTGTCTGTGAACAGTGAAAAGTTCATATCAAAAGTTGGATTAGAACAGCCTCCTGGTGACTTGGGCATTGCAACTCTGAAAGTTGAGTATTCAACCCAAAGTACTTCCTTGCAGGAAAATACCGATTGCTATCCAGGACTCAGTGAAGCAGGAAATTGATAGACTTGTTGATCGAGGTGTTTTAATACCAATTACAGAACCAACTATGTGGGTTAGTCAGATGGCAGTTGCTCACAAGTCAGACGGAAAATTGCGAGTTTGTATAGATCCACAACCTCTGAACACAGCTCTGATACGAGAGTACTACAGATTACCTGTATTAGATGACTTACTTCCAAAGCTTACAAATGCTAAGGTATTCAGCAAACTTGATGTTAAAGAAGCTTTTTGGCACGTTCGCCTTGATGACGAATCGAGCAAACTTACAACTATGATAACGCCATTCGGGAGATACAGGTGGGCTCGTTTACCTTTCGGATTGAAAGTGTCTAGTGAAATCTTCCAGCGACGGTTAGACGAAGCATTATCGGGACTGGAAGGTGTTTTTAGTATTGTCGATGACATTATTATTGCAGGATGTGGTGACAGTGAAGAAGCAGCAAAACGTGATAATGAACTCAAGATGCAAAAAGTTCTTCAGAGATGTGAAGAGAGACACATCACACTAAATAAGGATAAGGAAGAATCCGGACTTCGTGAAATTTCATTTCATGGACACAAAATTTCGAAGGATGGTATCAAGGTCGATGAAAGTAAAGTGAAAGCTATCCTTGAAATGCCAGCACCGACTGATGTCTCTGGAATCAAACGTTTATGTGGAATGGTTCAATACATGTCGAAATTTCTACCAGATTTGTCAAAGATATTGGAACCGTTACGACTACTTACCCGTAAAGACCAAAGTGGAACTGGGACAGCAAATGCGAGTCAGCATTTCAGACACTGAAACGTAAATTGACGGAAACACCGGTTCTAGCTTATTTTGATCCATCAAAGGATGTCACACTGCAAGTCGACAGCAGCAAAGAAGGAATTGGTGCCGTACTACTCCAAGATGGAAAGCCGGTCGAGTACGCATCAAGAGCTCTTACACAGGCAGAGAGAAAATGGGCTCAGATAGAGAAGGAAGCTTTATCTGTTCTCTATGGACTTGAACGTTTTGATCAGTACACTTACGGAATGAAAGTTTTCATTCATAACGATCATGAACCATTATCTGCTATATTGCGCAAACCATTAGGATTGGCACCTAAAAGATTGCAGCGTTACTTCAGATATGACGTAGAATTCGTATTTGAGAAAGGAGTTAACCTTGTGATAGCGGATACGCTAAGCAGAGCTTTTCTCATGATAACAGAAGGAAGTGTGGATGAGCGTCACAGGATTCTATCTGTTTCGACATTAACGGATAATGACATACCGGATATCAGAATCCAAGAAATTCGCGATATAACAGCTAAAGATGCAGAAATGCAAACATTGGTCAACACCATAGCTAATGGATGGCCTGAAAACAAACAAGATCTACCTACAAGTGTGCGTCATTATTTTGATTTTCGTGACACTCTAAGTCTTGAAATGGACTCATTTTGAAAGGTGAAGCAGTCGTCATTCCGAAGACACTTAGATCAGATGTGAAGATTAGATTACATAAAGCACACCTAGGATATGACAGTATGATTAGGAGAGCTCGTGGTGTGATATTCTGGCCTGGGATGAAATCCGATATAAAACAGATTGCAGATTATTGTGGGATTTGTCAGGAAAGAAAACCCAGAAATTGTAAGGAACCTTTAATTCAGCATTCAACATGTGAATTTCCCTGGCAGAAAATTGGACTAGATTTATTTGAGATACAAGGAAAACACTACATGGTTTCAGTAGGCTATTTTTCCAATTTTATTGAGGTAGATTACCTACCAACAACAACAAGCACAAGAGTGATTTCGTTGCTTAAGAAACAGTTCTCTAGATTTGGCATACCAAACGTTATAATTTCGGATGGTCGACCACAATTTAGATGCCAAGAGTTTCAGGATTTTGTGAAGACCTGGAAGATCGACCACAAATTCTCATCTCCGATGCATCAGCAAGCAAACGGAAAGGCTGAATCGGCAGTGAAGATCATCAAAACACTGATGCTAAAAACACAGGAGGATGGGACAGACCCATATGAAGCGTTACTTGAACAACATTGTACCCCAAGGCAGGATACTGGTCTAAGCCCAGCACAGATGATGTTCAACAGAGAGATACGTGCTACACTCCCAATGAGATGTCGAGTGAACAATAATTTTGGAATAGCAAAGTCCAAACACAGATCCAGACAGATTTCCGTGAAGAAATCGCATGACAAAAATGCACGAAACTTACCTGAAGTCGATATTGGACAGTCCGTTTATTTCCAACACCAGGAAGGACAAAACTGGAAGCTTGGGAAAGTGATCCAAATACTTGGACAGAGAACATACGTTATTGCAGACTCACAAGGAGTCGAATATCGAAGGAACCGAATTCATTTTAGACCAACTAAAATACAGACCCATATTCGTGATCAATCTCCAGTTCGTGAAGAACCAATCAACAAACGTGAACTCTGTGAATTTCCAAAACCAGTTAGTGAACCAACAAGCGAGTGTATGTCCAGCAAACGGATACCGGTAGTTACAGGCTCGATTGAACAACATAGCGTTCCAAACTCGATTTCAGAAACTGTTGTCAGCAAGCCTTCTTACAAGGATATTACACCAGATACTCGTGCAATGCCAATATCGCGTGAACCGTCGATAAGGATTCGTAGGAAACCAGCATACTTGAAAGACTATGTCCAAAATTGATTGAGATACTGTTTAATTCTATTTCATTATTTTGTAAAGAAGTTCTTTAACAGTTATTGATCATTCATGAAATATTTGGAGATAACGAACAGTATTCAAGCTCAAAAGTCCATTAATCAATACAAAATAGGAGCAGAGCAAACACGGACCTCCAAACATCAGAGGTGGGATCAGGTGCCATGGAGGAGTGAGCATCCCCTGCCGACCGGTCACACCCGCCGTGTGCTCCTTGTCATGATCGGGAAATAACGGAAAAATCCGTCGACAATTCAGTGTGTAAATAATGGCCTAACAATTAGTGTGCAAAATGTCAGTCAGCATTTGACTCAATGATAAATTGTATTTGCTGACAAAGTCATTGTATCGACCATAGAACCTACGAAATGATGACTTTAAACGAGACAGCTGATATTCTTGTTTCATCAACTTATTTGTCAATAATTTACCTCGTTTTAGAAATTGTACATACGTAGAGCATGCTCTTGCGTATCGAATCAACTGAGAGATATATACCCCGTATGCAGGTGATGAAGGTATATTGCTGCATAAATAAGGGAAGTTGACGATTGAAAAGTTAAAGTCATCACGTTTATCATAAAGCTTGGTTGTTAGATTACCATTAACGTCTTTTTCAAGTAAAATATCCAAATATGAAACAGATGTGTCAGACTCTGTGGTATCTTTTATCTCAAGTTCACAAGGATATATCATATCGACATAAGAATGGAAATAGCCATTGTTAATTGACAATACGTCGTCGATATATCTAAATGTCGAGTTGAAGGCCACAGCAAGTGTTTTCTTCTCTTCACGTACAAGATTTTGGACAAATTCTGCTTCATATGAATACAAAAAAAGGTCTGCTAATAACGGGGCGCAATTGGGAATTCCAGTAGATTGATGGAAGACCTGGTCTCCAAAAACCACATAGTTATTGTCAATCAGAAACTCAAGCATCTTTTTAATGTCAACTTCAGAGTCATTTGGGAAATGTTTAGTTTAAGTGTTTACATTGTGTACATCTTTCTCAGAAGGGGGGATGTTGATGTATTGTGATCGGGCGCGGAATGCTCATAATTTTGTTACGTTTAAAAGACGCCATGCTTGAATAAACGTTGTGTCAATCTCAGAGATGTTTCATCAATTATAAGCCCTGTTAGGCATATCAACAAGCGTGGGCTGTGTGTGTGTAAAACCTATGTATCTCTGTGATTTACGACGTTACAATGCTTTATCCCTTATATACAGTGTATTAAATTATTAGGGTTACAAATTGTCAAAAATTTAACAAAACAAAAACATTAAATCACAATGTAATATGAAAATATTCTCATGCTGTGTAACTTCAAATTTGTTGACACACTGTTTGGACCAAAAAGATGTATTTTAGGTCACCTGAGTCACTTAGGTGACCTATTGCTATCTGTTTTAGTCCATCGTCGTGCGTAACATTTGAACATTTTCTGCTTCTACTCTGCAACGGCTGTACCAATTTCAACCAATTTTGGCATAGAACATCATTAGTGAATTTCATGGTCCATTAGGAATGGGGCCAAATCCATCAAAATGAGTGCAATTTTAAAAATCTTCTTTACTCCTGGACATAAAGCAGTTAAACTGAAGGATTGTAATAAGCATTTAGCCCTCTACCAAAATTGTGAAATTCATGTCCCCTGGATCATGGGTTCTGGAGTTAGGGCGAGGCTCTAATGATCATATAGTGAAAATACATACATTCTTTAAAAATAATCTTCTCTCCCCCTATATATGAAGCAAATAAAGTAAGTGTATGGTTATGATGATCAAGGATGCCTCTTTCAAAACTGAAATTTGTGGCACCAGGGTGAGTGGATCTGCATGAAGGTGGAAGGGGGCTCTATTGATTATATACTAAAAATGCATTATTTCTTCCATAATTGTTGGCCCCTAATTCAGTGGCTCTAATGTTAGGACGGCGCTCTATTGATCATAGAATGAAAATGTATAAAATTCCCCTTCTGTATATAAAGCAGATAAACCAAGCTTATGGTAATGATGATCAAGGGTGTTTCTTCAAAAATTGTGAAATTTGAGGCCCCAGAGTGAGGGGTTCTGCGGGAGGGGGGCTTTATTGATTATATGTTGAAAGTGCATTATTTCTTTGAAAATCGTATTCTCTGCTCCAAAGTATTTACATGTAGCAGATAAACCAAGTATATAGTTATGTAGTATATAGCTATGATGAGCAAGGATGCCCTTTTCAAAATTATGATGGCCCTAGGGCCAGGGGTTCGTGGGGGGGGGGGGGGGTATAGATATGAAGTGTTAATCTTCTTCTCTTCCCGTGGGTATTTAACATTTAACAGAAAAAAAATGATGAACAAAGATGTTTTAGCTCTACTGGTCAGAGACCAGAAGAACTTATGCGATAGTAAGGTGTCCGGCGTCCGTCTGTCTGTCTGTAAATAATTTTTCAAAACGCTACACCTCCTACAGTTTTGGTCTGATTTCAATATAACTTGGCACAAAAATAGATTACACTAAGATACATAATTTAGTCCATCAGTTTCTGATTTTGATGAACGGTGTTGCCATGGTTACTAAAAATGGAAATTTCTGTGAAATTCCTTCAACACGCTACTCCTCCTACAGTTTTGGTGTGATTTCAATATAACTTGGCACACAAGTAGACTACACTAAGATACTTCACTTAGTGCATCGGCTTTTGATTTCGATGAAGGGGGTTGCCATGGTTACTAAAAATAGAAATTTCTGTAAAATTCCTTTAAAACGCTACTCCTCCAACAGTTTTGGTCTGATTTCAGTATAACTTGGCACACAAGTAGACTACACTAAGATTCATAATTTAGTGCATCGGTTTTTGATTTCGATGAACGGTGTTGCCATGGTTACTAAAAATAGAAATTTCTGTGAAATTACTTTAAAACGCTACTCCTCCTACAGTTTTGGTCTATTTCAGTATAACTTGGCACACAAGTAGACTGCACAAGGATACCTAATTTAGTGCATCGGTTTTTTATTTCGATGAATGGTGTTGCCATGGTTACTAAAAATAGAAATTTCTCTAAAATTTTTTAAAACATTACTCCTGCTACAGTTTTCGTCTGATTTTAATCTAATTGGCACACAATTGGACTACACTACGTTACATAATAGTGTATATCGGTTTTTGATTGCAGTGAATGGTGTTGCAATGGTTACTTAAAATTTCTCCTCCTACAGTTTTCGTTTGATTTCAATATAACTTGGCACACAAGTAGACTGTATTTAGATACATAATTCTATTTTTTGCTGCATGTTGCAAAGTTTTAAAATCCAAGTGCTACTTTTCCTTTGTTATACGTACAGATCAGTAGAGCTACAGTCTCATCAGAGACTTCTGGTTTCAAAAAATTTAAAATCCATAACCCCATGGTCAGGGGTTTTGGTATTTGGGTGAAGCTTTTTGAATTTATAGTACAAATGCATTATTTCTTTGTAAATCTTTTTCTCTGTCCCTTGTTATTAAGGAAGCATACTTAGTACATGGTTATGATGAGCAAGTGTGTCTCTTTCAAAATTGTGAATATCTTGAGCCCTGAGTCAGAGGCTGTAGTATTAAGGTGAGGCTTCATTAAATCTATCGTGAAAAAGGATTACTTCTTTGAAATTTTTTTTCCTCTCCTGGGCATCTGGGAGGCAAACGGAGTATATAAAGATGTAATAAGCAAGGGTGTTTAAATTCTGTACCCTTTGATTAATTTATTAACTTCTACTGAAAGAAGTTGCTCCCCTTTGCTGTGAACCTATGAAAGTTAACCACTGAAAGTAATATAAGTGAAAAGGTCAGTTGAATACAGGAATTATATTTTACTATGCCCCCTTCGAAGAAGGGAGGGCATATTGCTTTGCTGTTGTCTGTTGGTCGGTCTGTATGCCTGTCGGTCCACCAACAGTTTCTGTTCATTTTCTTTACAGAGGTTGCACATACTGAAATGAAATTTGGTATACAGATTTATCATAAGAATATCTAGGTCAAGATCCGTTTTGGGTACGATTGAGCAATTTTTGACAGTTATGCCCCTTGGACTTGGAAAAATTCCAATTATTTGGGGGGGGGGGGATTAGTGTTTCACAAACATTTCTTGTTTAAAAAATTCTTTTATAGTTTTTAATGGTCAAGTAGACTTTTGAATTAAAGATAAATAAAAATCGGACAAAAATACACTGTATCTTTGTCATTGTACATTAAGTAATCTTCAAAAGCTAAGAGAGGCCAGTTTGACGGGGAATGAAAAGTTTTAACTAATGGTGCTTTAGGATGTTTTGTTTAGTCCACATGGGGATAGTGACAAATGGGGAAAAGTACAGGCAAATAAAGAATTTGTTGATGAGTACTAAATATTTTGCTGATCCCTGATCATCCTATTCCTCTTGCTTTTGGGCAATATAGCGTCATTTATCAGGTCATTTTGTTTTAATCTATGGATCGTAATATTATTCTCAGGTGACCGTTAATTAATTAGAAGGCACAGTTGTCTGTTATGGCATATGATCTCTTTTTGTAAAAAGATGGGACAATAAAACATGCCTTGTGTCAAGGATTACAACCCTTTGGCATGCAAACGATTGTTTTTCGGGTTTTCGAAAGAGTATATGCTCTTTAGGGGTCGCCAGGGAAACCAAAAACTTTTTAAAACTTATCCTAGGAGATTTTACACATGTACCGCCGAAATATGTCCGAGATTCTTTCGATTTCCGTGAAAAACGGTAAACACTCTTTTTAATAAACGGATAACTTACCATTTTATTCCTGCTATAGTTTTTAGTCCTACTAAAAGAGTAGAGGAGAAAAATGCGACGGACCTAATCGGGATTCGAACCCGGGCCCCCTGAATCGTCAGTCAGGTGCTCTACCAACTGAGGTATCTGGCAAACGGCGATTGAACCCGTCTGACCGCCACATTTCTCCCTCCTTAATGGTCTTCGGTCCCCGAAAACACCAACCCAGACTCTTCCCTGGCAGGTCTTTCACCTGTCACTTCCATAGCATAGTAAGGCACCAAATGTAATAGGAGAGGCGAAAAATGGATTTGATCCCGGGCCCCCTGAATCTTAAAGCTTCAGTCAGGTGCTCTACCAACTGAGCTATCTGGCAACCAGTGACCGATCGAGCCCGTCTTACAGCTACGACAGTGATTGTATTTACGAAACAAGAGGCCCAAAGGCCACAACGCTACCTGACGACTCTGGCTTGTAAAAAGCAGAAATCGGTTAAGTATTGATTTATGAAACCCCTACAACACCACTCCTCCTGGCAGGGGAGGGTGCATGATTTGAACACACTTGAATCTACACTAACTGAAGATGCTTTCATATATTTATATGACTAATCATGGCTTTAAAAGATTTTAACATCCCCCCCCCAAAGTATTCATATGTAAAAGTTTGACCATCTACTGTGGCCCCGCCCAACCCCTGGAGATAATAATATTAACAAGCTTGAATCTACTCTTACTGCGGATGCTTCCATACCAATGTGACTAATCATGGCTTTGCTGCTCATGTGGAAATTTTTGCTATATACTTTTTATTTAAAATTTTGATCCTAACCCCCGGGGGTTATGACTTGAACAAACGTGGAATATACACTATATGAGGATGCTTTCAATTTATAAATATGACTGATCACGGTTTTGCTGTTCTTGAGAAGATTTTTTTCCTACATCTTCCTATGTATAACTTTGATCCCCTGTTGTGACCTCATCTTACCCCAAGGAGTTATGATTCAAACACACTTGAATCTACACTTGAGAATGCTTCTTTATTATTGTGACTCATCCCAGCTTTGTTGGTCAAGAGAAGATGATTTAAAAATAATTCCTATATATTCCTGTGTATAACTCTTATCCCCTACTGTGGCCCCACCTTACTCCCCAGGGTCATGATTTGAATAAATTTAAATCTTCACAACCTGAGGACGCCTCTGTACTCTGTATTAAAATATGATTAATACTGATTTTGCTTGACATGACTTTTAAGTTTTAAAAACTTTTAAAGATATTTCCTATACATTCCTATGTATGACTTAGATCCCCCTATTGTTGTCCCACCCTATGCCCGGGGGTCATGATATGAATTTACTTGAGACTACATTATGAAATGTAGATTTCACTTAAGTATTAAGTTTTTGGCCAAGTGGTTCTGAAGAAGATTTTTAAAAGAAGACGCTAAATTTTCACTAATTCTTAATTATCTCCCCTGAAAGAAGGTATGGCCCTTCATATAAACAAACTTGATTTCCCTTTACCCAAGGATGCTTTGTGGCAAGTTTGCAATTGGTTGAAATTGGCTAAGTGGTTCTGGAGAAGATGAAATTGTGAACGCCAACGACGACAGACGAATTTTGATCAGAAAATGGCTCAGGTGAGCTAAAAAGCAGATGAAAGTTTTAATCAGCTTACTTTTACGGATAATATACTATCTGCAAGCATTTCTTGTTCCTCACTTATTGTTATATACATTGTAGTGTATAATCCTTTGAACCTCTTTGTTACCCTATTTTTTAAGGGAGGAGAAAATACGGTTTCAATACAATTCTGGCCCTGTACTTTTGTTTTGAATGAAATTGTGGTGAGAAATTTAAACTTCCTGATTCTCATTTTACACATTATGCATATATCTGAAAATGGTAGTGGGTAACAATTGTGGACACTCTTTCCTTGGGGAAAATAACTCCTTAAATGATTCATTTTTAGGTTGTTCTGAAAATCATACAAATTTAACAAATGATTTCTTATTTCCAGAACGGCCCTTCTTTATGCTATATTCTTTCCTGATTTATCAATTTCATATAATTCATTAAATCGTATTTAAGCAAATTTAAAAACATTTTGAAAACAGCAAATTTTTATGGCATACAAAGCCCAAACCGTACCTTCTTCTTCGATAAAGGTATCACTTTTCCGTTTTAAGGACATTTTACAAGCATATTTGGCAAACTGAAATTACATGCAGAACCCGCCTCATTGTTAATGAAGATTGTTCAGAAATGGTGAAGATACGGAGGTGTCAAATTATTTTAGAGAATAAATAACCGATCTGTGTGCACTTAAACATTTATAAAATATTGATTTCTATCAAATATATTGTGAGTTTTTATTTCGATTTCAGTGTTACATAATATGCTCTCTTTTCCCGAAGGACAAATAAAGAATAAATGCGTAAGCAAGTGCAGTTATATTATATATGAAACAGAGGAGCTTCCTGTAGAAATGCGAGTGCCTATTGTGTGAGATTTCCATTTGATTGCGAGCTTCTGTTGAATGTAACCATAATTTTTCTTCAAGCAGGAAATACGTCCATTAAAATATATAAGGTACATAAAAAGGTAAAAGAACGTTATTGCGAAAACTGCTTTTCTCATGAAAATGGAGGTATTAAAGAGGCAACAAATCTCTTTTGACGCAGGCTTTTGTTAGTTTCTAAATATACTATACGACGGAGAGGAGCTCCTTCATCGTACACTTTATTGACAATTACAAAGTTGGGTCTGTTAATCTGAAACACACAGGTCAATTGAATATTTGATTTACCAGACAGCCCAAGTCACTCATTCACTTTGGGGTTAGGGGTTTCGACGACCATTTGATTCTGAAAGGGTATAGCAGATTCTTTGGAAATAAATAAGCTGTCCTTGAAAATGTTGTAAATGAATAATCTGTCCTCCACTGGGAAAAATACTTTAGCAAGAAAATAAATTGTGCGAGGTAGTGAAAATAAGCTGACTCAACACAATTTGCCATTCCCCCCTCCTAGAATCAAATGGTCGTGCCTTTAGATGTCTGACGTGAAAATGTGCCCAGGCTTGGAACAGATGTCTGTTGTAGGACATCAATTTGTTCAATGAAAAATAACACTGTTGGTAAAGGAGGATATATGGGGTTCACGGAGAAAATTAGCTCGGTCAAATCAATCAAACATAAAGGGCCCCGCTAAGGTTATACAGAAAGCAGAGATGGGAGAACTACAAGAAGTAATTCAGGTAATTTCATCGGATGCAGATAGAGGTGAATTGGGGGTATAATGTATATTAGGGTACAACAAGAAATTGCAAATCGTTATGTATGAATGTTAGTCAGTTATTCCCCTCGCAACAAAATTAGAGGGGATATAGTAACGCGGTTGTGGGTAAGCGAGTGCGTGCATACGCAACGGAAGTTATGCAAGTAATGATTTATATCGGGATCGATGTACTCTTGTAAGAGGGATGCTCCTCTTTGCGGTGCCTTTTGTGTTTTATATGACGTAATGTAACACGGCAGCTGTCTTTTTATTAGTAGAAGGTTTAGCTTTGAACAAGTGAAATTTTGTGGCATATTCTGTGGCCTGTCGGTAGTGTAACAAAAATCCTTGATTGAGAAGATTAAGGGTCGTATGAAGTCCGTCAAAAGTCATTGTAGCGAAACGACATACCTTTAACTTATCAAGGTAAACTCACAGCTCAATTTCCAGAAGCATCTAGAAAAAAAGTCTGAAAGTCTGTTAAGACTGACGGACAGAGTATAAAACTAAAATTCCCACCGCTTTGACCTAAAGGAATATACAAAACATAATCAATTATTCGTAATCTGAGCTTTTAGAAGAGAAAAAGAAAACTTTGATTGATTGATTGGTTGTATGTTGTTTTACGAGAATTTTTCATTCATATTGAAACGTCACCATAAACCGGTGAAGGGCTTCAAATTCAGACCTTTAATCGACACTCAGGGCCATTGAGCAATGAGGGTTCTTTATCGTATCAACATCTTCCGCGACACGGGGCCTCGGTTTTTAAAGTCTCATCCGAATGACCCGCAACTTTCACTTCAAAGTGCCGAGTCCTTGGCGAAGGAACAGTTGCTACCTATTATTTATCGAGTTAGGTCAGTCGCGGTCGTGATTCCAACACACGACCTTCCGATCATGGAGCGAGCGTTCTACCGACTGAGCTACCATGACGGTAAAAAAAAAGAAGAAAAAACGGTACAAAATAATGCACCCTTCTACAAAAACAAGTAAATTAAATAGCATCACAAAGAATTCAGCTAATCACAATAGCGAACACTCGAGATATCCAATTGATAGCTACAGCATGAACTGCAACATGACAGAATAATACATTTTGTCTCCTTTTTAACGAATTTATACGAACACAAAGTTCATGTACCGAATAATCAATATATTGCAATACTTGAGTTGCGTGTGCATTATTCTCGTACAATATATATTGATGAACAATAATGGTATCAAATGTATTGAATGTCTACCAGATACAACTTAATGCATTGCTTCGGTTTCACAAACCAATGCGGGATACAAATAATTTTACAGCAATACATCCAAAGATTCATTTTTAAGGCTGATATACGATCTGAATCTTACTTAGGGATTCAAGGGCATTCTGCTCATTTAGACGATATATTCCGCACTCGCGGTGAAGAAGCCAGGAAATGGTTATTCATCATCTGTTTTTTGATCGTCACATTTCGTTAATATATAAGTTTCTACTTGTATCCTAAACAATTAATTGAATTAGAACGGAAGACTCTGCGTAATGAATCCTTGTCGGGAGATCCATCATGATTCTGTAAAACAAACAGACAAGAAAGCTACACTGTTCATATATTATAAAAAGTACAGATTTGGGGGTTGCGCTGTGGTTGCATTCTCAACTTCGTGTTTTAGTTACCAAGAAGAGTGTTATATTAGATTACTTGCAGGAAACCGAATTTCCCCCGAGAAAGTTGGTAATTCCAAAGAGTTATTAACCTAGTTTACTTGTATCATATGAATCCAATAACTAATTCTGGTCGAATCGAATTTATTCCCTGTTATTAATTACTTTTGTGCAATTTCAAGTCACAAAAAACTAGTAGCGAGATTGTGGCATAGCTGTAAAAATTTAGATCCTTCACTTTAACTGTGTAGTTCTATACGCAGGAATTCAAGGCTAATCTAGATGTGAGAGTAAATGGTAAAAGACAACTGACTTCCATACTTCGTTTAGATTGTACAAAAAAATCTTAGAAATCAGTTTTAACTCACTTCCTTAAAAAGAATACACAAGAAAAAAAAAAGAATAAAATTACTCTAATGTCAATAAAATCAATGATTTTTATAAGAAAAATTACAAATTACAGGATATTTAGCCTACTTTGTTTAAAAATATTGGACATTCTGGAATGTGTTTTTTGCCATCTACATGTGATTAAACTGTCTGTTATTGAATAACGTGTATCGTTTGATTCCTTCAAAGTAGAGACCTGACATTTAAACATTTTTGTGAGGAGTTTCAATGTTCTATCTGCAGTAAAGGTCAAGTACATGTTAAGAGGTCAAATATCATGACGTCATCTGATTCCTTTTTGGGGGACTTTTTTTTAATCTCCAGAATGTCTTCAACCTTTGGTCAAGTTTTCATCATTTTTTGTTCTATTTCATGAATTTTCTTGATTATTTGTTCAATTTGAATTGCACATTTTCCTCTACAAGATTTTAAAGTGTAGCATATTTATATTTAAATTTGCATCAGAGTTAATTCAAATACATGTATACTGGTATCAATATATTTTACTGAATTATAGTATCAAAAAGGTTATACACAGCATCACACTTATTTGTATTATATCATATGATATTTTTAAACACTTGTGGGAAATAGCAAATTTATGGTTCCGTTTCCCTCGGCAGGAAACTATTTCCCTCGGAGACTTCGTCGCCTCGGGAAGAAATAGTGTCCTCCCTCCGCGAACCATAAATTTGCTATTTCCCTCATGCATAACTGTATACCATGTGGTCCAAAAAAATGCGAGGCTCAATTTTTTATATTACATATAAAGGGAGAATGCATATCTTAGTTTCAAAAAAATGAACTTAAGAAAATTTTGTCTATCTGTACTACCTCATTTAATTAAATCGGTCGAACATGAATTCATTATTCAAGGAACTCAGTATTATGTAATTGAGACACCGAATTTGAATATGATGTTACGGATGGTTATCCACTTACAGCATACAAGAAAATTATTTTTTTTTTCAAGTCCTATCAGCAGTCACGAATGCATTGAGTCGCTCTTAAGCTGATATTTCTCCTTCGTGGAGGGTAAACTCGCATGCTATTTTCGACTTTCCAAGAACTTCAAAACTATTTCAGGGGATATTACCACAAAGCATCGTTGCTGAAATGTCTTGTCATTTGAAGGAAATGTCCTTGGGCATTAACGGTCACTTGAATTTAATTTTCATCTAAGTCATTCAGGTGACATTGCTATCACTGGCTATTCGTCGTCTTTTAAACTTATATTTTTATTTGAACATTTTCAACTTCTCTGCAAATACTGGATCAATTTCAATTAGTATGAAGTTTCTCTTTGTAAAGAGCAGCGAAAATTATTAATTTCACCAATCCTTAGGATTGAGACCAAATGGTTAAAAAATCATGCGATTTTGAAAAATCTTTTTATGCCCCCGTATCGAAGATTCGGGGGTATATAGTTTTTGCCCTGTCCGTCCGTCTGTCTAGCTGTCCATTTGTCCGCAAAAACTTTAACATTGCCCATCACTTTTGATTGGTTTGAGCTATGGCTTTCATATTTCACATGTGTATTCATTGTGACAAGACCTTTCTTTGGGTACCACCATATTTGACCTTACCCTTGGAGTTTGACCCAGTTTTGCAAAGGTTTACCAAACTTTAACATTGGCTATAACTTTTGAACAGTTGGTGCTAGAGCTTTCATACTTTACATATGTAATCCTTGTGACAAGACCTTCCTTTGGATACAAACATCTTTGACCCTTTGACCTTGTCTTTGGAGGTTGACCCAATTTTGCAAAAACTTTAACATTGGCCATAACTTTTGAGTGGTTGGCGCTAGTGCTTTCATACTTCATATATATAATCCCTGTTACAAGAACTTCCTTTTGATACCAATTACTTTGACCCTTTGATCTTGGAGTTTGACCTACTTTTGGAAAACGTTAACCTTGGCCATAACTTTTGAATGGTTGGTGCTAGGGCTTTCATATTTCGCATATGTAATCCTTGTGACAAGAACTTCGTCTGGATACAAACAACTTTGACCTTGACCTTGGAGTTTGACCCAGTTTTGCAAAAAACTTTAACCTTGGCCATAACTTTTGAATGGTTGGTGCTAGGGCTTTCATACTTCACATGGTTGGTGCTAGGGCTTTCATACTTCATATATGTAATTTTTGTAACAAGACCTTCATTTGGATACCAACAACTTTGATCCTATGACCTTGACCTTGGAGTTTGACCTGCTTTGAAAGACTTTAACATTGGCTATATTTTTGAACGGTTGGTGCTACAGCTTTCATACTTCACTTACGTAATCCTTGTGACAAGACATTCCTATGGATACCAACAACTTTGATCCTTTGACCTTGACCTTGGTGTTTGACCTACTTTTGAAAAACTTTAACATTGGCCATATTTTTTGAGCTGTTGGTGCTACAGCTTTCATACTTCACATATGTAATCCTTGTGACAAGACCTTCCTTTGGATACCAACAACTTTGACCCTTTGACCTTGACTTTTGACATATTTGAAAAAAAAACTATTACCTTGGCCATAACTTTTGAACGATTTGTGATACAGCTTCATATTTCATATGCGTCTTTCTTGTGAGAAGGCCTCTCCTTGGGTACCATTAATTTTGACCTTGACATTCATGTTTGACTTACTTTTGAAAAACTTTAACCTTTTTTCATATCTATTCAATGGTTGTTGCTAAGGCTTTCATATTTCACAGGTATATTTCTCGAGACGAGACCTTACTTCGGGTAGCAACATATTTGATTTGGATTTGAGAAAGTTTAACCTTTGCTATAAGTTGCCATACGGGGGCATCTTGTTCTTTACTACAAAAGACCGGAAGACGTAGTGGTGCCTCAACTCCCTGCCTATGGGGTCAGAGCACCATGGTAAAATTTTAACAATTTCCATTTTTGCAAATGCTCCTTTTCTCATTGGCAAATGGTCTTAATGTTATGTTTCAAAGTAAAATTTATTTATAGCAGAAAAATAACACGATTTCGCATACCTTTTTGACTTTTTAAATTCTTTTTAGAGATATGACAAATAAACCTGCTTTTTAGTGAAACAGGCCTTACCGTGGAATAGTTTTCAGCTAACCTGAGCTGAAAGCTCAACTGAGCTATTCTTGTCCGTCGTCCGTCTGTAAAATTTTCATATTTTCAACTTCTTCTCAACAACCACTGTGCCAATTTTAACCAATGTTGGTACAAAGCATCCTTGGGTTAAGGGGAATTTAAATTGTTAAAATGAAGGGCCACCCCCCCTCCAAGGGGAGATAATCAAGAAAGACAAAAGTAGGGTAGGTTCATTACAAAATCTTCACTGGGTCAGAAAAGCTGAAACTTACATGAAATCTTCATGTGGTAGTGTACATTCTAAATTGTTCAAATCATGGCCCCCAGGGGTAGGGTTGTTCAAATCATGGTTCCCGGGGGTAGGGTGGGGCCATAGTGGGGGATCATAGTTTTACATTGAAATATATAGGAAAAATCTTTGAAAATATTCTTTTCAACGACCACTTGACGAGAAAAGCTGAAATTCACGTGGAATCTTTCTGAGGTAGTGTAGATGCTAAATTGTTCAAATCATGGTCCCCGGGGTTAGGATGGGGCCACAGTAAGTATTCAAATTTATACATTGAAATATCTTTTTCTCAAGAGCCACTGACTCAAAAAAAGATGAAACATAGGTGAAAGTTTCCTGAGATAATGTAAATTGTAAATTTATTTATACTTTGGTCCCCGGGGGTGGGGAGTTCAAATCAAAGTTCGATATAGATTGAATATGAAAAAAAAAATTATTAAACTATCTTAAGCACAGTAAAGTAATGTAGATTCAAGTTTGTTCAAATTATGACCCCCCCCCCCCCACCCCGGAATAAAGTGGGGCAACAATAGCTAATCAGTTAAAATAGAATTTTAAAAGAAAAGGGATTTGAAACTTCTCTTCTCAAGAAAAGTGAAGCAATGATGAATCATATTTTAAATGTGGAAGCATTTTTAGGCAGTGTAGAATCAAGTTTGTTGAAATCTTGAACCCCCAGGAATAGGATGGGATCACAATAGAAGATCACAGTTATATATATTAGGAAATTAAGGGAAAAGATTTTAAAAACCTTCTCTGAAGAACAGCAAAGCCATGATTATAGTCTTATTTATAATGAAGCATTCTCTGATAGTGTAGATTAAATTTTATTCATATATATATTGGTCCTTGTATATAGGATGTGGTCACTAAAGGTTATCAAAATTTTACATAGGAATATACTCGTATATAAGGGAAAAATCTGATGATGAACAACAAGCCAACAGTGACTCGGGTGAGCGTTGTGGCCCACGGGCTTTTTGTGCTAAAAGCTAATGCTGAAATAGTCATCGAACATTTCACCGGCAGCAATTAATTCCCTTCGCGTTTCATCTCGGAACTCATCTTGTTTTAACCAGAAAGTGACACAAGTAAAGTCTGATTCGGTATAATAAAACATATACATCTACTTACTGACTAATGGACAATAGCAAGTTTATTGTCCCCCACGACAGCAACGTTTTTAAATATGGTCATACATTTAGCGTGTAATTCTTAGCTCTTCTGGTCGAAGACCAGAAGAGCTTTTGCGATAGTAAGGTGTCTCTCGGTCTGTAAACAATTTTTCAAAACGCTACTCCTGCCACAGTTTTGGTCTGATTTCAAAATTACTTAACACAGAAGTATACTACACTAAGATACATTAATTCGAATAATAGTTTTAGATTTCGATGAACGGTGTTGCCATGGTTACTAAAAGTAGAAAATTTAGTGAAATGATTCAAATGCTACTCCTCCTAAAGTTTTGGGCAAGATCTTAATATAAATTGGTACACAAGTAGACTATACAAAGATATTATACACAGTTCTTTTTTTCGGTTTTTTTAATTCGATGAACGGTTTTGCCATGGTTACTAAAGATAGAAACGTTTGTGAAATACTTCAAAATGCTACTCCTCCTACATTTTTGGTCTGATTTGAATATAACTTGCCCCCAAGTTATATGGTTCTTGATTTCAATCAACGATGTTTCCATGGCTACTAAAAATAGAAATTTCTGTGTAATACTTCTACAGTTTTTGTCTTATTTCAATGTAACTTAGCACACAAGTTTTTTATTTGTTTGTATGTTGTTTAACGTCCCTCTCGAGAATTTTTCACTCATATGGAGACGCCACCACTTGCCGGTGGAGAGCTGCAAATTTTGTCCCATACTCGGCACTTACGGCCATTGAGCAGTGAGGAATCTTTTTCGTACCAGCACCTACTGCGACACGGGACCTCGGTTTATACGGTCTCATCCGAAGGACCGGTCTCCACGTCCCACAGTGGGATTCGAACCCGCGACGTAAGGATCAACTCCTTACTCCGCGACTCTACAGCAGACGCTCTAACCATTGCGCCACGCGGGCGACTAGCACACGAGTAGACTTCACTAGGACACATAGTTTGGATTTCGATAAACGATGTTGCCTTGGTTTCTAAAAATAGAAATTTTTGTGAAATACTTTTAAAACGCTATTCCAACTATAGTTCTGATTTCAATATAAATTGACACACAAGTAGACTACAGTAAGTATAAGAAACATAATTCTCTGTATAAAATATGCAGATAACGAACAATATTCAATCTCGAAAGTCCAATGAAACGATACAAATTTGGAGCAGAGCAGACATTTAGAGGTGGTATCGGGTGCCATGGAGGAGTGAGCATCCCCTGGTCACAACCACCGTGTGCTCCTTGTTCATGATCGGGGAAAAACCGGAAAAATCCGTAGACATAATGGCCTAACAATTAGTTTGAAAAACGTCTGTCGGCATTTGACTTCATGATAGGTTGTATGTGCTGACAAGGTCATTGTATCGACAATAAAATTTGCGAAATGATGACTTTAAACGAGACTGTATATGTTTTAATGTCGATGTTTTGGTTACTAAAACTAGAAATTTCTGTGAAATATTTTCAAAATGCTACTCCTCTCATAGTTTCCTGATTTCAGTATATCTTGGCACACAGGTAGACTACACCGAGATACATAAATCTGTATATCGGTTTTGATTTCGATGAAAGCTGTTGGCTTGGTTACGTCAAAAGAGAAGTTTCTGTGAAATACTTTCAAAACGCAACTCCTACAATTTGGTCTGATTTCAATATTACTTTTGGCACCTAAATAAAGTACACTAAAATACATAATTCTGTTTATCCGTTTTTTGATTTATGAGCGATGTTGCCTTGGATACTAAAAATAGAAACTTCGGATTGCAATAAATTTTGCCACAGACAGAAACTAAACCAAGAATGTTTGCATAGTTTCAAGTCTAATTGCTACTTTCTCTTCCTCAGAGACTTCTGGTTTGAAATCAGTTTGTATCGGAAGTTGTCAGAAATTTTGAAAATTCATTTTTCCACCGTAGATTTTGTGGTGTTTGTCATGCGTATCCTCCTTTAGTGGAATGCTATCTTTGATATAGCCCAAATCTCGAGAGATCCACCTCAAACATGTTTAACACTCGCATCTCGTCTTCAGGTTTTGTCAGAGTGTTCGTTGCTCCTTCATTTTTTCTTTTCTTTTTTATTTTGTTGTTAACGTACTTTTACTACCAAAATTCCTTCAGGTACTGTGTGTCTTTCGACACCTGACACCTACCCCCCCCCCCCTCTCTCTCTCTTCTGATAATTTCTCTAAGACAGAATAAAAAATACATGAATTCCTAACATACATGTCATGATGTATTAAACTTACATGCTGATATAATTTCAATTTTTGGTACATATGACCGATTGCACTTCTGTCGGTATATAAACAAAATCTTGTTACCAAACAGAGTGCCTCGCCTTAAGGAAGATTTTAACGTTTATACAGCATTATCATAATAACATTATACACGAAGCAGATTGGGTAGATGTTGTTCTACACCCCTCTTCTAGTTATACTGGTCATAACATATTTTTCCTTAATTGGAGGCAAGCAATTTGTTCTTTGCCCTTCGTTAGTTTTTTTTTTTTTTTTTTTTTTTTTTTTTTCAGAGAATTCATTGGAGATTTGGGGATCAAATATGATTGACTTACAGGAAATTGTAGTCATCATACATGTTGCTATATTTTAGCGACTGCCAGTTATGTAGGGCGTCTTTGGTAAACCAAAAAAAAAGGAAATAGTTTAATTGGGACAATGACGTAACGATCACGGGCACCTGACATATGGATGTTGACACCCACCCCCCGTTTCCGACAGATAACGTATCAATAAATACATACGTTTTAGAAATTGTCATTCTACCGGTATGTAAGATTTAATATTAATACTAAAGGTAAGACACAAGATTTTGTAAACGAACAGGCACCCCGCTTCAAATGAGATCTTTCATACAGCACAATTAGTGAAATTTATTCATTAGACGGATCAGATAAATGTCCTAAAAGCCCCCTCTATTCATATATTTTTATTGTGAAAACGAATACTGTAAACGTGGAAATTTTGACGACGTGCTAATTTTGACTATATTGACGATTTTTCTTTTCTCGTCAAAATTTCCACTCGTCAAACTTCATATCATATATATATAGCGTCACACCAGACATATTGACCGTTGTACAACTTTATCGCTTAATTTTCTCGGCTTCCCCCATTGAAACTAGATCAAAGTTACTGTTTAATTTTTTTGTAAATAGTTATGAAAACATATAATCACAGTTTTAAAAACCGTTGAGTATGTCATATACTATTATTACCCATGGTCACAACATTCTAACTTTGAGTAATTATCACGCCGTGTTTGACCTACTTTGTTACCTCAGGCAATCGGTCTCGTATAATGAAAACAAAGACTAGTACAAAAGAGCAATTAATTCAATCAAATCTTATACACTGTAGACGGTTTTTACAAGCAAAATTAAATTTTATTGATGAGAACGCTTGTAAATGAGTTCCCGAGGAAGTCGCGATCCTTGCTTATAACATCGTGAACTCGCACAGAACGGCTTAATCGTAGACGTTCTCAAGTAAACTAAGCCAATGTTTCCATCAAGTGTTTGGTCCTCTAGCTTCTGGCGAACTTACTCTGAGTACTAGTTTTGAAACTGTTTTTTTAAGGAGTTCTTTGTATTCATTTTTGTTTTAATCTTGTGAAATCAAAGATATACATAACTCTTGATTCAATATTTCGTCAAAATTAACACTCGTCAATTTTCGTAAACAAAAAATCGTCAATTTTTCAACTCGTCAAAATAACCACGTTTACAGTATTCATTCTGAAAAAGAAAGTAAAGAATGGTAAAGAACAAATTGTTTGGCACTAGTAAAGTAAACGATGTGAGAAACTCCATTTGCTACAGCATTTGTTTTGACGTCTTGTAATTAGGGGTTTGATGAATGTGATTTTGTAAATATTGCGAAAAAATGTTTGTCTTAGCACAAGATTCATTTTATTCGATATTTACAATTATAACAACTTATTGCTTACCTGGAATCCTGGGAATTATTGATTAAAAAACAATCCATTCCCAGTATCTGAAATACATGTAGAGCATTTATTTGCATTGCAGTTATTTTGGAAAAAATAGTCAGTTGCTTAGTGGAAGAGTAGAAAACCTCCTTAATTAAAAAAAAAATCGTTAATAATGTAAGTACTGCGGGTCAGTTGTCATTTTGTCATTTTTCGTCGGGTTTTGTGGTTATTTCGATTTTCGGTACTCTTTGGTCAGATGAAACACCATTAGCTTGATCTGTTTCGCCTTTCATTGGTGATTTTGATGATTGTAGTTCGTAACACTGATTTTTGTCGAGATATCCACTGCGTAGTGTAGAAAGAATGAAGTCGATTGTTTTAGTGTAGACATTTGCCATATAATCGGTATACCGATCTCCCAACGTTATTTTCACAGCCTCCAGAAACGGTTCTTTGATTTTCTGAAAAGAAAATAATTTAGATAATTGGAGGAGTCACGCATTCATTACCTTATTAAAGAACACCTTTGTAATGTAGAGAAAATTGAGTACTTAGAACCATTCCCTAAGTTATCATATATAATAAAGTGTTAATTCAATATATAGACACTGCATTTCTTTTTATCTATCAAGAGTTAAATTAGGTTTTTATTATTAAGGACAGTGATAATAATCCCCTCGCACAACAAATTGGGAGGGAATATGGCATCCGTAATGTGCATGTGTTGCATTAAAAGTTTAAATCTAAAGTTTAAACTTATCTATAACTATCAGTTTAAACTTTAGATTTAAACTTTTAATGTAACACATGTATAAAGATTGCCCTTGTACAAGCTTATGCATGGGTAAGATTGAAAAAGAACCCTACTACTTAACATAACTAAACTTTGCATAATTAATTATTTAGCACTGTCATAAGTAAAACCCCATTATTATTCAGGGTTATTGGTGAATTATTTCTCAGGATGTTGCGTATCAAGTTGTATGTGCAGATTAACAATACAAAATTAATAATAAACGACCAAGTCACCTAGTATGACTTTATCTGTATCGGCACTGTTCACAAGTGATGCAAGTTCTGCAGGTACATTGCCACATTATTTTACATATAATGCGTACATTTAAATCTGAGGCATTAATATGTAATAATTGGAATTAAAAGTGTTAAAACTATAGAGAGCTCCGAGTTATAAATATAATTTGATAACATTTTTCACAACTCCCGGGTTTCAGTACAACTCGAATTTGATTTGCTAGTAAACATAATATGTGAAAGACATGGTCAGTGACCAGTCATCACCCAGAACATAATATTGCTTTGACTTTCTTCTACACGCGTAACTGTACTCTAGGACTATGCAGGAAAAAAATATTTACTGTTCCGAGGGGATTCTCCACTTGACCGTTCTCTTGTTACAAATTGTAACCAGCACTGGGCGTATCTTATTTTATATAAGTGAAGACCAAACGAAATTATTTTCTAATCGAGTATGTAGAATATGTTTGTTGATACGGTTTTCAACAACAACAACTTACTTGCAAATTTCTCGTATATACTGTTTAAGTCTCAGAAAACGTGATACATATAGATTACAAATCAATATATTCTGTGCATCAATTTTCTACTAAGCATTGAGGAAATCGTATTAACGAACATATACAATTTTCTACTTAGTATTGATGAAATGTCACCATGATTCCCAAGCAAACAAATGGAGGTTCAACTCATTAAAATTTAACTATACTGATGCTACAGCTATACGATTTCATCTTTGATGTTTTAAAATTTAAATTTTATCATACAGGTTGGAAAGGTTCCTGGTATTAAATTTTAACAAAAATGACTTTTCGGTTCCTAGTATGGGAATTAATGCTGCAGCTGTTGCAGAAAAAAACACACAATCCGCTTTCGCGGTTAGGATTTTTTTTTCTGCAATAGCTGAACTTTAATTCCCATACTAACAAAGAAAAAAGATATTTTATTGCTTGTATTTATGCATGTACTGTTCCTTCGCCAGAAATGAAAGTCATGGGTCCTTAAAAATCGAGGTCCCGTGTCACGGTAGGCGTTGGTACGAGAAAGATAAAAAAAACCCTTCACTGCTCAATGGCCGAGTACAGATCTAAATTTGAAGTTCTTCACCAGCATATGGTGACGTCTTTATACGAGTGAAAAATTCTTGAATGGGACGATAAACAAAACAATATACAATCAATCATTATTTATGTCTGTATAAATAATCATCATAAGTTGGATGAACTATGTTAAATATTATATTATCGATATGTACATCATTGTACGTTTCTAAGATGGAAGAGCCATTGCTCGAGAAACTACGTAGGTGGTATGCTTAGCGGAGTTCAGTGATCGATGAACGACTATGGTTTTCTTAATAGAGGAGATAATATTTAGTGGATGTAAATATAAGATATTTTTATTATTATTATTTATAAGATTATTTATAATTGACTGGTAATTGATGTATAATATAGATACCCCCCTAAAAAAGAGCCAGGAAGAATTTTTCTTTAAATCTCATACCAAAAAAAAGGATATATACATGTGTGTATATGAATTTGAGAAAACATCACATATTATAGTACTCGTTCATACTTTAAAATCAATGACAAAATAAACAAGAAACATGAATGTAAGTAATATAAGAGAAATATTTGACAATTATATAATTTTTAAAAGAAATTGGAATAAACGTGCAAAATTGCAAATATTCAGTAATTTTTCTTCAACCCTGAGTCAATAAAAGAGATCCCGCTCAAAATTAGTACAAAATATTAATCACTAACTATATTTCTGATGCAGATCGCAATCTCCAGCTTGTTGATCCTGTGTATTAAACGTCCCATTGAAACAGATGTACTTAATATATTATTAGAATTCAATGACCCGGTCATAATATGGCTAGGCATCGATTCATATAATTGCTAATCTCCCCAACTTGGACCGAAGTCATTTATTGGATTTATTAATGGAATTTTGTCTCTTTCCATCTCTTATATTATCGAAAATGAAAAGGGGTAACCTGAAATTGACTTGAGCAATGAATATGTGAGCACAGAATATTGACGGTGACATCGACTTTGCAGAACCCCATAAAGTCCCGGAAATAATCATTCGGCAATCGATTAAAAATTCTCTTGTAGAGGAATGCATTCCTCCCTGCTCTACATATTAAGTTAGCTTCAAACTATCACTTAAAATTAAGCTGCAAAATCAAGCTGAAAATTATGTTGATCACTCCCATATTTTTCGGGGGGGGGGGGGGGGGGAGTTAAACTAAATTAACACATCTTGTTTTTGCCTGAAATAGCGTACAAAAATATGTAAAGAGAGGAATGGCTATAAAACTGTTCGTGAAGTAATTAAATGCACATTTTTAACAAATGCATTAGTACTAAAACTGATGTAAACAAAAAATATGATGAATTTTTGCAATTTCATTATATTTTTCAAATTCTTCATTTGATAATCTCGTTTATTGTATTAATTGAGCTGCTCCCTCATTTGCACGAATAATAACTTTAATGTCATTAGTTTTTCTATAAAACAAGTTCTCAAAGAATTTGTTGGAATTTAGTTTCATTATCGCTGAAGTGTCTTTTTTGGCCATTGGTAGGTTTTTACTAAATTCCACCCTAAGTTTCACCTATTTTCAATATGGGTTAAAAATTAACTTCGTGTATGCATAGACTCCTACGATGTAGGTGCATCAACTGACAAAGACTAGTGATCCTTATCAACACTTGATGAGTATCAAACACTGTATGATATTTGGAAAATTTAAAATGAAGAAATTTTGACATATTTTTGGTTTGCACAAACCTCACTAAGTGTATAACTATAATTCCGAACTGTCACAAGCAAACCCTAAGGTATCACAATCAACAAAGTTTGATGAAGTGTGACTCATAGTATCAAAGATATCTATCAAAAATACTTGAAAATTAGAACAACCCAAAGCCCCAAGAATGACAGATGCATGAATAACATGTATATAAACAAGAGCACCGCTAAGCGGAGCATCCCCTCGCGGCAGGAACTTCACCGGTAATGGCAATGTCTCCATACGAGAGAAAAATTCTCAAGAGGGACGTTAATGAAGATACAATCATCTAGTTAGGTTTAAAATAAGGTAAAGAAAATAAAAAATGTTGCAGCACTAATTATTTTTTTAACAAAATCATGGGGGGGGGGGGTCATTTTTAAACCAAAGTGCATAGCATCGGGGGGGGGGGGGGGGGTATGCATACGTAACTGGTCAGTTTCCCTTATTCCTAGCAGAAACATATCACGTATGCTCTAAGTTTCAGTAATTTACCTTCCTAGGTATATCTCAAAGTTGCATGCTATATGCATAAAATCTGAGAATACCCACGGAGACAATATTTTTTCGTAATAAAAATGACAATATACCGCTGTTGAGAGGTCACTGAAACCAAACCATAGACCTAAACTTGCAATATGTCTTTATAGCTTTCAGGAATTACGTGTGCCTCACGAATAAATTCCATGTTGTAAACAGACACCTGTGGAAATTTGGTATAATGAAACCGCGACGTTCATCAAATTATTTCAATTACTCAGCATCCGAGATGAAACTTAATTCATACAGACTGTCTCAAGATGACAATACGCAAAAATTTAATACAGTTGGGTGAACTTACTGAAGCGAGTCTATCGAAGCGACCCGAATTTTCCAAGGTTGATTAAGCGGAAGCGAGTATTGTCAAGTTGTACATAAAATTTCAGGGTTTGAAGGTAGTAAAAACGCAATATTTTGAGAAATATTTCACCGATTAATTTGAAAATGAATAGGGTTCGTCCTTTTACGATGCTACATAAGTATGTGGAAGCTGAGAATTGATAGTCTAAAGGTTCTCTTTAAATCTTGCCCACAAGCTGTAACGGACGCACTAACACACACACATACGCACAGTAGCGATGCTATATCCCCTCCGCAACTACTTGCGCGAGGGGATAATAGTAGGTTTGTAGACCATACAAAGGTTATATTATTCAAAATGTGTAGGATCTTAGAAGGTCCCAAAAGGCACAAATCAAAAAGATCTGATGGCCCATGGACTTAGATAGTTATTTTAAAAGGGTATGAAAATAAATAGCCATGAAAATTCTGAAAGTAGGTTACTAATATACACCCTGAGTTCAGATACTTAAGATCGATTAACTGACAAGATTTGATGATCCTAGTTTTCACCGTGGCAAAATATAAAAGTTTGAATAAAATGAAACTTAAGTGAATTTCAAAGTGATCCTGAGATGTAGAAGGTAAAGATAACGAACAGTGATCGACCTCAAAAATCCACATACAATACAAATATGTGAAGAGTGCATAAAACGCGAACTCCTGGTAATTCCAGAGGTGTGATCAGGTGCCTAGGAGGAGTAAGCAGACCACGCTTTGCCATTAGTTGTGACCAAAACGTGAAATCGTTCTTTAGCATATTCTTGACTGTACTATGATGTTTCACTAGTAGTAGATTTATACTAAAAGTAAGTTTCTCAAGCGTATCGAGTTTTTAAGAAACTTAAGTAGTTACAAACACGCAGGCAAAAACATACGCAAAGATTTCAGAACTAAAATTTCTACTGGCCACACTTGGAGAGGAATAGAGTGCATTGCTGGGGAAACCTATCAAGTGTAGCCTCTTAATTCCTAGTACGCGTGCTATGTTTATGCCCACGCACTGTTCAAAATACCAGGTATATAATTTAATGCGCCAATGTCATTAAACGGCCTTTAAAGTAACTTTCCTATACCAAATGAGCTACAGAATGTGGTGGAGTTGCCTTTATCAATATCCGAACAACTCTGGCTAAATGCGTTTTTTCTAAGTGTTTTATTTATCGTTAAGTTAAAAGCCATATATCACAAAGTGTATTTTGTATGATCTTGAAATATCTCTGTGCCATATTGATAATTATTGGAACCAGACTTCAAAGAATGTTCAGTAACTCCGGAAAGACACATCGGCATTCTAATCATTAAAGTCAAATAAATTCCAGTCATTGTGCGAAATCTATCACCAAGTAAGTGCAAAGTAATGTAGAAAATCCCGATATATATATATTTTTTAAATTTCTCTATTCTGTTGGTCAAATCAAAAGTCAATCCCTTTATTGGTAATTTTGAGATACCGTTTACAAATCCAACTCATACAGTTAGAACAACACTGCACCAATTTACTTCTACAAAATCTCTCAGTGAACATTAAACTGTCTTCTAGAGACACAGTATTGATTCGTTAATAGGATTTTCTATAGATCTGAAACGCAATTTCACATGTACTCAATCCGATTTAAAGATTCATATTCCCAACGTGCATCTTATACGGAACTTCATTCCTACAAGTATACTACATATCTCGAATGAATCCACTCGTCTGTGATCCTTGTTATTTTAAGACACTGACTTGAATAAATACGTGAGTAATCGTGAGTACAATTAATCATAAATAATCCCCATCGAAGTTAATATATCCTCCGTTTCTTCTTTAGTATATGCCTGTCTCATGGTCACGGCCAGGAACACGTTAAGTTCCTTTACGATACCGTTAATTGTCTGAGACCTTTAAAGTTGAGCACTAAAATTGGTTCGTTGTCATGACCTGGTGAGGTTAAGATAATGTCTGTCCGGTGTCATTCAAAGGATATAAGAATTTTAACTGAATGCATAAAAAATCATGTTTTTGTTCAATTCCAGAAAAGACTTAAATATTGGGGAACAGATACAACATTAAGCACTCACGACAAACATTCATATCTTTGTTATCCGAAATATATTTCGAGTAGTTTTTATCGGCGAACACCTACTATGGTGTAAAAGCATAGTTGTGCACTGAAAAATTATTTATTTTTCGTACTCAATTAATTAAAAAACATTTTAATTTCATTATATAGAGAGTAACTCTTATTTTAATTTCATTAGACATATAACAACCTTTCGCAGAACGCATACTATGAGATATTGCAATTCATAAGCAAAATGTCCGTTGTCAGTACATGTTAAGTTCATATGGTCAGGTGTCACATGTTTAACATGCAAGTCTGTCTATGAAATTCAACAGAAATGATAAAATATATCTATTCTTCAGTAATATAGTATTGGGAGAGGGTTTTTTCCCGAACTTTATCTTGTATCGTTTCTTTAGTATGAAAATATTCTTTGACAGGCTGGTTGCCCCCCCCCCCCCCCACACACGCGCGTTACAGTAGAGTCAAATCTTTCGCTGAAGAAATTTGAAATTAAAGATACATACCACAGACAAATTTTCTTATCTCCCACACAGAAGAGTTACACTGGTGTTTTTTCAATATTTCTTTCAATGGAAATGTAATTAAGAAATTTTAATTGTCTAAAATATAAAAATACACTCTTGAAAATGTCATAAACTAGTAAACAAGAGGCCCAAGGGCCTTAACGGTCACCTGAGTATAATACAACAATTTAGAGGATTCATAGAGTATAAAATGAACTGAAAGGGGAAGCTTTGTTGCCCAAAAGCAAGAAAAATAGGGTGACCAGGATTAACAAAATAATTAGTCTAATGTTCATTAACAGTACATAAATTAGGTTCTAATCTGTTCCCCATTTATCACTCTCACCAGACAGTACATAAACAAACTTATAATCAGTGCTTCTGTACTCTTTTAATTCCTTGTTGAAATCTCTTACATTGGCCTCTCTTCGTCTTTGATGAACATTTAATAAGACAAGTTATTTTTGTCTCATTTTTATTTATCTGTTACTTACAAGTCTACCTGATCATTAAAACTATGAAAGTACTTTTTGTATTATACAATAAAAATTCTTGCATAATTCTCTTACTCTATTAACCCTTCAAGTACATTATTTACAGTGATTAATTATCACAAGTAAATGGCAAAGGGGAATTACTCCTCTCAGTAGAATACAAATTAATAGAGCCCTGGCCTGGACCAGAACACTTGATCAAATGGTTCTGATGTTCAAAAATCTGGTAAAAAAAACCCTTCCTTATTAAAACCTTTACTCTTTTTGCCTCTGATATGCCCAGGTGCAGAGAAGATTTTTAAAGCATTAATGCATTTTCACAATATAATAAATAGAGCCCCGCCCAAATATCAGAACCTCTGATCCAGGGGTCATGAAATTCACAATTTTGGAAGAGGCATCCTTGCTTATCATAACCATGTATTTGTTTAAATAATACCCAGGAGAAGAGAAGAAGATTTTCAAAGAATAATGCACTTTCATATATGATCTATATAGCCCCGCCCTAGCACCAGAACTCCTGACCCTGGGGCCATGAATTTCACAATTTTGGTAGAGTCACCCTTGCTTATCATAACTATGTATCTAATTTGTTTAAATAATACCCAGGAGTAGAGAAGAAGATTTTCAAAGAAATAATGCACTTTCACTATATGATCTATATAGGCCCGCCCTAGCACCAGAACCCCTGACCCTGGGGCCATGAATTTCACAATTTTGCTAGAGTCGCCCTTGCTTATCATAACTATGTATTTAATTTGTTTCAATAATACCCAGGAGTAGAGAAGAAGATTTTTTAAGAAATAATGCACTTTCACTATATGATCTATATAGCCCTGCCCTAGCACCAGAACCCCTGACCCTGGGGCTATGAATTTCACAATTTTGGTAGAGTCACTCTTGCTTATCATAACTATGTATTCAATTTGTTTCAATAATACCCAGGAGTAGAGGATAAGATTTTCAAAGATATAATGCACTTTCACTTTATGATCTATATAGCCCCGCCCTAGCACCAGAACCCCTGACCCTGGGGCCATGAATTTCACAATTTTGGTACAGGGCTCAATGCTTATTACTATCATGCCAACAGTTTGACTGCTTGATGTCCAGGAGTAAAGAAGAAGATTTTTAAAGATTGCATTAATTTTGATGGTTTTGGCCCCACCCCTCAGGCCCCAGGGGGGCAGGGGCCACGAATTTCACAATTTTTGTTCCCCTTCACCCATAGATGCTATATGCCAAAATTGGTTGAAATTGGTTTGCTGGTTCAAGAGAAGAAGCTGAAAATGTTCAAAAGTTTACGACCGACGGACGACGACGGACGAAAAGAGATAGCAATAGGTCACCTGAGTGACTCAGGTGACCTAAAAAAAGTATTCAACTTTAAAGTTGCATTTTTGTACTTTCCACCAAATTATGTGGCTTGGCCAAACACAAAGCTGTATAACTAAACAAATATCACTTCTAAAGTGAAAGCGGCACGTAATTTCGTGAAGATATCTGAATTTTGGTAGAAAAAAGTTTGTGTTATTTATCCTGAAGTACACACGCCCCAAACTAGGATTTTCGAGTCCGGCCAATTTTCTATTCTCTTCATGAAGTCTGTCAAAGAAATATCAAGTAAATTGTCAATTACCCCCTTACCCCCCCCCCCCCCCCCCCCCGTTGAAATATAAAGTAAAATAATGTCAGTTGGTAAGGTCTGTTGGTGGGTTGGATAATAGCTTTATGTCCTTCGAGCACCACTAACTGCCTATTGAGGGATGCAGATTTAGATCTGTACTCGGCAATTGTGCATGGCCAATAAGCAGTGAAGGATATCTTTCGTATCAACATCCCTCTACTGCGACACGGGACTTATACCGGTATCTGGATCAATTCTTTTACACCCCCACGCTAGAGTGAAATGCTTTAACCACTACTTGCGCCTCGTGCTGCTCGTATTTACCCCTTTAAAGTTTAATTTTAAAGCTCACTAAATCTTTAATGTTCACGTGTCATTAAATCGTCCACCCACTAATTCATATTTCACTTATTTTGGTTTTATAATGAGATTGGTACTTTGAATTTAACTTAAATTATTGAGGTTTTCTCTTTGAAGCAGTTGACTTTCTACCTTGATCTTTAAGGTTTCGGTTCAGTATCGGTTCAGATCAAGACAGGAAGTAAGCTACTGAATTTTCTAAACTTGTTATGACAACGGACATAATTTGAATCATAGCATTTTTTCCAGTTTTACTTTACTTTGATTTTTATTTCAGGGTCTAACAGTACTTTATAATATTGCCTGTACCAAAGTGTTAGGTATTGTTTATTGTATAAAAGAAAATATGTTCATTTCAAAGAAAAAATCAACCAAATAAAAATATGTTTGAGCAGGGTGGTGTTTCGCCAACGCAAACTACTCTAACATTACTTGTTACAGCCACAAATACGTATGATATCAGTTCTGTTCCCCATTGCAATATGAGAGATTGGAATCAATTAACTAACTTGAAAAATTAAATACATTGTAAAAGTAAGTAATAGTTCTAAAGTTATGACACCGGACAGACATTATCAACCTCACCTGTGAGGTCATGACAACGAACCAATTTTAGGGTTTAACTTTAAAGGTATCTGTCAACGGTACTGTAAAGAGACTTAACGTGTTCCTGACCGTGATGGTGTGAATCTAGCCTCCATGTTAGATTTTTCAGGAGCACTTGTAAGTAAATAACGGCTTTCACTTTCTTCTTGGTTAGGACGGAAAAAGTCATTTCTTTGATCATGATATACAAGAGGCGCCAAGGGCTTGAACGGTCACCTGATACAAGCTTGAGAAAAATCCATAGAATTTAAAAGTTATACAAGTTGCTGTCCTTCAAAAAGGACTGCAATACGTGGACCATAGGCATTAGTTTCTAACGGAAATAAATAAATAAATACTGTAAATTCAAACAAATCTGTGTTGTATTGAAAATGTGTTGTAAAAAGATTTCTTTCAGCTTGAAACATGTAATTTTTCATTATAATTTAACGTAATAGTCTATTTACTAAAACTATCAATTAAACTTGATCAAGGCGTCAAATATAGCACTGTAACTTTAACATTGGAACTTTATCATTGGAATGTTGGAAGTATGTGGGGGTCATCCATGTATCACAATTACCTGTACATGTGAATTGTGCTTTACTATAGTAATTTAATTACAGTTGTGGCCCCTCTATAGTTTTGCCAATTAAAACTATATAATAGAAATGTAAGCCAATATACGGTCATACATCCCCAAGAAATGTTAGATGACCTTTTTTGCTTTTAAAGAATTTATGTTATCCCCCCCCCCCTTTTACTGCCTGGATTGCACAAAACTGGTGCTGAAAATATGTCCTATCTTTTAAAGCCTATCGTCGAATTAAGTTTTTTAATTTAAAATGACAAACCATCTGAAATCTTCAGAAATTGTTTGTATCATAGAAAAGCGATCTAAACTGAAAATAATATTTTTTACCATATACATATAGATACATAACGATACAGTAGAATATTTTTTGATCTACAACTTGAAAGTAGATTCTGATTTTGGATACGCTAGAAATAAATACAATGTACAGAGTTTTAGCGAGTTTTCAATGATGGGCGAATTCTTTTTCGATTGGGACGAATTGTCCTAAGGGCAAGTTATTCTAGGGGCGAACTCTCTAGCATTCTGAGGCCTGCGCAGTCCTACATATCTGCATTGCATCCGGTTTAACATCGCTTATATATTTTCTGTGTGGACCTCAGGGTCCATGCAATAAAGGAATGTTACTCAAAAACTAGAAAAATAGGACAATCAATCATTAGCAAATTGGTATTCTGCAACATTTGGAAATAGATTATCAATCTCGCCCTGTCATCCTCACAAACCTGTTAAATACAACTTTGTTCTCTACCTGCTGGATACATAGGTGCAGAGTCAGTAAAATAATGGATTTTCATTATATGATCAATCGAGTACTGTCCTAACACATGCAAGAACCTCTGACCCAGGGCCTAGAATTTTACAATTCAGGAAGAGAAACCTTTGTTCTTATTTTTTCTGCTAAATAACGAAAGCAGAACAGATTTACAAAACATTTATACATTTTCATTATGTGATCAATACAACCTCATTCTAACATTACAAACCTTACCCAAGGGCCATGAATTTTACAATTTACGTAAAGGCACTCTTGCTTATCATTTCACACACTGTCTGCTAAATATGTACAGGGGAGAGAGGGAGATTTAAAAAAAAATATGCATTTTCTTTAAATAATCATTACAGCCCAACCTTTATATAAGAACCCTGTAGCCATGGATTTCACAATTTTGGTAGAGGACATGTAGCTTATTATACATGTAATCATGCCAAAGTTTGACTCCTTGATGACTAGCAGTAAAGAAGATCTTTGAAGACTTCATTAATTTTGATGGCAATTTATCCGATTTAACTTTGAAAGCAAGCATTCACGGAATTCTCCCTACTTTCAACACCCCTTTTCTTTGTCCAAAAAATGTTTTCTTCTTAATAGCAGTTAAACTAGACATGTTTAAATTAATGGTTCCACATTTAGCAAGATTTATACTGTATACAGGGAAAACTTCGCCTCCGTTTTATTTTCGCCCCTTTCGCCCAAGACACAAGTGGGCGAATTTAAGACGGTACGAATTCAAAGAAGACAGTACAATTTCTTAAACAGAACTTTAAAACGGGGCAAAATTGTTTGCAAATTTGAAAGGGCGTACAGTATTTGTTAAAGGTCATAGTCCCTACAGCAGGGATTTTACCCCAAAAAAAGTTCATAGAGGTTAAAAATGTGTAGTAAAAATGTTTAACGACCTTCAAGGTTACCCTCTGTCACACCTATTCACAAACAATCTTTCTGCTAGTATAGATTCCAGTTCAAACCATGTCAACCGAGATGGGAACGAGGACCTACATAAGGTCTTAAGTTTTTCTTTGAAAAGTACAGTAAAACCTTTCAAAATCGTATGCCCAAGAACTACAAGAAAACAAATAATTTATTGTAAAAATTCCTCCTTTAAAATTCATACTATAAAGACCCCTAACTTGAACTGCTCATGTTCGGCGCTTAAATTGGCGAACAGTCACTACCTATGTTCATCGTCGTGGGTCCGCGAAAGAATAAAATGGTTAGGAAGCGAGCGCCAACTACGATCAGAACTACAATGGCAACTTGTAATTAAAATTTTATGCACGTATCTTTAAATTTTGCTCATACCGTCATTCAATCTGCAGCAATGAGTCATCAATGGGGAAGGGGGGGGGAGGTTACAAGTTTTAAGAAGGGGTAGATAACAGAAAGGACAGACATTTACCAAGATAAACTAAGACTGCAAAACTTAGATGACCGTTTAGGCCTACGTACCTCTTTATTCTCCAAGCTATACCATAAGACTTGCACCTATCGCTTATGACTGGAAGTTGGATTAATACACAAATATGAAAAGGGTACACTGCTCCAATAACCTTTTCTTGATGCAGTGATGAAATGTGAAGATAACAAATCGTATACATGCTAAGAAGACCAATCAAACAACACAAATTTTGAGCATGGCAAACACGAACGTCTGAAAACAGAGGTGGAATCAGTTGCCATGGAGGTGAAAACATCCCCTGTCAACCGGTCACACGAGTCCCTTGTCTTGATTCGGTGAACGGAGGAATCCATAGACAATTTAGTAAGTAACCAATAGCCTGACACTTTTTACGAAAAACGTCAGTCAACATTCGACCTAATGTCAGATTGCATTGGTAAACAACTTGATGTCATTGTATTGATTGTAGACTTTGAGAAATGTAGACTTTTAAGGCGATTGTTGATACCCATGTATTATCAAGTTATTTTTTCATTTTAAATATTGATCGTAAGTAGAACATGCTCTTGCGTATCTTATCAACAGGGAGACATCAGCTACATTTGCAGGTAATATCTAAATTAAGGAAGTTGACGATAGACTTGTTGAAGTCATCACGTTTATCATAATGTTAAGTTGTTAGTTTTTTCTACTAAAACATCCATATATGAAATAAATGTGTCATATTCTGTGATATCTTTTCGAATAATAAATCCTACATACCAAACAAGAAAACATTAAGAAAAAATAGCGCGTATCTACGAGTATGGGGTTAAAATTAAAAATTCTTATTTTGTCTTTATTATGAAACTCGCTTAACGTCAGACGTGGCCGAGCAGCTTACATATACAATCTATTTACACCAATGACTTTCGTAAAATAGTGTATATTGTTTTAATCTTTATGCCCCCGTATCGAAGATTCGAGGGTATATAGTTTTAGCCCTGTCCGTCCCTCTGTCTGTTTGTTCGTCCGCAAAAACTTTAACATTACCCATAGCTTTTGATTGGTTGGAGCTATGGCTTTCATATTTCACATGTATATTCCTTGGGTCAAGACCTTTCTTTGGGTACCAACATATTTGACCTTGCAGTTTGACCCAGTTTTGCAAAATTTTACCGAACTTTAACCTTGGCGATAACTTTTGAACGGTTGGTGCCAGGGTTTCCATACTTCCTATGTGTAATCCTAGTGACAAGACCTTTCTTTGGATACCAACAACTTTGACCACTTGACCCTAGAATTTGACCTATTTTTAGAAAACTTTAACCTTGGCCATAACTTTGAACGGTTGGTTGTAGGGCTTTCATACTTCACATATGTAATCTTCGTAACAAGACCTTCCTTATGATACCAACAACTTGGACACTCTTTCACCTTGACGTTGGAGTTTGACTACTTTTAGAAAACTTTAACCTTGATCATAACTTTTGAACGGTTGGTGCTAGGGCTTTCATACCTCACATATGTAATCCTTGTGACAAGATGTTCCTTTGGATACCAACAACTTTGACCCTTTGACCTTGGAGTTTGACCTACTTTTGAAAAACTTTTACCTTGGTCATAACTTTTGAACGATTGGTGCCTACGGCTTTTATATTTCACATGTGTATTTCTTGTGAGAAGGTCTCTCCTTGGGCACAATTAATTTTGACTTTGACCATGATTTTTGACTTACTTTTGAAAAACATTAACCTTTTCCATATCTATTCAATGGTTTCTGCTAGGGTTTTATATTTCACAGGTACATGTATATACCTCGAGACAAGACCTTACTTTGGGTACCAACATATTTGTTTTGCATTGGAGAATGTTTAACCTTTGCTATAAGTTGCCATACGGGGACTTCAGTGTTTCACAAACACATCTTGTTATACATCGCTGATCTAGAGGGGGAGGTGGAGGGGTCCCCCCATAGGTGGATCTCACCTAGTTTTCCAGATGAGTGACCAGGTTAAACTTTTTGGAGCAGGTCCATTCCCAAATAACTATAACACCTACCTAGACCATACTTGCATAAAAATATATCTAGGGATGTACACTACCACACTTGCTTCAGATGCTGGATCTGATCTAAATTTCCAAATGAGTGACCAGGTTTACGGTTTTGAAGCAGGTACCTAACTGAAACCCCATTCTGGACCAAACATGCAAGGATAATGCATCTATAGATGGTCACTACCACACTTGCTTTTCGGATGCTGGATTTGACCTAGATTTTCCAGATGAGTGACCAGGTTAAACTCTTTGAAGCAGGTCCATTCCCAAATAACTTGCATTGCATGGATTATACATCGAAGGAGGGATACTACCACACTTGCTTCAGATGCTGGATCTGAGCTACATTCCATGATGAGTGACCAGGTACTGTTTTAGAGTAAGTACCAAACTTTAATTCAGCCCAACCTGGACCAAACGCGCATGTATTATGCATTAAGGGATGGACACTACCACACTTACTTCGGATGCTGGATTTAACATAGATTTTCCAGATGAGTGACCAGGTTAAACTTTTTGGAGTAGGTTTATTCCCAAGTAACTATAAGCCCAACATGGACCAAACTTGGATGTATGATGCGTTTAGGGATGGACACTAACCAACCTGCATTGGATGCTGGATCTGAGCTAGATTTTGTCACGAGGGAATTTTTACCATATTTTAACCAATTTAGCATGGATGTTGTATCTAGGGAAGGGCACTTCCAGACTTTCTTTGGATTCTAAATCTGACCTACATTTTCCAGATGAGTGACTAGGGTAATGTTTTTGGAGCACCTATATAATGTTTTGGTCTGTTATGATTAAATTTGCATAGATGGTCATTCAAGGATGAAAACTTCCAGACTTACTTTGAATGTTGGAACTTGCCAAATTATTCTTGATTAGTTTGTTTATTGTTTAACGTCCCTCTCGAGAATTTTTCACTCATATGGAGACGCCACCACTTGCCGATGGAGAGCTGCAAATTTTGACCTATACTCGGCACTCGGGGCCATTGAGCAGTGAGGGATCTTTCTTGTTAGCACCTACTGCGCCACGGGACCTCGGTTTATACGGTCTCATCCGAATGACCGGTGTCCACGTCCCAAAGTGAGATTAGAACCCGCGACGTAAGGATCAACTTCTTACTCCGCGACTCCAGAGCGAACGCTCTAACCACTGCGCCACGCGGGAGACTTCTTGATTAGTAAAAGGTTTTAGGTTTTTGAGCAGGTTTATGTCCAAGTAACTGTAAATCCTACTTAAAGCAAACTTGTATGGCTATTGATCTTTGGATTACACTAACTAGAAAAAAAAGTATGATGTGAGATCTTCCTTACTTACAGATAACATTCGTCGAGATGAGCTTCGTAATCTTTGATAGCCTTTTTTCGCGTTTGGGAAATGGATTTTAGGTCTGTGGTTTTCCTTGCTTGTCAAGAAATTTCTTGGTTTGAATTTTTTTGATTTGGATGGAACCCCCCACCCCCCCTTGGAAAAATTCCTGTATCCACACCTGTTATACATTTACATTACATTGGTCTATATCAAAATAATATCGTACACATTTGGAGTGTAGTCACCATTAAGACAATTATAGCATTTGTCTACGAACTTTATTGAACAACCCTCGTATATGGGGGGGGGGGGGGTTAAAGATTTTATGCATTTTTACTAAATGATTATTAGAGCTCCATCTTTACTCCAGAATCCCTGATCCTGGGGTCATGGATTTCACAATTTTGGTAGATTGCTTAATGCTTATTACAATCATATCAACAGTTTGACTGCTTGATGTTCAAAAATACAGGTTTTTAAAGATAGCACTAAGTTTCACTTTGATTGTTATAGCACCATCTCTCAGACCCCAAAGGGGCAGGGACCGTGGAATTTACAGTTTTGTATCCTTTCACTCATTGATGCTTTATGCTAAAATTGATTGAAATTGGTTGTGATTCCGGTATTGCTAAAACGCGGAACGGAAAACGGAACGGAAGGCGGAACGGAACGGAAAATATGATTTGAGGTTAAATCACTTTAAATATAAAATCATACCAGAAACAGTATACAGCATATAAATTTTTCATATTTAATCCTTAATTATTAAAATTTGAGTTGATTTAGTCATGTTCATGCTCTTATTCATGAAGATCTCTGAACATAGACAAAGCACAGGGTACAAAAAAAAAACGGAACAAAAAAAAATATCAAATGCCGTGCGCATATACATGAAACATGTTGCGCTAAAATATGGATGAGTGGGAAAAACTTCATTGAAGATCACTCTGATCAATATGAACGACAGGTATTCGACATCGATATGAGCCGTATGAGCGAAAAAAATCCCATTATTTTCAATGCATATGTAACCATGCACTTTAAGCGTAGATAACGTACATCTCTGCACCTCCCACCCCCATACTAAAATATAACAACTAAATTTTTTTTTCGAAAATATGTTATTTCCCCATCCATCTTTACGTTATTCTGTGCAATCAGTTTGTGCTATTTGACCATATGCCATCTTCGCTAGCCAAGGGTTTCTGATACGCTACTCTCCTCATAAGCCCTTGGCATACGGTGTTAAAAAAAGTTGGGATTTTTTTCTCAAGTTGTGATTGGAGTTGATCGACATCATTCGACCAATCAGCAATTGTTTTTTGTAAATGACGATATTTGCGTTCGGGATATATCTTGACGCTTTAATCTCGGGAATGAAAAACGCAAGTAAACAACGATCAGTAAGATAACATGCCATTCTATGAATAGCTATATGGTGTCATCCAATATCTTAAACTACGTGCAAAATATGTGATTAAGAATCTATACTGAGGAGGTAGATTTGCATTTTAACAGTTTATATAACAAATTAACATAACTCGATACCTTCTTGTTAATTATTCTTAAAAAACATTATTTTTTAAAATACGCTTTTTATTTCTGTCGATGACGAAATCTGTGCGTACCTGGTAAGAATCGTGATCGCGTGACGAAAACAATCCCGTCTTTTGTCAGTACCGTATGCCAAGGGTTTATGAGGAGAGTAGCGTATCAGAAACCCTTGGCTAGCGAAGATGACCATATGCATGTATGCCATCTTTCTTAAATCCCCGTTTCAGATCCCTATGGATTGCACCGACACACCTGTAGTGTAATTTTTTTTAGGTCACCTGAGTTTACTCAGGTGACCTTTTGCTATCTTTTTTCGTCCGTCGGCGTGTGTCGTCCGTCGTACGTAAACATTTGAACATTTTCAGCTTCTTCTCTGGAACCCCTGAACCAATTTTAACCAAATTTGGTATATAGCATGGTGCAGGGGAGTAAAAATTGTGAAATTCATGACCCCTAACCCCCTGGGGCCTGACGGGTGGGTCTAAAACCACCAAAATTAATGCAATCTTTAAAAATCTTCTTCTTTACTCCTGGACATCAAGCAGTGAAACTGTTGGCTTGTCATAAGCATTGAGTCCTCTACCAAAATTGTGAAATTCATGGCCCCAGGGTCAGGGGTTCTGGTGCTAGGGTGGAGCTATGTAGATCATATAGTGAAAGTGCATTATTTCTTTGAAAATCTTCTTCTCTGCTCCTGGGTATGAAATAAAGTAACTAAGTACATAGTTATGATGAGCAAGAGTGCCTCTTCCAAAGTTGTTAATTTCATGTCCCCAGGATTTGGGGTTCTGGTGTTAGGGCGGGGCTCAATTGATTATATAGTGAAAATTCATTAATTCATTGAAAATCTTCTCTGCTCGTAGGTATTAAATAAACTAAGAACATTATATGGTGAGCATGGTTGCCTTTCCAGAAATTGTGAATTTCATAGCCCCTGGGTCAGGGGTTCTGCTGTTAGGGTGGGGCTCCACTGATTACAGAGTAAAAATGCAGTAATTCTTTGACATTTTTCTCCTTTTCTCCTGTGTATTAAGTCGATGAACTACGAGTATAGTAATGATGAGTAAGGGTACCTCTTCCAAAATTGTGAAATTCATGGCCCCAGGATCAGGGGTTAGGGTGTTAGGGCAGGGCTCTGTTGAATATCTAGTGAAATTTGCATTATTTCTTTAAAAATCTTCTTCTTTGCTCCTGGGTATTTACCAAACAAACTGAATGCACAGTTATGGTGAGAAAGGATGCCTCTTCCAAAATTGTGAATTTCATGGCCCCTGGGTCAGGGGTTCTGGTGTTAGGCCAGGGCTCTAATGATTACATTGTAAAAAATGCAATAATTCTTTGAAAATCTTCTCCTTTTCTCTCGGGTATTAAGCTGATGAATTAAGAGTATAGTTCTGATATGTAAGGGTGCCTCTTCCAAAATTGTGAATTTTATGTCCCCTGGTGTTAGGGCGGGGCTCATGGCAAAGTTGATACATGATACGCAGGTGACTTATAAGGCCAGTTGGCCTCTTGTTTTTAAATTGTATCCTTTATTCTTCCAATAATCTATTGGAATTCCCATGGGTACCAATTACGCCCCGTTATTAAAAGACCTATTTTTGAATTCAGATGAAGCAGAATTTATTCAGAATTTTTTACGTGAAAAGTAGAAAACACTTGCTGTGGCCTTCAACTCGACAGTTAAATATATCGACGACGTTTTGTCAATTAACAATGGTTATTTCCATTCTTATGTCGACACGATATATCCCGCTGAGCTTGAGATAAAAGATACCACAGAGTCTGACACATCTGTTTCATATTTGGATATTTTATTAGAAAAAGACGTTAATGATAATCTAACAACAAAGCTTTATGATAAACGTGATAACTTTTTAATCGTCAACTTCTCTTACTTATGCAGCAATATACCCTTATCATCTGCATACGGGGTTTATATCTCTCAGTTGATTCGATACGCCAGAGCATGCTCTACGTATGAACAATTTCTAAAAAGAGGTAAGTTATTGACAAACAAGTTGATAAACAAGAAAATCAGCAGTCTCGTTTAAAGTCATCATTTCGTAAGTTCTATGGTTGATACAATGACCTTGTCAGCAAATACAATCTATCATTAAGTCGAATGCTGACCGACTTTTTTCATACTATTTGTTAGGCCATTATTTACACACTGAATTGTCGACGGATTTTTCCGTTATTTCCCGGTCATGACAAGGAGCACACGGCGGGTGTGACCGGTCGGCAGGGGATGCTCACTCCTCCATGGCACCTGATCCCACCTCTGATGTCTTAGAGGTCCCTGTTTGCTCTGCTCTTATTTTGTAATGTTTAATGGACTTTCGAGCTCGAATACCGTTCGTTAACTCCACTATTTCAATTATGCCAGTGATCGTTGTCTCTAACACAAATTAATATAATATACTCTGTGTTTCTCTTTCACTCCGCCTGTTTCGAAAAAAAAAAAAATTCCCTTTCATAATCAATAATGATGATTTTGTCTTTGACGAATAAGTCATTTTTTAAATTCAGATTTGGATGAGTGATAAATGAGACATTCTGATATATAATTTGGATGCGAGTCTAATTATTGTGCATTTTATTGACCATTGCATGTATATGCCGCGTGTTTTGAGCGGAAAATCTGAATAAATCACATTGTTACAATAACTTTTAATAAGATATGAACTACATGTATTAGATAAAGAATATTGCTTCCTATGTCTGAATTTTATCTGTGCATAGTGAAAAACGAGACATCAGATTTTCCGTTCCGTTCCGCGTTTCAGCAACACCCCAGTGATTCAGAGAAGAAGCTGAAAATGTTCAACAGTTTACGACCGATGCACGACGGAAAAAAACAGATCTAGAAATCATGTTCTATCACAAAGCATTGGAAATTCTTTTATCAACTTTGTATTAAGTTTTATTGGATTTAATATAACTTTCCTGATTTTAAAAAAAGTTTTTGTTTATATAATATCGCAAGGCGCCATCGGAATATGACGTGTGGGATATGATTGATTATTGTTGTTTTACGCGTGGGTTATGAAAAAAAAATCACCGAGTAATAGATAGTTGAGGAAAACATCTGATAAAATCAAGTTTTAAAGTCTGCCAACCACTATCTTAATATTCATTTGTCTGGAAGTCATCATGAGTTTAGTTTAAGGCCGCTTTCAGTATCTGACCATGATTAATTAATTCATCAAATTCATTATGGCATAAGATGTAAATAATTTATAGTGTCATTTTGTAGACCTGTCTTTTTATAACATGTTTTTCCAAAGGCACGGTTAGGTTTTCAAAATCCTCTCTGAAATATCGAAATATGACATCATTGTTAATGATGTAATAGTTTTCTTTAAAAATTATGAAATTTATTCTACCCAATGTAGTGCAAAATACATAAATAATTGCTTTGTAAATTTTGAACAATTTGTATTATGGATTATTTATAGATACAAAGGCCTATTTACAAAATTTTTAAGTACTTCCATTGCGGACAAAATAATGGACACGCGGAAAAAAAAGCATCAAATTTTCATACAGACCTGCAGGGAGCAATATCTTTAAAGTGAGGTAAAAATAATGATAGAAATGCCTTTTGATGTGTAGGAAATGCCATATATAGAAAATGTAATATAGAAAATGTCAATCTTTAACATTGGTAATGGCTTTTGAATGAGAGAAGATAAGACTTGTATCTGAAAGTAGTGTGATGTTTCACCTATATACCTTAATGTTTGACCTACTTTTCTCTCTTTCTCTCTATACATGTATATATATTATAATACTTAGTAATTTCTCTTGAATGAAAGAATGGTACATTCTGAAAGGTCTTGCACAAGAAATGGCATGGCCATGTGAAATCTTTTTTTTTACGTCATGATCTTGAAGTTTTATCTACTTTTTTCAGGAAAAAAGTTTGCACTTAAGACACAAGGCTTTCTTTTTTCACAAGTGCATAACCTTTGAGAAGACTTATACGAATGTACATGAGCTATATGTATGAATTTAAATTCATAACCAAATGACGTCGAAGTTTGACTTTCAAAAACTTCAATCCTTTTGCTCCAGAATATTTAATATAAAATATGCATTATACACCCGAACCTAACAGAAAGGGACAACAATTCTCTGAATTTGTTTATTTATATTTTTCTTGATTGACATGCAGCTCATTCAGTATATATACGATAACAAGCATTACTGGTTGGTACAGGTGAGCTACAATGTGTGTCAAATATCCCGGTATTAAAGCCAAATTTCCTGGTATCACATATTGAAATAATTCAATTATCGTACGGAAATGACTTGTAGTTCTTCGAGAAAGCTCCTCTATCAAGCCCCCCCCCCTCTCCCCGTCTAAGTTTTTGGGTCACCCGAGTCAAGCACGTGACATTGCTATCTGTTTTTCAGATGTCATCATGCATCGTCCGTACATGTAGCAAACTTTTGAAAATTTTAAGCTTCTTGTCTTTAACAAATTTTCATCAATTTTGGTAATTAACATATTTTGAAATTTCTCTCTACTCACGGACATTATCAGGCAAACGAAAAATGTGAAGATAACGACCGAAGATTGACCTCATGGATCCTTTAAACATCAAAAACTATATAAATGATTTTCACAATCACTAAGTCCTCTATCAAACTTGTGACAACACGGATCCGGGGTCTATAGACCATAGGGTGCGTCTTAAGTTGGTCGAACAATGCATATCGAAAAATACATTTAGTGATTTACTTACTGTACATTACAACTTTGAAATTTTTTACTCATGGACTTGTGTCAGGTAAACTGTTTGCAATGATTACTTATCATATTGACTACTTAATCCTCTAACATACTTCTTTGGTGCAGTGTTCAGGCAACGGTTCGGCTAATTTGGTTTTACTATGCCCCCGCCATAAAATGGCCTGGCATATAGTGTTGACCTCTTCCGTCATCATTGACCTGTCGTTCATTATCTCGGCAACAGTTGCATACGTTCAGCTCAAATTTGACATATGGATACGTCACAGGAACACACAAGTCAAGTTCGAGTATGGTCATGGTCCGATGATTTTTGACAGAGTTATTCCTCTTGAACTTAGGGGAAAAAAAGAATTTTCAGTTTCCGCTCTCTGACTTTTGTAGGGATGTATGTACAAGTTGAAAACAAATGTGCAATTTGCAATTTGAAATTTTGGCTGCCTGCGGGAGCATTAGTGGCGTTATGACACATCCAGTATTATTATTCATTACACTGTTTAGGGCGTCTTATTTTCTTATTGGCATCAGGCAGATAAAAAGTTTGCATGATTTTAATAGACACTAAGCCCTTTACCCAAATTATAATATATTTATGGCCCCCTCTCCCATGCTTCAGACCCTAGCTAGGGTAGAGCTAAATTATAATTAAGAGTCAATTACTTAAATTAATGGATACTTTGTTTGCTTTTCTTTCATGGTTACAATAAACAGCCATTCATCTACAAATATTATAAAATTCATGCGCCCATGACCAGGCTACATGTATCTGAAATTTATGATCTAGTGTCCCCTTTCTTATTTACTCCTGAACTTTATTCTTAGAGACAATTAGGGACGTTAAACAACAAACATTCAATCAAAAAGACAACCTGCATCAATGAGATGATTATAGAGTCCTCATGAAACTATAAAATTGTTGTTTTAATCCAGACTCGTTCGAGGTTGCCCCAGAATGGTCATGACCTGGGAAACTCATGAAATTCAGATGAGCGTTGCATGAGGTCCATGACCCTTTTTGTCATTGTGGAAGCAATATTAGTCCCTTGTGTTCATTGTGGAATGAAAGAAGAAAATAACGGAAAGATTGAGTGAAAAATTTCATTTCTCTTAACACACTTACCGCAAAGTTTTCTGAACTGAAGTCTACAAATCTTTGATGTGTGGCCCCAGTACGGTGAAGGTGGTCTGTGACGTAATTGTAATTGTCTATATTTGAAATAGCTTCGTCAACTGTAGTCATCACGAAAGTTGCATGTTGTTCTAAGGCCTCATTTTGTCTCATGTCGTCTTCCGTTTCAAGTTGTGTAAATTTAGTAAATACGTACTTTAGATTTGAGTTGGTTTTGAAGAGTCTGTCAAATAAAAAAGGAAGATGCAATTATTAAATTGATGAAATAACGCAAGTAAGAGATAAGCTTTCTTTGTCACAAATAAGAATGTTTTCAGATCTGAAATAGTATTAAATGTTGTTGATGAGCTCAAATTATCATGAATTATTCCTCAATTACTATAGCTAAAAGCAGCCCGCATTGTCGTCAGGGTAACATTGCTGATTTAATTGCAAAACAGTTCAGGTTAAGAAGAAATACTTAAAAGGAAACATGACAGTAATTGAATAATAATAAAAATATCAATTTGTGACGTCAGAGGTAATTATTTTTCCCTATGACAAAATTAACTTATTCGTCCGACAACTTGTACACTAAAACTTGATTATAAAGAAGTCACTTGGACCTTTGAGATTTATTCCATATAACTAAGTCTCTTTTATTAATATCCATGAAGACTTCCTAGGAAAATGAAAATTTTTCCTAATAATCGTGATTTCCCTAATAAGCGAGTTCCTTATAACTGAATTTATTAAATGTATTTAGGTTATTTTTTAATTATCGTGAGATTATTTGTAATTAGGCCCTAATATTACAAGACGAAAAGTCTCTCGTGAAACTACAAATTGTACTTGATGTTTCACAATTACAGAACTATATATCCTAATGTGTTTTACCAAGTTTTGTTGATTGATTGATTGATTATTGTTGTTTTACGCCGAGTCGGCAATATTTCAGCCATATTTCGGCGGTATGAATTTAAATACTGTATAAACGGTTTTGAAAGATTTTGGGTTTCTCTGGCGGCCCCCAATGAGCCTACTCTTTTTCGAAAACCAGAGAAACGATCTTTAGCGTGCCAAGGGGGTTGTAATCCTTGACACGGGGCACCGTTTTACGTCCCATCCGACGGACTTTAAATTTAAAAATAAAAACAGTTAAATTGAAAATTACAAATATGCCAATAAAAATATATACATTTATATCTTATTGTAAAAATCAGTTTCTTGCAAGTATTGTAAAATTGTACTAGGACTTACATTTGTAAAAAGATCATGCATTGTTTGAACACCATTAAAAAGTTTATTTCGAACAGGCGTAAAATCAGTACATTCTAACAGTATATGGTTTATAGTTATTGCACAGTCACAAGATATGCATTCAGGTTGTTGTTCCCCGCTCAGTAAATATGAATGGGTAAACCTGGAATGCCCAATTCTTATTCTTGAAATAATGACTTCGTCCTGACGTTTCAGGCCAAAGTCAGATGACCGACTAACTTTGTTTTGTATGGTATACAGTTTATTATTATCACAAAAATCCAAAAATATTTGCCAAAGAGAATTTATGTAAAGTTTCACTAAGTACTTAAGATCAGTGTAAGGAATTTTAAAAGGTACAATTTCATATTGAAGAGCAGCTTTTGCAGAACTATCAGCCTTGTTATTACCCGGAATACCAATATGACTTGGAATCCAACAAAATTCGATATTTTTACCTTGTTTAGTGAGATGATAAAACTTATTTAATATATCCAAAATGTATGGATGATCAGTGTTCATATTGTGTATGGACTGTAAACATGAAAGCGAGTCTGAAAATATTGTAAAAGAATTTTCACTAGAAGTTTTTATATATTCAAAAGCTAGTTGTAAAGTTTTTGCTTCAGCTGTAAAAATCGTTGCTTCGTTTGGAGGTCGTATAGAAAAAATATTATTATTGACCACTGCAGCAGCAGCAACCCTGCCTCTGTCCTTTGAACCATCTGTGTAAATTTGTATTGTAGGATGTTTAGATTGTTTTATTTCGGCTAATTTTTGTTGAAAAACAAGAGGATTTGTTTCTGATTTCTTTAGTTCGGATAGGGATTTATTAACTACTGGTTTAATTAATTTCCACGGTGGTCAAGTTTTGTTGAAAATTAAATTTAAAAAAAACTGAACGAGGAAAGTAAAATTTTGAGAAAAAAAGTTACATAATCTTTTTTAAGTTGTCTTGGCAACACCATTCATTAAACTTTTTAACTAACAATAAGAATTATGAACCTTGGTGGAGTTTTCTTATTCACCGAAATACACCGAGATCAGACCAAGAAGATTAAAGCTATGAAAGACCATGACTCATTTCATATTCAGAGGCGTAGTCACAAACTTAAAAGTGGGGGGGGGGGGGGCTCAAATCCAAGAAAGATCTAAAACTTGTAATATAAAGAAATTAGCAGGCCTGTAGGAAGCAATTTCACTTTGAGTGGGCACAACCATATATTTTCAGACTATCAATTACCAAAATTCCTTGACAAGCCCAAAAAAATAAGGTCATCAGACGTGCAAAAAAAAAAGGTCATCAGACGTTATTATTGAGGGGGCACAATGATATAGTAGCTACATGTATGTATTCTATAGTATTCTATATATATATAATTATTGGAGGGCACATATAAAGTATATTATATTACTATTATTTCAAGAGAAATGCTTACTCAGTCGTTGCTGGAAATAAAACAAGTCTGCCATAAAATGAGGTTTACTATAATTTCAACATAGCTGTGATTTTGTTCTACATTAATTGGGGGGGGGGGGGCACAGACATACTCTTCCCCCCCCCCATATCTGAAAGGGGGGGCTAGTGCCCCCGCTGCCCCCTCCCCCCCCCGTGACTACGCCTATGATATTTTTTTCGGTATCCACAAAAAATGCTATTAAATACTTTGTTCGCCGCACGGCGTCAAACCTACGACGTAAAGGTAAATAGAGACTAGTCTTTCGCCAAGCGCCCGACATTAGAAGTGAAAGTCAGGTACCTTAAAAACCGAGGTCCCACGATAAAAAAAAAAACCTCAGTACCGAGTATATGTCTAAATTTGAAACATAAGGTGATGTCTCTATCCGAAAAATTCTCGAATGGGACGATTTATCATCCGAGCTACCTTATTTTGGTGAGCTTTTAGCATAGATGGATTTAAGTATTGTTAATGGTCATAGAAGGTCTAATCTTACCGCAGAGCTTGCGTCATCGACAGAAATAGAGAGTGTTTTTTTTTTAAATACTGATGTATTTCAAGAATAATGAACAGTGGATATCGAGCATTGTTGGTGCAAATCTATATCTGCAATTATATACTTAAAGTTGGATGACTCCTCAGCTATTTATTAAATTGCATGTTATCTTATAGATCGTTGTTTTATCTCTGACTGATTGCTTGTTGTTTACGTCTCCTATGAGAATTTTTCGCTCATAGGGAGATGTAACCATATACCGGGGAAGGGCTTCAAATTTTGACCTTTACTTGGCACTCAGGCCATTATCAGGATCTTTATCATGCCAACGCCTGTGGTGACACGAGGTCTCGATTTTTTAGGTCCCGCACCTTTTACTTCAAAGAGCCGATAGCTTGGCAAAGGAACAATTAATACTTATTTTTTATCGTCTGAGGTCAATGGCAGCCGGGGTTTGAACCCACAAGCTTCCGATCACGGAGAAAGCGACTGGGCTTCCGGTTTGAAAAATCGAGAGTAGCGGATCAGAAACCCTAGGCTAGCAAAGATGACTTGATGTATGAATTTAATTACCGTTCGTTATCTTCACCTTTTACATTGTTTTCATCATTAATTTGTAGACTTGATGTATCCTAGGGAACTCGAAATTAAAGACACAACAGAGTTTGTCATAACTGTTTCATATTTGGTTATAATACTGACTATGGACGATAATGACCAACTAACAACAAAATTTTCCATCGTTCTTTTTTTCTTATTTATGAAGTAATATATTAATACTACATGTATGGTTTTTATGTCTTTATAAGAAGAAATGGTGTGCAGTTTATTCACGAGATTGCTTCCACGTGATTTATTTCTCATTAATATTCAAAAGATCCTCATAAACTCCGAATTTCATTTCATTGAAGAGCCATAGGTTTATTTCCGACGACACGGACGACTCTAGGAAATCACCTGTTTCTATTTATAGATATCCCTTTTCAATTCAAGATCATACTGTGAAATATCATTTGTGGACGAGTGTTATATTTATTTTCATAGTTGCAAGTATGTCATATGACAATCAGTTTACATGTTCAAAACAATAAATCAAGAAGCTATGTATTTTCAAAATTTAATGTAATAATTGAGGACTGTCTTTTCCAGAGATACTTTAAAAATGTAATGTGTATATTATAATTTTCTGAAATAATTATTATGTTTATTATGGAACATGATTATAAAAAAAAATAGAAAAGATAACACACACACACAAAATTTAAAAGGGACAAATGGATCATGTTGGGCTCGAACTCGGAATCACTACATTTACATTCCAACAATCATACTGTTGCGCCACGAAGTCAGTGATGTAGATAGGATAAAATTTAAGACAGATTGCATTAGTCTCGTATCCGTTTTCGACCGTCTTGTGTTTTCGATCTATTTTTATAAACTTGCTTCCTACATACACTGCGCGCGCCATGACGTCATTTTCGGCTGCTTTACTTCGAACCAAATGTAAACACAACAAACATGTTCAATGTAAAGTTATCAGAGGTAGGTCTTTTGTTTTTTTTTCCCGATGTCGGAAAATTGCACTTTTCTCTAATGCTTATTTTTCAAGAGAATAATTCTAGTTCTAATTTCATAATTTTACATGTAAAATAAATAACCTTTATTCCTATTGAAATATACATCTGTGTCATCAGGATGCAAGAATCTCAAGTAGAAGGAGCGGATCAATTATTTTATTTCACTCTGTCAAAGTTACCATTTTCTTAGATACTTTTAATAAAATTTAAGAAATGATTTTGCTTGAAATTTACAGAGGGCACAACAAGCGAGGGGAGAATATGGACAATATTCTCCTGATTCTCTTCACAATGCTCTACACAAAGTGAACAAAAATACGACTGTGTATAAGGCATCAAAGGTATATGGAATCCCCAAAACAACACTTTTAGACCGGGTGTCTGGTACCGTCAGTGATACTGTAAAATCTGGTCTACTCTTCATATTGACCAGGAGGCGAGATTGGTCGAGCACATAAAATTAATGGCCAACTACGGCCATTGGTAATTCTAACAAAATAAAATGTGTGGTGTAATATATTATTTTAATTCGTGTAGATTATTAATCTCAAACTCTCTTTTTTTCAATATTATTTAGGGTCCGTCTACATACGATCCTTTTGTATCGATCTTAGGCATGCGAATCTAGGAGTCAAATTTGTTTTGAAGTTCGTTGCTTTTTCCACAGATATACATGTACCAGATCTGAAGTAGTAGATTTAGCCACATCACTTGCAGTACAGCTTGGTCTCAGAGAAAAGGACAAACCATTCACACTGAATTGGTTTCACTCTTTCATGTCAAGATGGCCAGAGCTGAAGACCATAAAAAGCTAGGGAGTTAGCCATGACATGTGCTAAGTCGGCATCTCAGGAAAACATAGACAAATATTTTCATGAACTTGAAAAAAAATATTTCAAAGTACAACCTTCAAAACAAACCTTATTGTATTTGTAATGTAGACGAAAAATGAATCAATTTCCAACATAAACCACCAAATGTTTTCAGTTCAAAACATTCTAAACTCCCTGGTATAGTGGCAGAAAAATCTCCAACTCTAACAATCATTGGTGCGGGCAATGCACTTAGTACACAAATCCCCCCATATCTTATTTTCAGGGGGCACGCGTGAATCCAAATCTTCTTCAGAATTGTTCAGAGGACCTCATGACCGTAAGTGCATCGGGTTGGTCAAACACTGAAATATTTCAAAAGTATTTGAGTGAACATTTTCTGAAGTACGTGCAAGGCTTAACAAATGACCAACCCATTTTACTTATATATGATGGTCATAAGTCGCATGTTGTTCTTAGTGTTATTAAATGGACAAAGGCCCATAATATCATCATTTTAGTGTTACCTGCTCATTGTAGTCATATTCTGCAGCCTTTAGATGTAGGTTGTTTTGGGCCTCTTATCAATATTCTGAACAATATCACGTGTCATAAATATATACGTGAACTCAGATAACCCATCAACCGATATAATATCGGCAAGCTTGCATCTGAGGCTTATGTTAAGGCACTGTCTCCAAACAACTTGCAAATTCTTTTGCTAAAACAGGAATTTATCCTTTAGATCAAAATTGTGTGTCTGCCGTCACTTTACTTCCATCAACCCTGTTTAATCCCGACGAACCGACTGACAATGACCATGATTCAATCCCCTTGGACGATGGGATTGGTCGACAAGACAACCATACGGACAATGTGTGTGCCCCTGAAACTGACGTGAAGTCTGACATGACACAGACATGAAGACGCTTTGCTTTGGAAGACTGATCGGCTCTTTGGATGTGGGGTTGTTTCAAAGGAAGAAAACAAAATAGTGTGATTTGAACGATACCCTTCGATTGACAACTTTTGATTTAAACTTCAATTCCGTCAATTATTTGCATTTTCTACGTAGTTTTATTTAAATTCGTAAAATTGTCTTAGTTGGTCGAAAATACAATACGCCGGGATACTGTTTGTGTACTCTAAAAAGCGGGCTTCATACTTTAGCGGCTTTGGCGCAGACAAAGATGCGCTAATTTACGAATACCACTAAGGAAAATTGAATATATTTTTTCATCATTTTATATAAAGACAACCTTGAACCAATATTACCTAAATGTAATGAAGTGCAGTAATATCCAAATAAAATTATTCAAATCTTTTTTCTGGATAAGGGTGATCTTTCGCTACAGTTTGTCAACATTTGGGTAGATACCTCAACATTTACTATGTACTCCATACAAACTCGATGCTTATTATATTTACATGTATCATATAAGGGAAATATAAACAATTAAATACTATTATTGAATAATTTGAATTTACACGTGTATAAACTATGGAAGCCGGTTGGTGCCAGGTAGAAAAAATATTTTATCTGGCGGCCGCCAAATAGTTTTCAGGCGGCCGCCAGAAAAAATATTTTTTACCTGGCACCTACCGGCTTCCGTAATAAACTAAGATTGTATGACAAAATTTTGGTTTAAAAAATTTAAGTAATCACTACTATAAAAGCGAAAATGCCTATCAAATGCGCTGTGGCTCTTTTTATATTGAAACCTGCAAGCCTGTTTCGGTTTGTTTTTTCTTCAAGCCTCCGTTTTAGGTATATGGGTATAATTCTGTGTGATTAACAACTGATGATACCGTTTTTCTGACAAGTAGGTCACACTGATGCAAGAAATTGCCGTTCTCAAATTAGAAAGGTGTTCGTAACTGTTCATGAAATGAAAAACATACGTATTTTTTTTTTCTTAAATTAGGTTCTCTCCTGCTCCCATTAATCGGCGGAAACTGTCAACTTGCAATAAACACTTCCATTCATCATTAAAAATGACAAAAACACCAGATCTCTACTCTTTCCTTCAATAAAACAGTATACTCTCGCTTCGATTTTTCAAATCAAAAGGCGGTCGCAACGATCACTTTGGTATCAATAATCCGGTAGAAGACATTAAAAGGAAACAAACCATGGGAGGAAGAACTTTATCCGAAATAGAGGTATGTAATTTTGTTGTTGTTGTACTTTTTAATGTCACTGGGATTTCAACAACCTCGTTTAAGGTTAGCATTTCGAAAATTCTGTTGTCGATACAAGACCTTGTTTGCAAATACAGCCTTTCATTGTATCGTATTTCGACTGACGTGTTTCAAACCAATTGAGGCCATTGTTTTATACTGTATTTGACTACGGATTATGCTGGCAACATTATCAATACATGGGGCTTACGGCGTATATTTCCGGTTGAAAGATAATGCTTACTTCTCCTAGGCACCTGATCCCACCTCTGAAATTTCCAGGGATGCTTTATTCCCTGTTCACAAAAACGTTTAAAAGATTTTTTAGATCGATCACTGTTCGTTATTTTCATTTTTTCGAGTTCAAACAACAAGACGTCGATGAATTTCTAAAGAACACATATCTACCTAAGTGATCTATCTCTACGCGATCAGTGTAACAGGAAATCACCAATTATTAGTGAAGTGAACTTTAGATCGTGTTTTTTTTTTGGGGGGGGGGGGGGGGCACCTGACACATATATGTTGCTAGTTATGCTTATTAATCAGTATACCAGTATATTAACACTAAATATTCATGCGAGAATTTCTGTAACAATGTCTGCCATAGTTGCAAAGTAATGCCCGCAGTGTTATATCTGAAAATTCATTAAATTGTATTGTCCTTTACAATGAGGGTATCCACTGTTCTGTATTGTATTTCACATTACATATATTGTGTAACAACAGGAAATAATTGATCAAACCTGATTGAAGGAATGGAATTTCAACATTAACAATGACTTCATTTAGTCATTATACCAGCTAGACGGGTTTGAAACCTTAGAATTGCTTAACAGAAGTTAATTCTGTGCAAGTCCTATTGATTGTGTTCCAAGTCAGAATTATTTTATGGTGTGTCAACAGCTGTCCATCTGATTTGTATGAGAAATATCGAACAAACATTTTCCCATTATATTTTACTACGTACGGATGATAAAATATCCGAGAACATGTACAGTAATGGTGAACAATTAATGCTAACGCGAAATCGACTTTATGTTGACGAGCGCTCAATACTTCAGAATTAAGAATTCAGTTCTTAAGTTAATGAATCCAGCTTTGTAAGTAGCATATGACCACTGAAGGATGCAATGAGCTGTTAAATAAGGAATTGGAATTGGTAATGTCAGTATATCCGGTCTGATGGGAACCTAACTGCGGCAAGGGACCACGGCAATGAACTTGATATAATTCCGTGTCGTGGTTTCTATCATGCTGGCAAATTAAAGGAGTACAATAAAACGTATCACAAACCAAATGCTTAACTTAATTTTCTCATTTAGCCATAATATTTTGCATGTTATCTACATGTATAAGCCAACAATAAAAGAATTTTAGGCGTATTGAAACCGTCCTCACTGTCCTGCTTTGTCTGTCAATCATGCAGAAAATGTTTTATGTCAAAAATATAAAAGCCCTGTCTACAGATGCAAAAGTTATGGCAAAGGTTAATTTTTTTCAAAGTAAGCTGAAATTCAAGGTCAAGATGTCAAAAATCATTATATACTGGGTAAGATCCCTTTTCTTTCGGTGCAAATGCTACAGCCAAGTAATCACACTTCATGATTAGGTTAAAAAATCATTATATTGGGAAGGGTCTTGTTAATTAAAGGTAATACACATATGTACAACTATGTACTGTCGATTTTAAAAATTTGAAAAGTAAGTCTAACCTCAAGGTCATGAGGTCAAAAATAAAACTCCTCAATAGGGTTGTCACATGTAATGTACATGTGAAATATGAAAACCCTATCTTCTCTCATTAAACTGTTACTACAAGATACATACTTTTTTAAAAGTAGGTCTAACTTCGAGGTTAAGGTCACGATGTTAAAATCTACAGTAAATTTGGACAGTATTGTCATAGGTACGTGTAATGTAATGTAAAAGAAGAAAACCCCATTCAAAAGTTATGACCAAGGATAGTCTTTTACGACATACTGTCAGACGAATGAGATTTAATACGCAGCGCTTTTTCGAAAGTGAGAAAAATTGTTTCCATAAAATTAAAATAAAATTTTTGACTATATGGCTTTTTAAAAACAGGACCCGTCACCTAGATGACCTATAGCCAGCCGTTTCCGAGCGTTGTCCAAAAATATTTTTCAGCTTCTTTCTCATAACTATGCATTGCATTTTAAGGGGTATAATTTTGAATGTCTCTGCCCCCCCCCCTTCCCTTTGGTTAAGATGTGGGACTAAAACCTTTAATATTTATGCTTTTACCACCCTAATCCTATCGTCCCTATAAAATCTAAGTATCAAGTGCATCATAAATGTCATATAGACACCGTTCACATTACTTAAGGTGATGAAAAAGGTAAAGGTAATGCAAATTAAGAACAGGGAGAAATACGAACCCTTGGGAACACCAGATGTGTGTACAGGTGCATGCTTATATAATTGAGCATCCCTGTCGATCAGTCACATCTGTCGTGTTGTCTTCGTATTTATTCAGTAAACGAAGTACTAACCTAACACTTCGTATAAAACATCAGTCAAAATTTGACCCAACGAAAATGACGGAAAAAATTGTCATTAAAACTACCTCAGAATTTAGTCGCCCGCGTGGCGCAGTGGTTAGAGCGTTCGCTCTAGAGTCGCGGTGTAAGGAGTTGATCCTTACGTCGCAGGTTCGAATCCCACTGTGGGACGTGGAGACCGGTCCTTCGGATGGCACGAAAAAAGATCCCTCACTGCTCAATGGCCCGGAGTGCCGAGTATAGGTCAAAATTTGCAGCTCTCCACCAGCAAGTGGTGTCGTCTTCATGTGAGTGAAAAATTCTCGAGAGAGACGTTAAACAATAAAGCCAACAAAAACCACAGAATTTGCATAAATTTGAGATAGACAGAACATGTCATGCATATAATAATGGAATAAATACATAAAATGGGAAGTTGACAAAGTTGAAGTGACCTCGATTGTCATTAACGTCTATTTTCTGTAAAAAATAAAACCCGAATATGAAACCGTCACTGTAGATCAGTCGGCACGGCCAGGAACACGTTAAGTTCCTAGACAGTACCGTTGTCAGAAACCTTTAAAGTAAAGCACTGAAACTGGTTCGTTGTCATGAACATACAGGTGAGGTTATGATAAAATCCGTCCGGTGTCATGCAAAAGATACAAGAATTTATACATAATGCATAAAATTTAACGTTTTTGACAAATTCTAAGAATAAATTTGAATTTTGGGAAACAGATACAACATTCAGTATTCCATACAAAGATTTATGTATTTGATATCCTTAACACATTTTGAGGAGTTTTGGTTGGCGATCTCATGCCCATGTGTGAAGGCATGATCGTGAGCTGGAAAATTATATATTTCTTATATTTAATTCATCGAAATGGTCCTTTTATTTTAAAATATGAAGAGAAACTTCATTTTAAATGTATTAGGCAAGTGACAGCCTTTTGTAGCTAACATGTTTTAAGAAATCGCAATTTATAAGCAAAAAGTCCGTTGTCAGTACATGTTAAGTTTATCTGGTCCGGTGTCATTTTTCTTAACATGTAAGTAAATAAAATTCAACAGAAATGATCAAATATGTGTTTAATTTAAAAGAAAACAAAGCATATTGCAGATAATTTTGAAATCTAGGGGTCGTCTTAAAGCAGGTCACACGAACTTGCTAAATATTCTGCGATTTTTTTTTTTTTTTTTTTAAATTTATTTTCTCTTAGGAACCTGCATCCTAGCTAGTATGCGCCGGTGCTAGATCCGCCTTTGGTTATTGAGCAGATTTTTAAAGAGTTTCTGTATACCGTATATTCCAACGAAAAACTTTTATCACCAATTGTGGCCCCACCCTACCCATGGGGGTCATGATTTGAACGAAATTGAATTTGTTTTTGTTTGTTTGTTTGTTTTAATATCCCTCTAGAAAATTTTTCAATCATAAGGAGACATCACCACTTGCCGGCGGAGGGCCAAAAATTTAGACCTATTCTCGGAACTCAGGGCCATTGAGAAGTGGTGTGGGATCTTTTTTGTGCCAGAATCTACAAAATTAAAACTACACTATAGTCTTTCACATAAGTATCATTTCTTCTGATCCAGAAGTTCTTGAGAAGAAATTTTGAAAGAGTTATTCTTAAATATTCTATTTAAACTTTGATCACCTATTGTAGCCCAACCCTTCCCCAGACATGATCTGAATAAAAATGAATCTACACTTTATAATAAAGCTTTCACATAAGTTAAAGATGTCACTAAATTTTTACTAATTCTTAACTATACTTCCTTGAAAGAGGGCATGACCATTAGTTTGAACAAACTTGACTCCCTTTATCCACGTTTGCTTTCTGGCAAGTTTGGTTGAAATTGAAATTGGCCTGAAGTTCCTGAGAAGAAGCTGAAAATGTGAAAAGTTTACCGGCAGACAGACGGACGACACAAAAATGTGATCAGAAAAGCTCACTAGAGCTCACTAAAGCTATCAGCTCAGGTGAGCTAAAAATGTCAACCCCTACACCAATTATATCGGCACTCGTATAAGAATTAAGCAAAACATGATGTGTTTGTGAAACACTGATGCCCCAGTATGGCAACTTAAAGCTAAGGTTAAACTTTCTCAAATGCAAATCAAATATGTTGGTACCCAAAGTAAGTTCTTGTCCCGAAGAATATACCTGTGAAATATGAAAGACCTAGCAGCAACCATTAAAAAGATGTGGCAAAGGTTATAAAAATTCAAAGGTAAGTCAAACATCAAGGTCAAGGTCAAAATTAATGGTACCCAAAGAAAGACCTTCTCACAAGAAATACACATGTGAAATATGAAAGCCCTAGCACCAAACGTTCAAAAGATAGGACCAAGTTTAAAGTTTATCAAAAGTAGGTCAAACTCCAAGGTCAAAAGGTCAAAGTTGGTGGTATCCAAAGTAAGATCTGGTCACAAGGATTACATATGTAAAGTATGAAAGCCCTAGCACCAACTGTTCAAAAGTTATGGCCAAGGTTAAAGTTTTTCAAATGTAGGTCAAACTCCTAGGTCAAGGTCAAAGGGTCAAAGTTTTTGGTATCCAAAGGAAGGTCTTGTCACAAGAATTGCACATGTGTCGTATGAAAGCCCTAGCACCAACTGTTCACAAGTTATGGCCAAGGTTAAAGTTTGGCAAAATTTTTTAAAACTGGGTCAAACTCCAAGGTCAAGGTCAAAAGGTCAAATATGATTGTACCCAAAGAAAGGTCTTGTCACAAGGAATACACATGTGAAATATGACAGCCATAGCTCCAACCAATCAAAAGTTATGAGCAATGTTAAAGTATTCACGGACAAACAGACAGACGGACAGGGCAAAAACTATATACCCCCGAATCTTCGATGCGGGGGCATAAAAATTGTTAAAATTACAATTTACCATACTGAAAGATAGGGATATCATATTTCTATCCTCCTAATTTAAGTAAATAAATATGTACGAGAAGTTTTGTCAGGTATCTCATACCACCTTAATTGGGGAAAATCTGAGAATTTTAAACGTTTATAGGTCTTCATTCAGGACCCCCCCCCCCCAATCGAGCAGTAAATTTGGTTTCACAATAGAAATAAACTGTACATTGATAGCCTGAAGAAAAACACATTTGATACATTCAAAATATATAATTACTTGTAAGTAAAATTTTAAACAAGAAAATAAAGTAATCGTTTATGTCTATTGGACAGATATATAATTGTAGGTTTGGGATATAGTACCGACACTAAAACATATTTTGAATATATTAAGGTTCATATCCGTATCGTACAAAAAAAAACAATTTATTGTTTAAAAAACAGCATTGGATGAGATGTTAGCTATCCTCATCGAATGGAATACTTTTTATCATTGTCAGTATATGCGTAAAGATTCATGGGGGATTCCTATCACTCATTTTTTCCTCCCAACCATTTTCCACATAACACAGAATAGATAGATTCCAATGTAATATTACCGCACACATAAAAACGATGCTTTCAATTTAAGCTTGAAAAAACAGTGTATCGGATTTACAAGGACTGGAAAAATTATTCGTGAAAAAATGAATATTTAATGATCACAAAAAGTGAAAAGATATAGATCAATGACAATCCCAATTCATAAAACGATCTTTCTTCTGAACATTTGGTTCGCTGATCATGCGATCAATTTTTAACAGAGATTTTGTTATTGATTGCTCAGAGTCATTATGCGATATGTGTACATAAACTTGTCGCAGATGAATTTTTATTATTCTTAACATTATCTAAGCTTTCCAATACTCGCCCGAGGAACAACACGATGTTTAATTTAGTACTTTAATGTACTTACGGCATTATGTACATTGTAATACGTGCAAAATAGTAATTACTTGATGTACATGTGTAATTATAAATCTTGCTTCACGAACATCGGCTATACTGGCACTGATTTGTCTTAATTACAGGAAATATCACTTCTTTACAATCTCCACCAAATTAACATCGTGCTAAACTGCTTAAATACAACTCATATTTGTGAAAATCAAAGGGAATATTATTTAATGTGTAAGTATCAGTATGTCTTGTAAACAGTAGAAAAAAATCCAACAACACATTTTTTCCTAACATTCATGCTCGGAAAAGGATATGTTCAATGAAGTTTCCGTTCCACAGCGTACAGTTATTTCTTACTTCAATGAAATTCAGATATCAATTTTATTTACTCATACTAAGGGTTTAAAAATTTGACGAACACTTCTAAAGGATTTTGGCGAGCATACCATATGCCTTTAGCTTCAAATGTATAAATTAAGTCATATTCAGTTTTCGAATTTAGTAGAGTGAAGTTCTCATTATTGAAAGGTTAGGTATGAAATTATGACAAACAAAACTTTTCTGTGGAAATTATTTAGACACTTCAGACACAAAAATCATTCTGTGATTTTAAAAAATGTGCTTGTTGGGTTGAATTTAAGCAATAAAAATTTTGAGTATCAGTTTTTTTTCTTAAAGACTAACATACGTAACTTAACTATACAGCTCAGGACAAGTCGCGGCAATTAAAATTATGTTTGTGTTACCCTTGACTAAAAGAACTTCAAATATTTTTCGGAAAGATACGAATATTGTGTCATATGAGTGTATTCTAAAGGTACTAGTATGGTGGGTCTGTTCTACGTAGGTTTGTGTTTGTGAACCGAAAATTATATAGTTTTAAGCATACTTTGAGTATATTCTTTCCAAAAAATTAAGCAAGCCCACCCATACAGAATAATTGTGTCATAGTATGAAGAAATCATTTTTGCCCTCTTTGGTTTGTATATGCTATTTCATAGACGAATATCTTAAATCTTTGTGACACTGTTGCAACTTGTGGACATTTAATACAAGTATGCGTTGTTGTTTAAGAAATATTAAAGAAAATTATGTCAAAATTAATATTAAATTTTTCACTTTCATTTTTGTCATAATACAATAGGCATTTTTCTCGCCTTGTTCGCCTATCTTCTTCCACAATATTGAACCAATATTAAGCACGAACTATGTATTGTCTGATAGACTCTAAAACAGATCAGACTATTTTCTAACCTGAAGTATTTTAAGACGTACCTAATAAACATCTCGACACCTGTTTCCTCGATCTTGCGCTTAATGCCTTTCCAAGATTGTTTGAGTTTAAAGGCTTCTCTGGCGTCGATTGGAAGCCGTGGATCTACCTGTGGGACGGAGCTTTTATCCTCCAATTTGTCAAAATTCTCTTTAGTTTCCACATCTTTTTTAACTTTTGTTTGTCGACACCCCATTTTCACGATTAGTTATAAATCCATTTAAAATGAAGTTAAATGAGCCATCCAATGAGCATTTTCCCGGAAAATTGAACCATTGCGCGGACAAATGAAACAGATGAAGAAATGCCTGCTACTACGTGTATCAAACACTGTTGGTAGTAATCAGAAAACATCTACATTTCTTCATGGAGATCACATTTAGATCAGAAAACCTGCAAACATCAACCAGATGATTATCAGTTCATCGATGGCTCTATTTCTTTTGTGATAAGTTCTACTGAACGTCTTTCTTAAATCCGGTTTTGGATGGTCTAAAAATATATACCTTCAAACAGTAGTTTTTTTTTTCCAATTTCACTACTTACACTGGCTTTAACAAATACGCGGAAAGTTGGCAAGTGATCCAACTGGTTTGTAGATTCCAGGTTGAAGCTTGTGAAATCAATCTATCGATTGCCTCCTCCGACCTAGCCATTCAGTAGTGTTTGTTTTCTGTGGGCTGCGGCTTTCCCCTACGCCAATTACACCTAGAAGTCATGTAATTGGTTCCAGGGCTACTATTCCCTCAAAGAATGTAAAAAAAAATTGGACGACTCAATTATTTGTTTCAATAGAACAAAAAAGTATTTAAACAAGGGATCAATGCACATAATTATTTGATTAAGTTGAGGCGACTGGGTCAGTTTGTTCTTTGGGCAGAGAGATGTCTTGTGTATCACCGTCAGAGGAAATAAATTGAATGTAATACAATGTCGATTCAATTATATCAATCTTGGATCGCTTTTGTTAATATATGACAGTACCCTGACCATTTCCACTTGTTCTCCTTTAAGCCAGTGATTGCTTTGACGATCTGAATTCTACATCTGATTGATGAAAGGATGACGGCTAACTGTATAAGTGTCAAACCTCTGGGATGTTCAATAATTATGTATATAATATTGAAGTGTACCTGTTTTATTCTCTCTGGCACGAAAAAGATCCCCCACTGCTCAATGGCCCAGAGTGCCGAGTATAAGTCAAAAATTTGCTGTACTACCGGCAAGTGGTGGCGTCTCCATATGAGTGAAAAATTCTCGAGAGGGACGTTAAACAATAAACAAATATTCTCTCTCTCTCTCTCTCTATATATATATATAAAGCCGACATATCAAGCGACACCGCAGTGGAAAACTGACAAAAATAGAATTTTCGTTAGACGCATTCAATTTTTCTTTAATTCTTGAAAGTATTAAATTACAGATTTCAGAACCTTAAAAAATCTACTTTTATGGAAAGAAAAAACATTTGTTTTTTCCAAGACGAAAATTAATATTGCTTCACATCTTCCTCCGTATTGAACGGTAGACTGAGGTTTTGATACAACCTTCAAAAGGAATTATCAGAACATATTCCTCAACTTTGCATGTTGTTTACAAGTTATAATTGCGTGACTTTGACATGAACAGTAACGTTTTCCCGGTACTTATATTTTACAGTCTCTCCTGCTTTACAGTGCATTAGAGTTTGTTAAAACTTCGCTATACTCATATTTTTTAAATAAATCTTCCGCTTTATTATACAGATACATGTTTCTTAAAAGAAACATATGATTTTGACTCAATATGTAACTGTAAAAAAAATATGAACAATTATTTTAAAAATGTTACAGAAAACGTAATGGGAATTCAACATTTTGAATTAAAAGTAAGTTTGTTTAATTATATAAAATATTTTTATTGGTGAATACACGAACCTTCACCTATATCAAATAACTTGAACAGATAAATCTATATAATTTTTCCGACAATTTTTTGTGGAGTATGTATGTTAACATTGTTAACACCTATTCTCCGGATTTCGTAGGTTTGGAATGATACGAAGCTCTCGCTTTAAATATAAAAACTATTACGTCATTTCAAAATTGATTTTATTTTACTTTTATCACTTTTTTACAAAGAGAACAGGGATTATGCATTGGTTAGTTATTCGACAGGTTCGGTCCTAATTCAATTTAAGTTGAAACAGAAATAGATTACATTGACCAACACAATATTTTATTTCAATCAACAGTAAAAATGTAAATTCTTTCAAAATACCATTCCTTCTTTAATTTTTCTTATTCAAATGCTTAACACTTTAACACAATTTGGCTAAATGATACATGATTTCGATGAACAGTATTTACCTGGCTACTAACTAGTGCGTGCAAAGGATCGCCTGCTATAGCATCATTATTTAAAAGTATAAATAAGTCGAAGAGTGATCAGTTGTTTCTTTGAATAGAAGTATTATAGGCTAGCTATTGCATGTTAGGTTTTGGTTTGTTTGGTTTGTTTGTTTTTGTCAGAATTTGTTTGGAGATTAGCCCCCACTTTTTAAACTGTGGCTACGGGCCTGTATGATAAATCTTAAGGTACAGTGTGATGAACTCATAAACATCTGATCTAGTTTTCGAAGTCCTGCGTCTCAAAATTTAGAAAAATAAGAAAAACTAACCATTTAGAGTATTTCTGAAAAGTACGTCAAAGGTCAAGTGGACTTGAACGTTGGTATTTTTCTTAATGTCTAATGACAAACCATTTACATGCTAAATATCGCAGACTTACCTCTCATATGTCCAAAATGTGCTGTATATCGGTATTCAAAACTATTTCGAGAAGTTTGTCAAAGGTCAAGTTAACGTTAAAAGGTAACCATGTATTCACAAAAGCCATAGTGCCAAGCAATTAAGGAATGTTTTTAAGTTTTAGAGTATGAAATATATGGAGATACATGTAACGAACAGTAATCAAGCTCAAAAGACCATTTAAACAACACAAATTTGTCGGCGCATCTAGCAAACACGGACCTCTAAAACATCAGAGGTGGGATCAAGTGTCATGGAGAAGTGAGCATCACCTGCCGACCGGTCACACCCACCGTGTGCTCCTTGTCATGATCGGGAAATAACGGAAAAATCCATAGACAATTCACAGTATAAATAATGACCTAACAATTAGCATTAGAAACGTCAGTCAGCATTTGAATTAATGAAAGATGTATATGCTGACAAAGGCATTGTTTCGAACTTATGAAATGATGACTTCAAACGTACGAGACTGTTGATATTCTTGTATCATCAACTTGTTTGTCAGTGACTTTATACCTCGTTTTAGAAATTGTTCATACGTAGAAATTGCTCCTGTGTATCGAATCAACAGAGATATAAACCCCGTATGCAGGTGATAATGGTATATTGCTGCATAAGTAAGGGAAGTTGACGATTGAAAAGTTTAAGTCATCACGTTTATCATAAAGCTTATAGTTGTTAGTTTACCATAAACGTCTTTTTCTAGTAAAATATTCAAGTATGTGAGTTATTGATGTGCAAAATCATATACTTGTCACGTAGACATACATGTATGTTTTATAGTTGAGTATTTAATACATGTTATTAATTCTAGGGTAAGTCGTCAAGTTCACATCGAGGGTTTTAGTTGGGGAAGGGAAAGACACGTATAAATAAAACAAAGTGTAATATTTTCACTATACCAAAGACATTGGTGGCTGGAATGTCTTCAGCGAACATTTTTGATGTAACATGTTTAAATATTTTCAGGAGTTCTATTTTTGTTATTTTAGAGGAAACAGTCTGAAACAAACATATATTTAAAGATATACTTCTTGAATCTTTTAAGTACATGCTTCATACACATATCTATTTCCTTCCGCGATTTGTATGGTTATCCGTGATTACTTGTTAGAAAGTATACTAAAATTACCATATACTGATGCCAACAAAGATATTTTAAACCTATTTTATAAGTAGGGCCATGTATAGTAAGAATTGTGCAGATTCTCTAAAGATCAGCACATCTATCACGTTACTAATCCCTCGCAACGAAGTTGAACAGGATATAGAAACGCGCCTGTGAGTTTATGGGTGAGTGCGTGAGTAATGGGAAGGAATAACGTGATGACTTCAACTTTTCTATTGTCAACTTCCCTAATTTATGTAGCAATATACCCTTATCAGCTACGTATGATTCGATATGCAATAGAATGCTCTCCGTATGAAGAGTATCTAAAAGAGATAAGCAATTGACAAACAAGTTGATGAAACAAGGATATCAACAGCCTCGTTTGAAGTTAATATTTTGTGCGAGTTCTATAGTCAATACGATGACCTTGTCAGTTGCAAATACAATCTATCATTCTGTCGAATGCTGGATGATGTTCTTCATAATACATGTAATTGTTAGGTCATTATTTACACACTGAATTGTCTATGAATTTTGCCAAACAAGGATATCAACAGCCTCGTTTGAAGTTAACATTTCGTGCAAGTTCTATGGTCAATACGATGACCTTGTCAGTTGCAAATACAATTTATCATTCTGTCGAATGGTGAATGATGTTCTTCATACTAATTGTTAGGTCATTATTTACACACTGAATTGTCTATGAATTTTGCCCGATCATGATAGCACACAGCAGGTGTGACCGGTCGACAGGGGATGCTTACTCCTCCATGGTACCTGATCCCACCTCTGATACTTATAGAGGTGCGTGTTTGCTCTGCTCCCGATTTGTATTGTTTCAATGGACTTTTGAGTTTGATCACTGTTCGTTATCTCCGTATTTTATTACATCGGGATCAATGTGCTCTTTTGCGAAAGGATGCTCCGGTTTATGGTGCCCTTGTTTAGGAAAAACTGGCCAGTTTATATATATATTAGGGATGGCAATCGAATACAAAATTGCCAATCGGTTAACTGTAAGACGTTCCGACCGATTAACCGGTTAATCGTAACAAATTACACATTTCCGGACATTGTTTTTTTAAATTAATTTTATTCATAAACCCTTCCAATAAATTAAAAGGTAAATCAAAAGAAAAGATAAACAGCATTAGTAATACTCTGTTTGTGCTTGATCTGTATACTTTAAGTATTTTAATTCAATTTCGAAAGGAAAACCATAAAACATCCAAGAGTTACATGCATCAAGGACATTGATAACTTTCTGACGACCCCCAAACACTACATATGGTCATTCTGCATTGTCACCATAAACAGAAACAAAGTTTAAGGAGGTTGGATCCTGCTATCAAAAGTATTGAGAATATTTTATCAAGTACATTTTTAGAATCTACATATATAGCTCAATTAAATCATAGGATTTTAATTGAATATAGTTTATTTTGCATTGTAGAATCCAAATTTATTATAAGAACTAAAACATTACGCAGATTTTTTTAAATTAAGGTCAAGACAAAAATCTGTTCAAAAGCTCAGGAACGAACCTCTTTCATCTATTACTTAATTTACAATGTTTGCATAAAAATAATTTGGCAGATAACTGCAAAGGATACACAATGTAATCAGTTCACAATACTCAACGGTAATTTAATGATTTAATTATTATCGTTATAGAAATATCGGACAAACTGGGTAACGGCATGATGTTTAAACAGCAATTAACACTTCACAAATTCGCCACTTACCCCATCACCTCAGTCAAAACAGTCCTAATAAATTATATCTAAATACATGTATGTGAAAACGTTATAACTTATGAACATTCATAGATTTTTTAAATCGTAAATTGAATTTTAAGGAAATTTACACATATTTTCATTTTTTCCGACTAACCGATTACAGATTTCCTAACCCATAACCATCGTTCCTACCGATTAATCGGTTAACCGGTTACAAATTTCCATCCCCAATATACATATATAAAATTATATTAGGGATGGCAATCGAATACAGAATTGCTAATCGGTTAACTGCAAGACGTTCCGACCGATTAACCGGTTAATCTTATCAAAACACACATTTTCTTGACTTTTTTTTCCAAGTAGCTCTATTCATATACACAAGAAGACTAAAAAAGAAGTTGGTAGTTAAAAACATTCTGTTTACCTTGATCAGCTAACTACATGTAAATATATTTTATTTCACTTTCAATAAACAAGAAAAAATTAAGAAAACCGTAAAAAATGTCTGAGAAATCGGACATTGATAATTTTTCAGAGCATATGTCACACAGGTTCTTTTTGCATTGTCACAAAAATCAAAACTGTAACTGAACTTTCACTTAATTTACAATGTTTGTCTAATAATAGTCCAATAGATAACGGCAAAAGACATCTTGGTTTGTTCCCGTTTGCACACATTTGAATGTTAGGCATTGAAAAATTTTGTGCAAAACGGGAATGTGTCCAGGTGAGATAATTACTTAATTGCTAGAGTCTATATCATAGTTGGAGAATTTGGAGATAGAGATTCTACGGAAAGAATAGAAGAAAAAAAATGTTAATTTTCCACTTGACTTTTTTCTTGAAAAAATTATTTTTAAACATAAAAAAATATCACAAATACCAACCAAAACTATAATTATATTCACATGATACTAACTGGACGGGTTATTTTTTTTTTTATTATTATTAATTAAGATTGAATTCATTTTCTTATATTCATTTTATCTTTATGAAATAAAGAAACAGGGTGAACTTCATCTTCGGTTGGATAAGTAAAATTTTCGTAATGTATTCCCTTTAATATTCATTATAATCCAATTCATATTGCTCAACGGTGATTAAATATAATTAAACAATTACAGGACAATCGGGATAACGACATGGTGTTCTTAAAAACAGCAATTAACTTCACAAACTGACCAATTACTCCGCGATCTCAAACCGCAGAGCCATAAATACCTCCAAATCAGCTTAAAGAGATATGTGAAATTGCTAAATTATCAACTTTTATGCAGAGGTTTCTTTTTTAGAAATGAATTTTAGGAAAATTGCATTCAAATTTAATATTCTTTATTTTTTTCCGACTAACCGATTACAGATTTTCTCACCGATTACCATCATTCCGACCGAGTAATCGGTTAACAGGTTAGAAATTGCCATCCCTAATATATATATATATATAATCCACAGAACTTTTATTTAATATTTTAGACCGAGGACATGTATTTAAAGTGCAAGTTTTGTCTCAAACATTAAGTGTTGGGGCAACCAACTCTAAAATCTACTTATCTCCAAGATTTTTTCAATAAATTTGAGTTATTTACAGGTGTGTTTACCACAAAATGAGATAATTTTTAAACATTTACTTGATTTTCAGTCTCCTCCCCCCCCCCCTTTTAGTCTTGGATCGATCTTCAATCAGTGTGTCGCCAATTTTTCGAATCGGCACTTGTTTCTGTAAAAGAAAATCCCAATTTTATTATAATTCTAACACAATGTCACTAATCTAAAATACATGGAGCCCTTTGTGTTGCATGGTTAGAGCTAATTATAAGGTTTTTATTTCATTCTATAGTCGCGGAGTAAGGAATTGATCCTTATATCGCATGTTCGAATCCAGCTAAGGGACTATGGAATCGAATGAGACCGTATACATATAAATCGAGATTCGATGCATTTCCTGGTATGAATCAAGTTTTCCAATTGGTGAGCAATGTCTTGACCTGTTTGGGCAAATGATAATCATATAGAAGACAATTAGACCACCCCATACAAGATATTCTGAAATAGAAAGGCAGTAAACACTTCAGTCTCTATTTCTAAAAGCAAAAAAAAGTGCAATTCTCGGGAGAGTCGTACTCCATATAATAAAAGTATGATATCTTGTGACATTACAAAACTATGGGGGTAAAACGTGCCCAAGAAGCCCATTCAGAAATAAAAAATAATTCTGAGATTTCTCTGAAAATTATGACACTGGTGCCTAGTAATCAAAAGGAATTTCAAAGAACACGAGTCTTCAGTTGCAATACTTACTAAATAATATATATTTTCATACATGTACTTTTCCATATATGCAAAAAAGGCACATGCAAGTGATGGTAATGAACGTCTTGTTACATTTGCCAAAACTTGAACAAGTCTGTCAGCCCCACTTCCCCTCATATGCTATATATCGAAAGACACGTGTCACCTATAAACACATGTACGGTTGAAAAATTACGTTTCTCTATCATATATTTATCTCACCATTAATAATAATATGTTGACGGTACGACCGTTGGGACTAGCGCGTTCGCTTAATTTTAATATCCGCCTCTTCCATTTGGGAACTTTAGACTGTGGCGTCACATGACGTCGCATGTTAGCTGCATTTCCATTAACGAAGTTTGAAAAAGTGCAATATTTTAACAAAGAACGTTTAATCCACTAACTGTATGCAATATCCATTAAATTAAGGTGAGTTTTTTTTTTTTTTTTTTTTTTGTGAATTTTTAGTTGTTACCGCGCGAACGAAGTTAGCAGTGAGAACAACAAGCGCTGCATTGTGGGTCCAGAGTTACTGCATCAAACCAAAAAATTCTATTGAATGAATGTGCAGTAGTCCGAATTTTCTCTTCGCACAGGCGTTGTCGTTAGAGCTCGCATTGACGAGCGACGCTTCGCTATAATTTTAGCATGTTCTTAGGGGGTGTAGAAGTTACATTTCTGGCGTATCGATTATACCTCTATTCTGACCTAACAATTTAGTATGAAAAATATATCCCTTGCAACCACTGCAAAGAAAATGAACGGAAACTGCAAATAATTGGAATTTTTCTAAGTCCACGGGGCAAAATTCTGTCAAATAATTGCTCGATCCTACCCAAAGCAGAACTTGACCTAGATATTCTTATAAATCTGTATACCAAATTTCATTCAAGTATGTGCAACCTCTGCGAAGAAAATGAACAGAAACTGTTGGTGGACAGACAAATCGATCGACAGACAGCACCATAGCAATATGCCCTTCCTTCTTCGATGGGGGGCATAAATATAATTATTCAATCTATTTTACATAAAATAAGATTATATTATTGCCATGAGTACATTGGTAAAATATAATTAAAGTGATTAATCTAGAGTTACAATTTAAGTGCTAAAAGGTCAATTTAATTGTACTGTTGCTCAGAAAGATGCACACACTGACCCCCCCCCCCCTTTTTTTTAAAAAAAGATTTTGAGTCATGCTATATCAGTAGTTATCTAAATAAAATAATTGATATAACACGTCACGAATGACATACCTTAAAAATGTCAAAGTTGTTGGTATCAAAAGGAAGGTCTTGTCACAAGGATTACACATAGGATAAGTATGAAAGCCCTAGCTCCAACCATTCAAAAGCTATGGCTAAGGTTAAAGTTTTTCAAAAGTACGTCAAACTTTAAGGTCAAAGTTGTTGGTATCCAAATGAAGGTCTTGTCACAAGGATTATATAGTAAGAAGTAAGAAAGCCCTAGCACCAATTGATCAAGCTATGGCCGAGGTTAATGTTGGATAAAATTTTGCAAAACTGGGTCAAACTCCAAGGTCAAGGTCAACTATGGTGGTACCCAAAGAAAGTCTTGTACAAGAAATACACGTGAAATATGAAAGCCATAGTTCCAATTAATCAAAAGTTTTGGGTAATGTTTAATTTTTTGCGGACAGGGCAAAAACTATATGATCCCGAATCTTCTTTTAAAGGGTCATAAAAATTCGACAAAAATAAGAAACAAGTAACATATCTCTTTTGTTTAGGGATGTCAATAATTCATATTCGAATATTCAATGAAAGTATTCGAATATATTCGAATATTCGTTAGAATAAATTAAATCTGGTTTATTTTAAATGTACATCATCATACTTTGATGGCAGGTTTTGCGTCAGTATTTGGAAGTAAAATTGGATGTAGACTTTGGTAGATATAAAATAAGGAATTCTACATTTTATATTTGTCTATTTTTAAAATAAATAGTTGATTTAAGTGTATACAACTGAAATATAATTTTGACAAATGATATCCATACAAGCTCAAACTGACGAACTGGTCAGTCGTCTAACCAGCGGCAAGATTGTCGTTTACTCTTCAGATTTAAATACACGTAATTAATTACAATTATCTGCTTAATAAGAGATACACGTAAAATATAATCTTTGATACAATGTTTTGAAAATATAAACAAACACTTCCATAGACAATTGTCTTAGGTCATTACTTTCCCGATAATGATTTTAAAGTTTAGGAATATACTCATCCAGAGATAATCGAGTAATTGATGCATTATTCTGAAATTGAGGCCTTCACAATATTACAGGCTGATTCTATCAAAGATGTAATTCAATGATCAATAAAATTCATTTTCATAACTAAAATCATCACGTCTCTCAGACATTCAAGAAGGTTTTCATTTCATTGTCCTCGATTCTAGATCCGATCATATTAAACTATTGAAAGTACTTTTTGTATTATGCATTAATAATTCTTGTTTATTTCTTTTATACCTTACTTAAAATGAAATACCCCTGGTAATTTAGAAAATCTAGAAGATAAGAAAGTAGCGAAAGATATCAGGGAATCGCTAGTCAATAAAACAGGGATAATTCCAGCACTGTTCTAATTAAAATTTATTACCTTTTTTGTGAAATCTGAAAAACACCGAATATTCGAATCTTAAATTCATATTCGAATATTAACTCATCGAATGAATATTCGAATATTTGTTGACATCCCTACTTTTATTATATTTTGTTTGTTTGTTTGTTGTTTAACTCTCTCGAGAATTTTTGACTCATATGGAGACGCCACTATTTGCCAGTGGAGAGCTGCTTTTGACCTTTGCTCAGCACTTAGGGCCATTGAGCAGTGAGGGATCTTTTTCGTTCCAACAGCTAGTGCAAAACGGGACCTCGGTTTATACGGTCTCCTTCGAAGGATGCCACAGTGGAATTCGAACCCGCGACGTAAGGATTAACTCCTTACTCCGCGACTCTAGAGCAGACACTCTGATCACGCGGGCGACAGGGACTTGTGCATTGCGAATGTACAACTATTGCAGGATCAATGAACCAAACATAAATTTTACCCTTTCATCATTAGAGTAGCAATGAAATTAGTACGAGGATTTTCTCAAATCTCAGCTCACGTAAGTCGAGATTAATTATGGAGGCATTTCAGTGAAATACCAAATGAATAAGAAAGAAAGATTTAGATTTGATGTGTTTTTTTACCAAAACACTTGTGGCGTCAAACACTGGGCCGTAGCAAAAGTATATTGGCTATTTTTTTCAAATGGCGAAGTCAAACTTGTGTCTCGATAAGGAAAAAGAAGGATAACTCAAAGGAAAATATGAGTTATTTCGCATTCAGCAAGTTCGCAAAAACACAAATGTATTTACATAACTTGGATGTTACAATTTTATACAAAACTAGATGAAATCCCGCGCAAGCGTGGAGAATTTAATTTTTACTACTGCTGATACCAGTTATATATTTTATAGTTCCTGATAGGATTTCATTTGTCAAACCGGCGTACGCCGAATGCGCCGCTTGACCTTTGATAACACGGCTTGTTACTTCATTTGACCGGGGAAAGTTCGCCGGCGTACGCCGATCTTGCGGGTTTGAAATGACCGGCGATGGATTCGCCGGTCTTAGAAATATGGGGAGAAGATTAAAAAAAAAACTGTTAAAATGCGGACACTTTTTACCAACTCGGAATGTGCTTTAATTGTTTGCATTTCTTGAACAAATCGCCATTCATATATTTAAAATCTGCTGTTATTTTCGAAATTAAAATTTTTCATGAGGTTCATGATTTTTTTTTTACATTGAATATTGAGTAATTCAACTTTTTTTCGCTAAGACATAATGTAAAAAATGATAGATCATAATTAATTGATTATTGTTTAATATAATTATTTTTTTGTTTTCGCCAGTTTACTTCATTTGCCGTTTTACGCCGATCTTGCAACAGATGAAGTCGGTCCTATATGACAGGCATATAGTAGAAAAAATACTTTGTTCAAAATTCCGCAGTTGGTGAAGGAGCAGTACTAGACATACGCCCCCTTCTCCATCTTTTTTTTTTTAACTTGAAAATCTAAGTTTCATTACTTGACGTTTTCTCGTTACATGTTAGGAACTTTATTTTGATACCCGGTGTATTATGTTATATGTACAGGTATTGTACTTCGAGGGTGCTCTGTTTCCATTTCCATCAGGGATAAAAGAAGTGAATGTGCACATTTAACTGAATTTTTGAGCACATTATTTCGCGCCCGGGGGGGGGGGGGGGGTAAATTAGCTTTCGCACCTTATGTATAGGCCTAGTTTGTACATGTATGCAGAAACATTTATTAAAGGACAAATTTTTAGAAGCTTTAGTTCAATGTGTAAACTTAGAATGAACCACTTTTACTTCACATATTTGAACAATATCATATTCATAAATTGACATTTTCTCTTTAGCAAGATCCCACCTCAGATGTTTTAGAGGTCCGTGTTTGCTCTGCTCCTGATTTGTATCATCTGCCGTGTGCTCCTCGTCATGATCGGGAAATAACGGAAAAATCCGTCGACAATTCAGTGTGTAAACAATGGCCTAACAATTAGTATCAACAAGAAGTCTGTGAGCCACTGCTCACTAATAATAACCTCGCTCTGATGTGAATACACAAGTTCATATTTGGACAGACACAGGGATAAACAAGAAGTTGACATTAGATTCGTACAAAAATGAATCCCACCATATGAGTGTGCTAAATTTTCAAGCATCTGCAATAATTACTAATTACTTTGTAATAATTACTGCAATAAAATAATAATGAATGGTATGGACAGACGCATGGATAAACAGAAGTTGACATCAGATTCAAACAAAAATGAATCCAACCATATGGCATGCCTGAACAAAGAGTGTGCTAAAATTTAAAGCATCTACGATGAATAGTTGCTGAGACAACTGCGACCAAAATTTGTTATGTATTGAATGGACAGACGCACGGATAAACAGGAAGTTGACATCAGATTCGTACAAAATTGAATCCCACCATTAGCAAGAAACCCACGGGCCTTATAGGTCACCTGAGTATCATGCAACAACTTTCCAACAATTGAATTTGGGTTCATGTTTTAAACCAAAGGCCATGAAATTCACAATTCTGAAAGAGACACCATTGCTAATCATAACTATACACTTAGCATGCTTACTTAGATTACTTAATACCTAGAGGCAGATCAGAGGAACAAAGAAAAATGCATTTCCAGTAGTGCCCCACCCCATAGGAACCACTGACCCTGGGGCCAAATTTTCACAATTTTCAAAAAGGCACCTTTGCTCATCATAAATGGTTAATTAATACCAAACAGCAGATTTCAAAGCATTAATTCATTTTCATTATATGACCATTAGAGCCCCCCCCCCCCCCCCATGGTACCCCTGATCAAGGGGACATAAAATTCTTCACTTTGGAAGATGCACCATTCCTCATTATAACTATGTACTTGGATTATCAGCATAATACCCAGGAGCAGAAGAGAAGATTTTTAAAGAATTAATGCATTTTCACTATATAATCAATAGAGCCCCGCCTAACACCAGAACCCCTGATCCAGGGGCCATGAAATTCACAATCCTGAAGAGGCACGCTTTTTCATCATAATTATGTACATAGTTTATCGGCTTAATACCCAGGAGCAGAGGAGAAGATTTTCAAAGAATTAATGCATTTTCACTATATATAATCATTAGAACCTCGCCCTAACACCAGAACCCCTGACCCAGGGGCCGTAAATTTCACAACTTTGGAAGAGGACCCTTCCTCATCATAACTATGTACATAGTTTATTGGTTTAATACCCAGGAGCAGAGGAGAAGATTTTTAAAGAATTAATGCATTTTCACTATATAATCATTAGAGCCCCGCCTTAAAACCAGAACCCCTGACCTTGGGGCCATGAAATTCACAATTTTGGAAGAGGCACCTTTCCTCATCATAACTATGTACATAGTTCATTGGTTTAATACCCAGGATCAGAGGAGAAGATTTTTAAAGAATTAATGCATTTTCACTATATAATCATTAGAGCACCGCCTTAACACCAGAACCCCTGACCTTGGGGCCATGAAATTCACAATTTTGGAAGAGGCACCTTTCCTCATCATAACTATGTACATAGTTTATTGGCTTAATACCCAAGAGCAGAGGAGAAGATTTTTTAAGAAATAATACATTTTCACTATATATTCAACAGAGCCCCGCCCTAGCACCAGAACCCCTGACCCTGGGGCCATGAATTTCACAATTTTGGTAGAGGGCTCATTGCTTATTACAATCATGTCAGCAGTTTGACTGCTTGTTGTCCAGGAGTACAGAAAGAGTTTTAAAGATTGCACTAATTTAAGAGATTTTGGCCCCACCCCTCCGGCCCCAGGGGGGCTGGGACCATGAAATTCACAAATTTTGTTTCCCTTCACTCATAAATGCCATATGCCAAAATTGGTTGAGCGGTTTCAGAGAAGAAGCTGAAAATATTCAATTGTTAACACACGACTGACGACGCACGACGACGGACGAAAACAGATAGCAATAGGTCACCTGAGTGACTCAGGTGACCTAAAAATTAACTTTGGTGATTACTTTTGAATTACATATGATAGGGCGTTCATATTTAACACAATATGCTTACATCTGCAACAACTATTTAGCCGAGAGAATTGTCGGTCAGCCTGGTATACCCCATGTGCCAATATCTCATTCAGAAACCAGAAGTCTCTTACGAGACTGTAGCTCTTCTGGTTTGTAGTTATAACAAAAGAGAGATAAAAGTAGCACTTGGACTTCAAACTTTGCTCCAGCAATAAATAGAATAACGATCCCTGGTTTAGTCTCTTTTTGTGGCACATTCAATGCAATCAAACTAAAACTGTAGGAGAAGCCTTTTGAACGATTTTCACAGAAATTTCGATTTTAGTAGCCATGGCATTCAACAAAAGCAAAAAACAATACAGACAATTATGTATCTCAGTTCAGTCTACTTGTGTACCAAGTTATATTGAAATAAGACCAAAACTGTAGGAGGAGTAGCATTTTGAAAGTATTTAAGGAAATTGGTATTTTTGAATGTATTTCCAAAAATTTCTATTTTAGTAACCATGGCAACACCATTCAACGAAATCAAAAACCGATATACAGAATTATGTATCTTAGTTTGGTCAGCTTGTGTGCCAAGTTACATTGAAATCAGATTAAAACTGTAGGAGGAGAAGCATTTTGAAAGTATTTCAAGGGAATTTCTATTTTTAGTAACCATGGAACACCGTTCATCGAAATCAAAAACCCATACACAAAATTATGTATCTTAGTGTAGTTTACATGTGTGCCAAATAAAACTGAAATCAGACCAAAACTCTTGGGGGAGTGGGGTTTTGAAAGAAATTCAAAGGAATTTCTATTTTTAGTAACCATGGCAACACTGTTCATCCAAAATCAAACGATTCATAGAATTATGTGTCTTAGTGTAGTCTAATTGTGTGCCAAGTTATACTGAAAAACTGTAGGAGGAGTAGCATTTAAGTTTTTCACAGAAATTTCTAATTTTAGAAACCAGGGCAAAATCGATCATCGAAATAAAAAAAAACGATACACAAAATTATGTATCTTAGTTTGTGCCAAGTTATATTGAAATCGGACCAAAACTGTAGGACGATTAGCGTTTTGAATGTATTTCCCAGAAATCTCTATTTTTAGTAACCATGGCAACACCGTTCATTGAAATCAAAAGACCGATAGACAGAATTATGTATCTTAGTATAGCCTACTTGTGTGCCAAGTTATATTGAAATCAGTCCAAACCTGTAGGAGGATTAGTGTTTTGAAAAAATTGTTTACAGACAGACGGACGAAGGAAGGAAAGCTTACTATCGCACAAGCTCTTCTGGTCACTGACCAGTAGAGCTAAAAACTTCAGATGCTGGTTGATCGGGCGGTGAGTATGGTGTGTTTCTTTAACGTAAAGTTACTGTGATGCATATAGTCGTATCTTACATGTATTTATTCTCCACTTTCATAATGTAGTCTCTACTCTTCCACAAAGACCGCGAAACGTCATAGCAAGATAAGGAAGAGGAAGGTACTGCTTCAATTTTTTTTTTCTTTTTTGAAATGTGAAATTGTTGTTAGAAATTAACTCATTCTTTCTGAATTGTTCAAACTCCATGCACTAAGATCAGTAGGACCTCGTAATTGCCAATTAGGATATCCTGAACTTGCGCATTTCCCCCCACTTTCTTAAAAAGTTGCAGAAGACTAATTTTCAGTGACATTTTATTTTAGACGATATGGTCCACATGTTTGTTTATATGGCGAATGGCGAAGTGTTTTCAATACCTTACTGGATAGGTCAATAGGGTAAAAATTTGGTCTACCAAGTATCACTTAGGTTTAAATACTCATGTGTGGCATTAGACTTCACAGGTAAATCAGTTGATTTCTTCAATGGTGTATGAAGCTTCATGTGCCAGGGTGTTGTGCTGTAAGTAAATGCAATATTTTGCCCTAACTGCAAATATTTTTTTTTTCAGCAAAATTGGATGCTCTTTGAGAAATGCATAAATCTGCAACATACAATATGGCAACTATTCTCTCCGATTCCTTTAAAGTTTTGTCATTAATTTTCTTGAGGAAAAACTATAAAAGTCTCACCTGCTGTTACATCCACCTTTAATCAGCGACCACTCCCCATGAGCGGCCAGTTTCAATCCCGCCCGTTCACTATATTTATCCCATTTAAGGACATACGCAACGTACCTTACCTACTGATAATTTTTCAAGATATTCTTAATTCAAGATTACAGTGCCATCAGATGTTCGTCGGCAAAAAATCAGCATGTATTACCAGGGGTTTTGAAAAGATATCAATTGATGAAAATTCTTGTATAATTCAAAGAAAAATACACAAAAATTACTAAACACATATTCTAGATGTTTTGTTTATCCAAACTTGTTTTAGAAGAAGTGTACAACAGCATATATAGACATACAAATGTAGCACACAATTCCTTTAAGTATTGAAACTCCAGGGAAAAAGACAATAAAGTTCAAACTATGTTGCGTATGTCCTTAAAGCGGCCACCTGTCTAACGTGGCCAGTGTTTTTAGGTCCCATGCTCTCAACATGCCTGTTTTCAACGACCATTTTGTGTGTTTCGTCACATGACTTCCGTCTGCCACGTGATCTCGTATCCCACAGAGAAGCCAAAGATGAACAGCTGATAATGAGTTAATGACCAAGAAGTGCGGGTGTAATTTGAATTCTGTCAGGATTTAATGAGATAATTAAATGATTGATTTTTTACACCAGTTATGTTGTTCTTTACATACGAAAGTAAGTTGTAGAATATGTTCATGATATAAACTCAATGCATTAATTACAATTTCGCTCGAGGTTATCATTTGGTCAGTCTGTGCTAGCCCTAGTATGTTTACATGTACTCTTAAGATCTGATTTAATGACGTATTCTGAGTAAAAATCAAGCATTGTAACGAAAATGAAATGAAATGGAAGGCAGGAAGAGGACAGTCCTCTCCTTTAAAGATAAGGACAAAGCTACTGAGCTTAGTAAACAAGGTTTGTCTTCAAGAAAGATATCAGAGATTTTAAAGTGTGGAAAAACTCAAATTAATAATTTATTAAAAAGAAAACATGAAGTTTTGGAGGATATAGAAAAGAATGTCGATCCGGAATGAAAAAGACGTCGTCACGTTACAGGGAATGAGGAAATAAATGAACTGTGTTGGACATGGTTTCAGGATGCCACAAAACGCAGAATATGTGTCAATGGACCTCTCCTACAGGAACAGGCAAAAACATTCGCGTCTCAACTTAACAATGACTCATTCAAAGCATCGAATGGGTGGCTCAAGTCTTTTAGGTAAAGACATATTATTTCTTTTAGTTTAATGAGTGGGGAAAGGGTTGACGTAAACACAGAAACAGTACCTGATTGGAAAGAAAAACTTATAATAAATTGATTTGTGAAGGTTATGAACCCAAGAACATTTTCATCATCGACGAAACAGGGCTGTTATTTAGAGAAACTACACGTAAAACTTTGTTTGTGAAAGGGAAGGATTGTGCTTGAGGAAAGAAATCAAGACAGAATAACTGTAGCCTTATGTGCTTCTATGTGCGGGGAAAAGGTTAAACCTTTATTAATTACCAAATCGAGAAATCCGAGATGTTTTTAAAAAATTAAACTAGAGACCTTACCAGTTTCGTATTATTATAACAAAAAATCCTGGATGAATAGTGGAATAATAGAGACATGGTTAAAAGGACTGGATCAAAGAATGGGGCGACAAAACCGTAAAATTTTATTATTTATGAATAATGCACAATCCCATCTCAAAATACAGTTAAGGAACATCGAGTTAAGATTCTTTCCTGCAAATACAACATCTCATACACAACCAATGGACATGGGCATTATCGGACCACAAAGTTTAAATTTAGGAGAAAACGGGTAAGGCGTGATTTAATTTGAAAAGATGAGATTTAAGTCTGTTTTTTATTAAAAACAAGATGTGTTTGTGAAACACTGATGCTCCCGTATGGCAGCTTATGGCGAAGGTTAAAGTTTCTCAAATGCAAGTCAAAATCCAGGCCAAAAGAGAAAAAATGTTTAATTTGAAAGCCCTAGCTGCAACTGTTTAAAAGTTATGGCGAAGGTTAAAGTTTTTTAAAAGTAAGTAAAACATCAAGGTCAAGGTCAAAGTTGTTGGTATCCAAAGGAAGGTCTTGTTACAAGGATTACATATGTATGGAAGCCCTAGCACCAACCATTCAAAAATTATGGCCAAGGTTAAAGTTTTTCGAAAGTAGGTCAAACTCCTATGTCAAGGTCAAAGGGTCAAAGTGGTTGGTATCCAAAGGAAGGACTTGTCACAAGGATTACATATGTAAAATATAAAAGCCCTAGCACCAACAATTAAAAAATTATGGCCAAGGTTAAAGTTTTTCAAAAGTAGGTCAAACTCCTATGTCAAGGTCAAAGGGTCAAAGTGGTTGGTATCCAAAGGAAGGTGATGTCACAAGGATTACATATGTGAAGTATGAAAGCCCTAGCATCAACCTTTCAAAAGTTATGGCCAAGGTTAAAGTTTTTCAAACGTAGGTTAAACTCCTATGTCAAGGTCAAAGTGGTTGCTATCCAAACAAATGTCTTGTCACAAGGATTACATATGTGAAGTATAAAAGCCCTAGCTTTAACTGTTCAAAAGTTATGGCCAAGGTTAAAGTTTTTCAAAAGTAGGTCAAACTCCTAGGTCAAGGTCAAAGAGGTTGATATCCAGAGGAAGGTCTTGTAACGAGAAATACACATGTGAAGTTTGAAACCCCAAGCACCAATTGTTCAAAAGTTATGGCCAAGGTTAAAGTTTTTCAAAAGTAGGTAAAACGTCAAGGTCAAAAGGTCAAAGTTGTTGGTATCCAAAGGAAGGCCTTGTCACAAAGGATACACATATGAAGTTTGAAACCCCAAGCACCATGTTCAGAAGTTATGGCCAAGGTTAAAGTCTCATAAAATTTTGCAAAAGTGGGTCAAACTCCAAGGTCAAGGTCAAATATGATGGTACCCAAAGAAAGGTCTTGTCACAAGAAATACACATGTGAAATATGAAAGTCATAGCTCCAACCAATCAAAAGTTATGGGCAAGGTTAAAGTTGATAACAGACAGACAGACAAACAGACAGACAGGACAAAAACAATATACCCCCGGGATCTTTCGATCCAGGGGCATAAAAATGTTTTTATTACTTGTAGATGCAGTACATTCTGACTCAGATGGAAAAACACCAATTAAGGAGTTGGGGGGACAGAACTTCTTCGCCAGATAAATATCCTTGACACTGTCTACTGGCTAAATCAAGCCTGGCGAGAAGTTGAGACTGGCACCATTACCAAGTGCTTTGAAAAGGCAGGCTTTCTTTTCCTACTGCTGATGACATTTGTGATCCAGTGATGATAAGAGTGATGATGAAGATGACGATATTCCTTTATCAGTTCTAAAATTATCAATTGAACTTTTTGGATGTGACTTTAGTGAGTTGGTACAGTAACACTTGTGAAACTAATAATATTGACTGGGATCTACCAGCACAACAAATCCTGGACATAGAGAAAAAAATCAGATGAAGACATTTCTGATGATCCTGTTGATGAAGAATTGAATGTTCCATCTATTTCAGATGCAAATATATATCTAGAAAAACTTAAAATCTTTGCACAGCATCAGGGAAACGCTTACTTGTTAGAACATATCATGATTTCATGTGACATCATAAACACTATGGCTGTTACCAACACAAAACAAAAAAACAAGATTTTTTTTTTTCAGAAATCTATGTAAAATGAAATGTAAAATAAAACGTAAAATAAAAAGGATTTCATGTAACTTGATTTTTCAGATGTGTTGAAATTGTGGAATTGGAGATGTTTGAAAATGAATATACATGTACAACTATACTCGCATTTTTTTGTTCATTGGTTTGAAACCTGGAATAAGAGGCCGCTTGTCTTAAGTGGCCAGTTTGTCATTCTCAAAAAAGTGGCCTCTTAAAACAGGTTTGACTGTAATTGTTTACAAGCCCTAAGAAGTAAGGGGGGAATTGGGGAACAATTAGTCTACAGTCAAGATGACGTCATGTGGTTTTCCAGAGCCAACCCACATAGGTCATAATTGAGGTCACAGACAAGGGGGGAGTCTATAGTCATTTTTAAAAGAAAGTAGGCCTAGATCATAACCTTATGTAAAACAGGTCAAGCTCATAACATCAAGGTCACAACGTAATGTTCATAACTTTATATAATCAGGTCAAGGTCATAACATCAAGGTCAAAACATTGTTTGCAACAGTCACTGACATTGAGACATAAAATCAAGATAAAAGTCACATCTAAAATCATAAATGAGGTCAACATCCCATGGTCACTGACCTTGAAACATAAAGTCTTTAAAACACAAAGCGCGCTAAAAAAATGGTACAACATCAAGATTCATCGACAACTGGAGACTTTTCGGGACAAAAATATCCAAATCTGAAATCGTGTATTTCTGCCAGATGCTCTTGGTTTATATCATTATTGTCGCGGCAATTGTTAATCTTTCTCTTCAGACACAAAACACGGAATTATGGGTAAGTCTCTTAAACCCTACAGAGCCCCACACTTCAAGAGTGATGTTTAAGAATTCTACATGGGGAGTCTATAGTCAATTGCAAAAACACGTTATTAAATCATATATAAACATAAATAATATAAAAGATTTTCAACAGTACCGAGCAAGTCTAGAAGGGAATACAGGTTAACTTTCTTGTGAGATTTTTGTTGTGGACAGAGATGGAAAACAAACATCAAAACAAGCAAACTACTCCAAATTGGTATAGAAGATGATGACAATTCGAGTTGCGGAACATTGTACGTCTCAAATATAATTACCGATGAAATGAGACAACAAACAGAAGCAGAAAAAACCAGTTATTTTCAAAACAGAAAAGTGATCAGCATCATTTTACGTCAAGGATCGAGGGCTTTTGTGGGGCTTTAATGAAAACCAATCAAGCTGACTTATCAATACTCTTAATGAATAATGACAATGGAACGAAGTCTGAATACGAAAAGAGGTTAGCCAAGGAAAGATCATTTGTCATCAATACCAAAGAAGGAAGAGATTTCAGAAACAAATCAATGAAAGATACACACCCGCAGTCCCAAGAGACAAGATGTAGGATAAATTAGGAAGAATTTAATGACGTGTTTCTCGCCGTCATGAATCCTATGGTCGTCTCGTAGCCACCAAGAAAGGAGTTGCCTTTCCTCTAGCAGGTTGGTTAAAATTTGAATCCCTTTTACCAGACATCCAAGACTACATAGACAACGCAGGAAAAGAGGATGGAGAAGTACTGTGGCATGTATGTGGAGGCGTGTTCGTTTCATTATCACCAGGCTATCGTACAGTGGATATTAGACATTCGGAAGCCCGCCCATACCAACAAAGAAGGGCGTCACTTTAAACAGAAACAAATCAGAGAGACTTAGAGATGCCCTCCAAGAGATACATGAATCTGTTCCAGAACTAAAAGATACTGAACTCTTAGGGATGGGTATCGCAAAAAATTTCGTGATATATCACGATTCCCCCCCCCCCCCCCCAAATATCACGATGATATCTTGATATTTGTATAATCAAGTTTTTAGTTACAATGATTTTCTTAATTTTTCCTAGAAATATGCTGGAAAAACATATAACTTCACTTTTTAAAATTTTTCCTAGAAATATGCTGGAAAAACATAAAACTTAACTTTTTTTTCATTTTTTATTTATACATACTTAATATAAAGCATGTTTAGATGCTAGGATGCCGTTTTTTTTTTTTTTACCGTTTGCAACATTTTTTACACTTCCTGTAATTGAAATTTGAAAGATTGAACAATAAATGAATTATTTCTGGAATTTATAATTATGTCTCTAAATACCGGTATTTTAGTCTGCGTATCACGATACGTATCACGCAAAAAAAAACAACAAAAAACAAAAACACGATATACCGGTATACCGATAAAATCGCACATCCCTATGAACTCTGCATGCTCAGCGAGTCTCATCAGAATAAGCTTAGAACGCTAAACTATCCGAATGTACCTCGTTCGGTTACGATGTTCAAGACAGTATGTCCATGGAATACAATGTGGATGATTTAAGGGAAATGGAATCAATGGAGAGTGATCTTGATTGACATTATGGTCATGAACACTGAATCAAATATAATTAATAATTAGACTTATTTTATGTATCAATTCGTGCATGTTTATTTTTTTTCATTCTATCAATCTGGAAAGTAAAAACATAAATTGTAATGAGTTGTCTGTTTTTTTTTTGTTTTGTTTTGTATCTTTTTTTTTTTTTTGGTTACTTGAATTTAAAAGATGACAATCGAAGATAGATCATTTAGTCCATCCCGGTACAGGACTCTCAATTCTCTTTAATTGGGGCCGATATTCGGCTCCGTTCCCAACGTGAAAAAGGCGCCCTTTTTCCCAAATTTGACTATAAAAATTCCAAATGTATGATTCACAGGCACTTGTTTCTGTAATAAATTTTTTAACCCATAGTATAATAATAACACAAGGTATCCAACTCCGAATTACACGGAGTACCCCCCTCCCTCAGAATCGCACTCTTTTACAATTTCAGAGGACATGCACTGGTAAACTGTTTATACCTATGTCTTCTACGATAATTTATCTACACAACCATATATGGCAAGCTTGTCTTTATTTTCTTTCATCTCCATAAACATCGTCAAGCGAAAAGTCGAATTCAACCATGGAATGGTATGTGCTAGTCCCGGGCAGAATGCAATGTCGGTTTTGATTGGCTATGAGGATGTTTCTTAAATAGCATTGGAAAATTTATGGTTATTTATAGCAAACAGAAAGTAAACAAGTCAAAATGGATCCAAAGCAAGAAGACGCGTTTAACGCCATCAATAACGGACACAATCTTTTAATTCTGGGACAGAGTGGAACTGGAAAGAGCTTTTTAATCGAGAAAATTAGAGAAAAGTTTAAGAACTCTGCTAAACTCGTTGCAATAACGGGGACTACAGGCGTGGCATCGCTGCACATCGGTGGGGTGACTATTCACTCATGGTCAGGCATTGGAGATGGGCGGTTTTCTAATGAAAAACTTCAAACTAAAATATTCAATGATGAACATTTTGCCAAGTACAAAGAAAACATACTTAAAACTGACATTTTAGTGATTGATGGAATTTCAATGCTTTCTTTAAAACTGTTCAACCAATTAGAATATATATGCAGAATGACAAGAGGAAATGATAATTATTTTGGAGGAATTCAAGTTGTAGGATGTGGCGACCTTTTCCAGTTACCCCCTGTTCCCGACGTGTTAAAACAAGACTTTGGTGATTTTTGCTTTAAATCCAGCATTTTTTCAAGTGTATTTAGACATAAAATTATTTTGGACAAAGTAATTAGACAAGATGAACAAGATTTTGTCAAAGCCATAAACGATGTTTCTAAGGGCAAGATACCAAAATTTTTTGGTGGAATAAATTTCTAATTTTTTCTTTGTGGTTGTGTTCTTTATGCTTGTACTAATTAAAAACTCAGAAAAAAAAGTTACACCGTATGCGGCGTTTGACTCTAGAAAAGCGTGTTAAGGCAGCCAGTATGGTGTCTGCAGGGGGTTCCTTTGAGGAAATTTGTGAAAAATTAAAAGAATTAAATGATTATGAATTTCTCTGGTGAAAAATTGTTGAAAATGAATTAACGATCATAAAAATGTTTACAATAGATATCGACGGCATTAAGTGAGCGCCACACAATAATTTCAAGATTGTTCCACAAAATTGGGGCAACCGGAAGTTGGATGGATTTGGTAGGGACACCAAGGCACTGGATGACTACAAGCGATATGGTAGTCAATCAGGGTATATCATTTGATTTTTAAGTGGGAGATTGCTCCCGTCGCAACGTCACGGACCACCATCGGTAATCACCAACTTCATATCTTGGCAAAAACGGTGCGCAGTGCACGTCGGGAAATTGGTTTTCGGACAAGGTCCTTTAAGGGTCTTGACATGACAGCAAGTCATTTGTCAATCCAACTGTTTTGGAAAAGATGGCATATTTTATATACTAGTACCAATCAGGAAAATGATCAATTCACAAATAAGAATAATAAGTGGTGCGTTAGCAATTTTGTCTAGTGTATATTTGTAATTAGTTCATATGTTAAGTATTTTTATCTGAAAGTCAGTCTGAGTTTTTTCCTGACGTTTTATTCTTTCTTGCAATTTTGCAAATTATTTTTCATATCTTTTAAAGGTGCGCTGGGTTGTGGAGTCCGCCAACGGACGAATAAAGCGTTGGAAATTCCTGGACCGGACAGTATCCAATAATCAGATTCCATTCATAGCCGATTATGTACGCATAGTTGCTGCAATCTCCAACAGATATTGCCCTCCGTTAAGTTCTGGAGCAGACGACGATCAAGCCATCGCATTAAAAATGCTTCATTTATCCCAGAAAGGTAATGAGCTCAGAGAGCTCGTGGAAAGCGATGGTTGGGACAGGAGACCTTCCCGGTGGAAAGCTGTTGATGCAGATAGTGTTGCTATAGATTTTGCTATTCTTTCTGAAGATGAGATCCGCAATATCACATTAGGAACCTATCAGGTCAAGATGGCCAGAGCATTCACATGAATATTTCCAAGATGACGGTGCGTATGACATTCTTATTGCCGAAGATAAACCAAACATAATTGGAGCAAAAAAAAAGTCGTCACGTGTCGGCCAAAAAACACCTTTGTTGGATTCGCCACAGTGAAGGGGCTATTTTATCGTGGTACTGTAAATGTAAATCTGGATCCCGTGTTGTCGGGTGTTGTGCACACATTACCAGCGTGCTTTGGTATCTTTCCTTTGCACGGCACCAGTCTAAACCTTTGAATGGCGTTCGAAACTGGGCGGATCACCTTGAAGACGCTGCCCGTGTTGTTGATGAATCCGACAGTAGTGCAGAGAGTCCTACGGAGGAATGAATGTAGACTGCTTTTGAAGTTTTGTTATTTATATTATCTGTGATAAAAATTTTCTTGTCGATAAACGTGAACTGATTTCAAGAATTAGACATACCATTATTAAATATTCTCTACATTTTCCTCACCTCGAATTTTCTTTGTCTTACGTAATCAACAGAAAGGGGAAATATAATGACCAAAATATGCATAGCAAAAATATTTTATTTGTTAATACGAATAGTCTTTCTTCTGAAATGAGGAAATCCTATTGAGTGAATAATTATTTTTACTGTTTAGGTGATTTTAAGAATTTTTTTTTACATTAAAAGGAATATCTTTACAGAGAGTACATTAGTATACGGCAACATGATTGAGAGAGAGAAAGAAAGAGACCGATTGAAAATAGTTTGAGTTGCCTTAAATTCCACGCAGGAAATTTTATAAATATTTGGCATGCTTTCAATATGAAAAAATCTTTTTCTACCCCACCCGTTTTATGGAAACTTAATCGCAAATGACTTTTTTTTTTTTTTTTTTTTTTTACAAAAAGCTCTCCCATCGTTTATAAATATTAATATTTGATCTTTATATGATGCAAATAAAATATAACGTCATTGACGTCTTTCGGATAAACGGACGTCGGAACTAACGTCACGGTCATGAAATACCACTTTTTAAGAGTCATTTCCGATACATTCCACGTGATCAGATATAAGTGAATTATATATCATTAGAAAGATAAAATTCTAAACTTTACATACGATAAATCTCAATATTTTTTAAGAATCGGCCAAATTCGCCCCAAAACGTACTTTGTTCTTTGGATCAATGTTTTCCTTGGTACTGTTAGAATTTTTTTTACTTGAATGCCATATTTTCTTATATTTTATGTAATTTGAACATTTTGCACATTTTTCTAACTTGGAATTTAATCGGACAACCCTAACACAGTCCACATGCCTGATTACAGTTTTTGTTGCTTTATTAAAAACATAAATCTCTTTTACAGTTTTTTTTTCCGCTGGAGAAGAAGTCAGCTTCATCAGGTTGTAAGGTGACTCCATGACAAAGAGAAACTGTCTGCAAAGTTTTGAACAAGCCTTAAATCGCAGTTTCATTAAACCCTGTGTAATTGGAAATGAGATACGTGGATAGATCTACTGATGTACCAGCAACCAACAGTTCAATAAAACCTGTATTTTTAATTATTAGTTCAGTGAGGACAGAATTTCCATTAAATTTTTCAATGGACAATAATCCTAATTTTAGATTTTCATCTGTTCTTTCTAATACATTCCACTGCTTTGGAACAAATGTTGATATATCTGCAAAGCTGAAAGCTTTTTCAGGTAGAACTTCAAATACTAAGCCTCTAACACCAGGTTTTCTTTTTGTTCCATTAATTCCGTTTTGCCACACAGAAGACTTTTTTATAGTGGGAAACATTTTTTTTAACATTTTAAACAAATGGTCATAACTGCATGTGTCTTTAATGTTTGGAAACACATGAAATGCTTCATTAAATATTTTGTCCATTGACATGTTGTTTAAATTCAGTACTTTGCTTTTATCCTCTATCAAGCTAGCCTACAAAATCAACCAAGAGGCCCATGGGTCGCATCGCTCATCTGAGCACAATGGCTAAGAAAAAGCAAAAATCAATTCAGTATTGAAAAGTTTACATGGGGGGGGGGGGGGGGAGGGGGTTGAATTTTAAACACCTGAGGATGCTTGCATATCAATATAACAAATGTCTTTGCTGTTCTTGAGTAGAAGATTTTTAAAGATTTTTTCCTATATTTATATTCCTTTGCAAAAATTTGATACCCCATTGTGGCCCCTCCCTACCCCCAGGGGTAATCATTTGAACAAACTTTAATCTACACTACCCAAGGATGCTTCCATATCAATATGACTAAACATGGCTTTGCTGTTCTTGAGAGAAAGATTTTTTCCTTTATATTCCTTTGTAAAACTTTGATCCCACATTATGCCCCCACCCCACCCCAGAGGGTCATGATTTGAACAAACTTGAATCTACAATATCTGAGAATGCTTCCATATCAATGTGACTAAACATGGCTTTGTTGTTCTTGAGAAGAAGATTTTTAAGATATTTTCCTATATATTCCTATAGAAATTTGATCCCCCATTGTGGCCCCACCCTACCCCAGGGGTCATGATTTGAACAAACTTGTTGCCATGGAATTTATGTTTCGTTGCTCCATAATTCCCTTTAACATGTCTGTAACACTTTACTTTCATTATAGAGGAATTAAAATTTACTAGTTTTATTCACAACCCTTAAAAAAAATCATGTACTTGTTATCACATTATATTCTTTTTTTTTAATTTATTTATTGTTTGTACAAATTTTGTTTGTACATTTTTTTTGGGGGGGGGGGGGAACATGTGGTTGTGAAATTTATGAATTCTCTGTGCTTACATACAATGCACTTTGAAAGAATTCCTTTTTATTATAATTGATATTTCAATATTGTTGTCATCATGTTAATTTATGCATAATCTTTTCTCAGTTTGTTCCTGCTCCATTTTTAAACATGTTTTAGCGGTTATCTTATAAAATCCCGAAAAGTACGAAAAATCTTGGATTTTTGAGCAGATAAAAATAGCACATTACAGTGGCTGAGTTCAGACTGTTTCTAAAGTAACAAAGCTTTTGTTTCACGATATTTTTCTTGCAGTATATTTCTTTTATTTATCTAAAAATCTGGGAAGTATTAATAAATTTTTCTACTCATTGATTTCAATTTTTGCATTCTGCCCGGGACTAGCACATTCCATTCCATGGTTGAATTCGACTTTTCGCTCGGCGAGCAGAGTTTTGACGCTGTTTATGGAGATGAAAGAAAATAAAGACAAGCTTGCCATATATGGTTGTGTAGATAAATTATCGTAGAAGACATAGATATAAAGAGTTTACCAGTGCATGTCCTCTGAAATTGTAAAAGAGTGCGATTCTGAGGGAGGGGGGTACTCCGTGTAATTCGGAGTTGGATACCTTGTGTTATTATTATACAATTTATTACAGGAACAAGTGCCTGTGGTATGATTGCTTAAAATTTATTTCTGTAAAAAAAAAATAAATAAATAAAAAGCAGATCTTTGACTGTCGTAAAAACACTGTGAAGATATGAAGGAAACACTTCCGTGTTGTAAACTGGTAGTTCGTATACATGCTGGAACCAGTTTAATATGAAAGCGAAAGTCAACTATAGTAAATTACGAATTCTCTTAGGTACGACTTGTTTATTCACAAACATGTCGCATAATGCGAATACTATAGAAAAAAGATTTCTACTTAGACAGCTGACAAATGTAAGAAAATAGACACTTTGTTTAAACAACAAACTGCCGCTCTACAATTAACAGATTCTGAGTTAGTGGTTACTGAAACCCTGCCCTAGAGCATTTCAGGACATCCAAAGACAAACATTTAAAGTTCTGACCAGAGCCCTAGAGCATTTCAGGACATCTAAAGACAAACATTTTATTTTAAAGTTCTAAACATCTGAACAGCCAATTACATGTCTAATTAAGATCTACCTTGAATAAATAAGATGATTTGTTTTCAGTTTGTATGATTATTCTGTGTTTATTTAATTTTTCTTGTTTCAAGATTAAAATTATGACTGGTAAAAATTTCTCAATTTTTATAAAAACAACGCTTTTTTCCCAATTCCTTTAGCCCCGGCCCCAGTACAAAAATGGGTGTGAAAGCCCAGCGGTATGTCAAACTATAAGGATGGTTATGCCCCAGTCACTGTCAACGAGGGGAGCGCTGAAGAAATACCCCAGTAGGACTACAGTGGCTGTATAGTTATTGTTGACAGCTTACACGAACGATCACGTTACACGAACAATTCCGCACGATTAAACCTGTTACACGAACGATCCTTCACGCACACGATTCTACACGTTACACGATCTATCACGATTGCTAACGCGAATGCACGATTCTTCACGCAAAATAGTTAAACTATTTAGGAGTGGAAATTTTTAAAATCGAAATAAGGCTCAGCAGCTATTTTAGATTCCAAATAATTATTGATTCTATTCATTGACTTTGCCCTGGACCCATTGGGGGCCTTAAGGCGGCCCCTATACCCACTGCCTACTCGGGAGTCCACATCAAAAGTACCCTGGCTACGCCCCTGCATGCGGACAGCTTGAAAAAAAACTAACATTGAAACTAATCATGTTTTGAGAGTGCACGTTCCACTGTTCAATGTACCTTATTTGTGTACTCTGTGCCGATATCGGTGTTTCAAATAAAGATAATTCACATGCCATGTCGAGAAATATAAGGATCACACAACGAGAAAAGGCAAGTGGGGATAAATTTCCAGAGACTCAATACATTGCGGTGGCAGCCAAGCCATACGAAGTTAAAAAAGAAACGGACATGGAGAGGTGGAGCAGGGAACGTTCAGGAGAGTACTGGAGAAGCAGGGAAAAGGGCAAAGAACAAGATTTCGTCCGTAGGAGGACCTCTCAACACAAAAATTAGCGTTTTGAAATTATTTCAAAGAAATCTCTATTTTAGTTACTATGGGAACATCGTTCATCGAAATCAAAAACGAATACACATAATTAAGTATAGTAATATAGTTTACTTGTGTGCCAAGTCATATTGAAATCAGACCAAAATTGTAGGAAGAGTGGCGTGTTGAAAAAATTGTTTACAGACAGTTTCATTTATATATTTGCATCGATAATTCCTTAGCTAACTTGGGTACATTAATTACAAAAGAGCAGAATAATTTCCGTCAATCTCTTTATATGCAGAAGTATTTGCTTCGAAGCTATTCTACTTTTAAAGTTATTGTAATGTTATTGTAAACCTTTTCTATAGCCGTAGACATGTAGCATTAGAAAGTAGATACAAAACTTTAACAGAACAATGAAAAAAAACTGCATTAAGCTTCATATAAGTAATTTACTTCAGAATACTTTATGACATAATACATCAACTAAGTTTAAAGTATGTTGAACTCGGATGAATATATTTTGTATCTGGAGGATATCATAATGGGATCTCCCGCAAGCTAAAACCACGAGTAAAGATTTACTTAATCTTATTTCTAATTTTACACAATGATTTGTTAAGAGCTTTAATTAGACTTCTGTTCGGCGCTTACGGCCTTGTTCTTTTACGTCTCACACCTCAACTGATTTTTTTCTGGTCTTGTTCGGAGATTGATAAACGTAGTTTCTTTTAGTCCGAACAAGAGAACGTCACGGAACCATTTACACACATCATATAATCTGGATTATTTTCATCTTTCTCAAAGACTGTACGAAATCATCATCTATGATTGTCTGGTGTGTAACAGATTACAACAATCTTTCGAGCATGTGTGTGTGTATGCGGACAGCCTCAGACAGAAAACTGACCAGTACAAAACCTCACTGCTGTTCAAAATGTGTGTTTAAAAACTCGTCTAAGTATTGCATTTATGCTTGCTTATTCTTTGAGTTCCAATCCTGTAGGACTCTTCCAACAATAGCTAGATAAACAATTTTTTCAACCAAACGTACTTCTTCGATATAATCTTTCTGCTGAAAAGACTTGTGTGAATATTTTACATCATAATGATCAAACACATTCATCACAGTTCTAGCAAAAGCAAAGCAGGTGTTTAACGACCTGACATAGGATCTCTATACATCACCAAATGTCTTGAACTAGCTTACATCCATACCTTGTACTAATCCTATGGCGTCCTTTATCTGTACTGAGAAATCAGAATTATACAGAGAAGGATGGTGTAACAGCCTTTTCAAAAGGATGCATCAAAGCTGACTTGCCCGTCTTCCGCATGGTACCATCCTCATGGGACCATTACGAAAATGTATTGGACAAACTGGATGTAAAAAAAAAAATATAAACCCTGAAATCACTAATTTTAATTGGTTTTAATTTTCGTTGATTTCGAGGAATGATGAGACCCATGAATTCAAGCCCAGCACGAATTGTAAATTTTGCAACATATATCAGCTCAGCAGGTAAACTTAGTGTATTGTCATGATGAGGAAAGATGCCATTTCCAAATTTGTAAAATTCATGACCCCTGGGTCATAGCTTCTAGTGTTAAAACTAGGCTCTATTGATATAATATTATCGTGATAGAGAAAATGCATTAATGCTTTAAACATCATCTTTATTCCCTGTTATTTAGCAGTTACGTGCTTAGTTATGATGAGCAAGGATGTCTCTTACAAAATTTTTAAATTAATGGCCCCTGGGTCAGGAGTTCTGGTGTTAGGGCGGGGCTTTGTTGATTATATAGCAAAATTGCATTATTTTTTTTAAAAGCTTCTCTGCCCCTGGGTATTTTAACAAATAAGCTAAGTACATCTTAGATATGATGAGCAAGAATGTCTCTTCTAGAATGGTTAAATTCAAGGCCCCTTCATCAGGGGTTCTGGTGTTAGGTGGGGACTCTATTGATTATATAATGCATTAATGTTTTGAAAATCCTGTCATGTGCTCCTGGGCATTTAGGAGGCAGAGTACAAAGTTGTAATAAGCAAGAGTATTTTTACCAGATTTGAGAAATTCTGGACAACTAGGTCAGGTGTTCTGGTGCTGGACAGGTCAGTCTCTATTGTTCTTGTGAACTCAACTCAATTTGTACTCAACTGAGAGAAGTTATTTCCATTTGCTATTCACCTATGATAATTGATCAGTTTAAAAAATGAAATTGATAGGTCAATTAAATAAAAGAATTATACAAATAAATTTTAATGTATAATATAACAAGAAGTCTGTGAGCCAATGCTCAGTAGTAATACCCCCGCTTTGAAGTGAATATACATTCCGATGTGAATGTACACAAGTTCAGTTATGGACAGACACAAGGATGAACAACAAGTTAACATCAGATTCGTACAAAAATGAATCCCACCATATTGCAGGCCTAAACAAAGAGTATGCTAAAATTTCAAGCATCTGCAATCAGTAGCTGCTGAGAAAACTACAAGGAAAATTTGTTATGTATGGTACGGACAGACGAACGGATAATCAGGAAGTTGACATCGGATTCGTACAAATATGAATCCCACCATATGACATGCCTTAACAAAGAGCGTGCTAAAATTTCAAGCATCTGCAATCAGTAATTGCTAAGATAACTGCCACCAAAATTTGTTATGTATGGTACGGACAGACGCACGGATAAACAGGAAGTTGACATCGGATTCGTACAAAAATAAACCCCACCATATGACATGCCTTAACAAAGAGCGTGCAAAAATTTCAAGCATCTGCAATCAGTAGTTGCTGAGAAAACTGCGACCACTATTTATCATGCATGGTACGGACAGACGCACAGATAAACGGGAAGTTGACATTGGATTCTTACAGAAATGAATCCTACCATATGGCATGCCTAAACAAAGAATGTGCTAAAATTTCAAGCATCTGCGATGAGAAGTTGCTGAGAAAACTGTGACGAAAAATTTGTTACGGACAGACAGACAGCTAGACACACAAGGGTAAAACAGTATACCCCGCTCCCCTTCGCAGAACTGTTTACCCAAATTGTTGTCTCTCAGTATTTTTCATTAGATTTATCAGTGAGATTTGGCATTTGCCCGTAAGATTTCACTTTTCATCGACTGTACATATATATTACTTATAAAAAACTACATTTCTGATTACCAAAACATGGTTTAATAACAAAGCAAAAGGTCATACACTGCTCTCTGTTGAGTGATTTTTTTTTAAACCACCGCGTTTTGGCAACTTAAATGTTTGAAAATTTTCTCTTCTTTAGCGATTTAAAAGCGTCAAACTGAGACAAATAACGAAAACTAATTGCTAAAATCCATATGAACGGATTTCCATAATTTCATTATAGCAAAACGTAAGACGTATTTTGGACTTAAAATCCGTACAAAATACGGCGAAATCATAAGAGTGAACAGGTCTGCCTTCGGAGCGGGGGTATAAAAAGTACTATTATAGTTTTTAATGGTCAGGTAGACTTGTAAATGATAAATAAATAAAGACAAGTCTGTGAGCGAATGCTCACTAGTAATTCCCCCGCTCTTATGTGAATATACCCTCATGTTGACATCGAATTCATACAAAAATGAATCCCACCATTTGACATGTCTAAACAAAGATTGTGCTAAAATTTCAAGCAACTGCGCCGAGTAGTTGCTGAGAAAACAGTTACGGAAATTTGGTACGGACAGTCGCACGAAAAACAGGAAGTTGACGTCGGATTAAAAAAAAAATGAATCCCACCATATGGCATGCCTAAACAAAGATTGTGTAAAAATTTCAAGCATTTGCGCTGAGTAGTTGAACTGTGACGGAAATTTGTTGTGGACAGATGCACATATAAACATGAAGTTGACATCGGTTTTTTTAACAAAAATGAATCCCACCATATGGCATGCTTAAACAAAGAGTGTGCTAAAATTTCAATCATCTGTGATGAGTACTTGATGAGAAAACTGCGACGAAAATTTGTTACGGACAGACACATAGACAAGGGTAAAACAGTATACCCCCCCTCCTTTGAAGCTGGGGTATAATAAGATTAAAATACCTTTAAATTCTTGCAATTAATATTCTTGAAAGAGGCCTACATGTATGTGGAAGGGTTAGGATTTAAAAGAAGGTAGTATGGGATAACATACGAAACTTTTCCTGTATATTTATTTGCCTTAATGAGTAGGAATTGAAATATCCCCACATTTCAATATGATAAATTCTAAATTTGATTATTTTTACGAATTTGATTAATTTAATAAAAATGATTTTTGTTTCTTTTTTTTTATTATAGGCAAGAGTTCCCTAATATAGTGCTGATATAAAAGTGAAAAGAAATGTCTCATTATTTGTTGAATCTTCAACAAACCATAAACATAATAAATTGGGAAAACTCCAAGATGTGTCTCCATCAGAGCATTACCGGTAATACATGTATTTTTTGAAAACAGACGGATAATATTCCATAGTAATCTACAATTATAGTGTGCCTAAATATGTTTTTTTTAAAAAGTGAATTATACAAATTGAAGAAAATGTATAAATGGAAAATACAAGATGCATTCATTTTTTTTTTAATTAAAAAATCCTAATGGAAGAGTTATCCTTCTTTATTTTCGAAGGCTTGAAATTTCAGAAATTAGGAGCATCCCCCCCCCCCCCCCCCGCCCAATTTTGCACTTAAATTCAGTGATACATTTGACTTTGAACTGTTTTGAAAACAACGAATGAACAATCGCTTTCCAATATGTGTCTCCTTTAGAGCATTATTTGCAATCAAAGATTAAAAAGTAGTAGGGCTATTTGTGACCAAACAGTAACTTCTTCGATGAAATAACAAAGAAGACCAGTTCTGGTTAATATGAAAACGGACTGGTAATAAAATCAGCATAATGTGAAGTAATCATACTTATCCATGCCTCACTGCACACAAAGTGAGCAAGCACCAATAGAAAACCCGCACAAAGTCATACTTTCTATAATATATTGGGTACCATCTCTTATCCACAACTCCTCCTATACCTATGAATTAAATTCAAACAAGAGATGTTTGTGAAACACTTATGCCCCGTAACGCCCAATATTTGGAATTTTTCTACGTTCAATGGGCATACCTCTGTCAAGAATTGCTCGATCGTACCCAAAACAGAACTTGACCTAGTTACTTTTAAGATAAATCTGTATACCAAATTTCATTTCAGTATGTGCACTCTCTGCGAAGTAAATGTAAATGTAACTGCAAGTAATTGGAGTTTTTCAAAGTCCAAGGGGCATAACTCTGTCAAATATTGCTCGATCGTACCCAAAGAAACATTGTCCTAGATATTCTTATAATAAATCTGTAAACCAAATTTCATTTCAATATGTGCAACCTCTGCGAAGAAAATGAACGGAAACTGCAAATAATTGGAGTTTTTCAAAGTCCAGTGGGCATAACTCTGTCAAATATTGCTCGATCGTACCCAAAACAGAACTTGACCTATTTACTCTTAAGATAAATCTGTATACCAAATTTCATTTCAGTATGTGCAACCTCTGCGAAGAAAATGAAGGGAAACTGCAAATAGTTGGAATTTTTCAAAGTCCAAGGGGCATAACTCAAATATTGCTTGATCGTTCCCAAAACAGAACTTGATCTAGATATTTTTATGATAAAGCTGTATAGCAAATATCATTTCAGTATGTGCACTCTCTGCGAAGAGAATGAACGGAAACTTGGTGGACCGACAGACAGACCGACCGAAAGACAGCAGCAAAGCAATATGCCCGCCCTTCTTCGAAGGGGGGGGGGGGCGGGATAATACAATATTTAGAATCTTACATATTGCCATAGTATGGGACTTTGCCGTTATACTCATATGGGAGCAGAGGTATCATTTTGTGAGTTCAGTGCTCACAGTACCTATAGATTATTTGTTTTCTAGCCGGGATCATTGCTCGTAGAGCAATATCCGGCTTCGGTCACGTTTGTCAACCGGATATGCTGCTTCCTCACCGCCAAATCAATTTACGAGTAAGAATATAGTACGTATGCTCAACCGGTGCCGCTTTTGAGACAATACGCATTTGAAAAGTTCTGAGAACTGTGAAAAATGTTAACCTTTTATCGGAAATTTGAGTTTAATATAATTGGACAGATCACAAAAACATACAAATATTGTGACGTCACTGTAATTTTTATTGTGTAATAACTCCGAAAAGTTAGTACATATCTTTGTATATAGTATCACACTGTATATGTAAGTAACAGTTCTAGGTACGAGTTGACTCCTTGGGTACGACTCGAGTTTGGGTACGAGTTGACTGTAAATCGTTCTGAGGTGGTTGAAGAGTGTGTCAAACAAAGCATGTTATTATCGAATCTCGTGCAAAATGTTGGATTAAAAAGACGCTGCTGTGAAAAATCACAAAGTTGACAATCACAGGAGAATAGTGGAAGGTGTTGCAGTATTTGCTGGCATTATTTCGTCGGGTGTTTAAACCAATTTTGTGGGAACGATTAAAGCTCAAAAGAGGTTCAGCTAAGCCTAAGGGTGTCCCAAATTTACTCGTTAAAACCAAAATGGCACCAGCGTAGTTCTATCCCCACCGTAACTCGACATGACAGATTTAAAAATCTCATGTTGATAGAGGTTGTCATGGTCATTCCAGTGTCCAGCGCTGTATGTGAGAGGGGTTTCTCTTGTATGAAAAGGATAAAATCTGATTGGAGGTCAAGACTCGCTACAGATATGATGAACCACCTTTTGACTGTCAATTGAGGGCCCTTCGCTTGATGAATATAATGCAGGGAGGGCTCTTCATATATGTTTCACCCAAGGACAGAGACAAATAAGAACACGCTTTAAGGCAGAGGATCCGGAGGATGAAGGAGAGGATGATTTGTTGAATTTATTTATTTTTTTTTTTATTACATTTTTTACTTGCACACGACCCACAGGCCGCACGAAATGCAGTTTAAATACTGATTGATGTAAATCATTTGAAATAAATGATTAATGACATTGTCTCAAAGTATTTCTTTAATCATTACTCATTTATAATAACGTTATCAAGCGTAAATTACCTTCCAGTGTTAACATTTTAAGTTCTATTTTCTGAGTTATTAGATTATTAATAAAATAATTGAGTTTTTTTTTCTTCTTTAAAATTTTGGGCAACCAAGTTTCATATTCGGACAAGTCAAAATTTGAGTCTAAAAGTTCATGTCTATCTCTGACATGTTCGAAAATTTTTAATCACGGCAAATAAATAGGATTTTACATGGCAATGAAACTCAGATTTGTTTTTTGAGTCGAAAATCAAAAGCAATAGTGAGTTTTGGATCGCCGAAGTTGAAATAATATGAAACAAAATACGCACAGAAACAAGTCCAGGGGAAGACTTTCGTACGTTTTATTCGTAAACGGTAAGAGTCCTGATACTCAAGATACATTTGTGGAAAGCTGCATTGTTATGCTTCAGTTTTATATAGAATATGTTTTATTCAACATAGTGGAGGGCTATATAATGCACCAAGAATCCAGTTATTTATAAATAAAAATCTTTTATGAATACCTATGATAAAATAACCGGTCATTAACCGTGCTTATTAACCAAGCAAAATAAAATAAAAGATGGAATTGCTGATTTACAATACCATTCTTAGTCTTACTCTATCTCCATGCAAATTTTCTTTGAAATATTTTTTTCAAAGAAGCCTTTGACAGCACATTTTCGATGTTCTCATGTGGACAAAAACGCTACTTTTCAGTATGCTAAACAAGAATCGAGATTATTACGTCATAGAAATAAGAAAGTGACGTCAATTTAAGTGCAAATTTTCCACCTCTTGTTAATGGTATCAAACTTATTAACTTCCGTAAATGATTTATATTTTAGCAAGCAGTTCTAAGAGCTTTTCAAATGTCTCTCGTACAAACACGAAGTCAAAGTAAACTGAGGCATTGTCAAAACAAATAAACATTAATTGTGATATACTTTCTCTCATGTTCTTCGATTAATTATTTGTTTGAAATTTGCAAAAGGTCCCCCCCCCCTTGTCTGCGTCACATTCTTTAAATAGAGTTTGTGTTACCAGACTAACATTAATGCGGGGAGCACGTGACCTGATGTAAACCTTGCATCAAAACTCCCCGCTGAGGCTGCATCAATGTCTTATTTACATGTACTTCTGTATTTGGTATTCATAAGACATATGATAATTTCTTTACATTGTTAAATTCTAACTACATGTATATTTTATTCAATTTTTTGACATTTTTATGCCATAGAAATACCTTTCTGTGTCCTATATTCTTCTAGTTTCTAAACTTCTTGTTATTAACCGTTATTACAATGTACATGTATGTTTCACGTAAAACGGTCTTTGTTCACTACTTTGTAAATAATTTCAATGAGCCCGGCTCTCTGTACTTCTCAGTACTTTGATTAGTATTAATTTTGTAAAATTATGCCTCAACTTAACTGACACGCACATCCATGTCAGCAGTATAGAATTTATGGATACTGCAGGTATATATGACATTTCAAAATACACAGTTAATTGATTGATTATATTCTATTGCTAAGTAAGACCGAGAATAAACTTGCATTGGAAGTCAGACATAAATTATATAGCGCAGTCTCACACTGCATAGGATAATTACATATGAATTATTGATACTGTGATCAAAGTGTTCCATAAAGATAACTAATTAGACCAAGTAAGTTGTACGATAAAACGGACCAATGTAAGCACTCGGAGAAAACAGGAGATTCAGGAAATTAAAATTCAGTGATTTGCCACTTCATAAAATGAATAATATGAATGTAATTTTTTGGATGTGTGTTATTTCCGTGAAAGCAGGGCGTAGGTTGTTTGGCTTTGATTTCAAGAAAGAGAGTCCGACGAGTCAAAAAGAATGCTTAAAGCTCTGCTTCGTCCACAGAGACTGTCTCTCCATCAATTTCAGCAGAACTCGCCTTTTATGCGAGATGAATTCACAACAGGAATCTGGAAATCATTCTGTCACGGAAAACACAAGTGAAACAGAGGATTTCATTTACATCTCGAGGCAATCTATTCCTCCAGTACGTTTTATATGTGTTAAATTAGCATGTTTCGATGTAATAGAAAAAATACAAACTCAAAGGGGGGTTAACTATGATTTTCGCAAAATATATTTTTATTTATTAGTATCAATCTTTTTTAACGGCAAAAGTTTCAATGAACAAATTACATGTATGACTTAAGGCTGCAAAATAAGTATCTCCCTCCGAAATCTGAGAAAGCATTTATAAACAATGAACTCCACAAAGTAAAGTATATAAGTTACTACAAGTAAGAAAACAGCTTGAATATTTCCCCATATAAATTTATAGATTTTTTTCAGGATGTAAAATCCACCACAGGGGCTTGCAATACTGTTGCATGTCCACTGGGAAAGAGGTGTGTAGTTCTACACTCGGGGAAAACAGTGTGTATAAGTTCAAGTAAGTGTTTTATTATCCTTTTTAAGTTTGACATTTTACAGCTGATTAAAAAGGTAAAGCATTACAGATTGTGATAAAAATGAGGAATTTACCAACTAATTTTCAAGAGGACGAGTCTGGCTGATTAACATACATGTTTCTAATCAAGGAATTTTTCTTTTCTTCTAATGACTGTATATTACCCGCAGTTCTATAAACTGAAACAATAACCCACAGGAGGAAAAGTAATCACAAGGGAAAAGACCATTGACACAAACGAAAACACCCACAAACAACATATTTGCTACAAAATATAGTAGTGGAAATCCTTGGTTCCTTTTCTCTGACTTACTATACATAGACGCGAATACCTACTCCAAGGAACTTAATAGAAAATTTGAAATCAAAAGTTTTTTTTACCAAAATCAACAGCATCAAAACGTACGAATTTTCAGCGCTTTATACAATCATTCCCCATCCACGATAAATTAAAGACCAGGTTTTTTTGATATCATAGAAAATTTTTCCTAATATAAATGGACCTCATAAATATACATACCGTGTTATAGGCCATAAACTTATTCTGCTTAAAATTGTTTTCTACATACAAATATTCCGAATCTGCTATTTAAAAGATACTCTAGTTTTTGATTGATAATACCTATGTAGTTTTTGGAGATCAGATCTTCCAACAATCTCTTAGAAGTCCCATGGGAAATAATTGTGCCCCGTTATTAGCAGACCTGTTTTTGTATTCATATGAAGTGGAATTTATTTAAAAACTTCTAAATGAAAACAAGAAGTCTCTTGCTGCACTGCGACCTTCAATTCTACATTTAAGAGATGAATTTAACTTTTGAGAATTCATGAGGACTTGAACTACGACGCTTCACGCCGGCATATTTTATGAAGCGCGTTAGCGCTTCATGATAATATGCAGGCGTGAAGCTAGCGCGCTTCATGAAATATGCCGGCGTGAAGCGTCGTAGTTCATGTCCTCATGAATTCTCAAAAATTAAATTCATCTCTTATATCTACATTATTTTTCTGATGACTTGCCACATATTTTTGTCAGTCAGCGATCATTTTTGGAAAAAAAAGTTTGCACTATTTTTTGACTTCCACCATATCACAATGGAAATATTCTTACTCATTCCAAGGTAGTTCATGAGAACATGAACTTTTTCTAATTTGCAAAGAATATTAAGGAAAAATATTTGGAAATGTAAATATTAAGATATATCGACGCCGTTTGATTAATTAACAAAATTCCTTTTCATTCTTACGTTGATCCGATATATCCCTTTGAACTCAATGGCACACCTTTGAACTAAGCTGATGATACAAGAATATTATAAATCTCGTTAGAAGTCAACATTTCGCAAATTTTATGGTCGATGACCTAGTAACAAATACAATTCATCGCTAAGTTGAATGTTGACTGACGTTTTTCCTTCAAATTGTAAGGCAATTATTTTCAACCGAATTGTCAACCTATTTTTCCTTTTTATGACAAGGAGCACACGGCAGGTGTTTACATGTTGAGTTGATATTTATAATTGGTCGTTGTTTTAAATATGCTTAAAGGAGAGTTAACGCTGGCGAATCTGTCATGCAACGGAATTTTTTCTCCGCAAGTATCGGATTCCTTTAAAATTGCATTATGCAATTTTGCATGTTTACAATGGACTTATTCAACAAAATAAGACCTTTATACCTGTGAAGTGTCTGCCTCCACTTAATAAAAACAATAAAACCCTTCAAAGACTAAAATAGGTCATCTATTACAATAAATGATAGTAAAGAAAACACAATCTAACATTTTAATATAAGAAAAGGTTATATTTAACAGAGTTTTATTACAAATTGCCAAATCACAAAATTTGCCCCTGAGATTTCACGTTAATGTTTAATTAGCATTATACTGGATGCTGGAAACTACTAAAGAAGAAAACTAATTAACGTATCATTTTGCTATTCATCTTATTCTAAGACGAGTAAGAAGTGGAAGCTTCAATTTTTTTTTAAAACATATACTTTTATATGCATGGGATGATATAAGGCATCTTAAAATTTTGTCTTGAAATATTTATTTGTAATCAAAGTATTCTAGGAATTATAAACAACAACAAAAAAAAAATACAACGTTCTGGTTCGAAAAGAATTTAGAGAAGTCATCATTCCAAAATGCATAACACTGTAAGGGAAAAGCAATCAAAACCTTGTCGTCAACAATACAGGAACGTATCATAAAACATTTTATTTTTAGGGCCAAAGTAACGATCGAACTATAACAGGAGAATATATGAACACTATGAAACACATCATTATACTTTAGTTCGTGTTTTGTTACTTATATGATATTTATGAAAATATAACTGATTCAAAATCGTACAATAACTAGTGATGGACTGATCTCGAGTCATATGTTACAGTCCATGCACTTTTATCGATGAAAAGTTGGAGATGAAGAATGTCCTTCAAACCAGGCCCATGTAAGAAGTCACGCAGACGTGATTTTGTTTGATAATCTATATTATGTACATGTATTTATTTGACTTTTTAACTTTGCTGTAAATAACTTAAAAACAATAAAGAACATGAAATAAGAAGTAATTTTGAATTTGGTTATGTTGTCTGTCATCAGGAAGGCTTGTAAAGAATAGAAGCTTCCAAATCCTCTTAATCCTTCAGCAGTGTGTATCTGACAATGCTGTAAATATGCTGAAAGGAGGGAAGATAATTTAGTGCATTCACATTGGATTAATGTATGAACCAGATGGAATTCCATCTTTGATATGATTGAGAGAAACAATTCCCATATAACTGTTTATTATATACATTACATAAGAACTACTTAAAATTAAATCATAATACTAAATAATAAATACGCGATATGCCGTGGTACGCAAAGTCTGTGGTACATGTATTTTGTAAATACTGGGGTTATAAACAGAGACTTCCGAGTTTTCCATTCTGAGGTCTCTGATTTCAACCCTAACCGGGAGTACTTGTACATGTATCTTGTCTAGAGTCTTAAAATGTATCGAGGTACATGTAACTTTTGAGGAATAGATTAGTGGTTTACAATAAGGAGGCTCGACCAGAGACGTCTGAAACGATTAGTTTGACAAGAAAAAAGTCTCTCGAAGCGAACGATGTCATTTTAAAGTATGTTAATGATTGATATATTAATAAAATACGAGCTTGAAGCGGGGATGCCTGAACTTGAGTGAGGTACCATGTGGAAAGATAACGACGGTGACCCCTTGTATACGAAACAAGTGCCTGTATAACGAACTACTGCTATAACAAATTTGTTGTATTCATTATAACGAATCCTTAAATTCGTGTTAACGAATTCTTGAATTTGTTACAACAAATTATATACGTTTAAGCGAATTTATCAAATTTATCAAATTCATAAATATTTTTCGAAAGGTCCTCACTGTCGAACTCGATTTAACGAATTTGATTTATCATAGCAAATTTAAGAATTTGTTTAAACGAATTTTACATTATCACGAATTAAAAAAAAACGTTATAACGAATTAAATACGTTTTATCAAAATGGACAGTTCGTTGTATCGAATTCATATTTTTAGTATGTTCTAAATGGACTTTTCGCTACAATTTATTCAAAACTCCAAATCGAAAGCACAAGCACTGGGTGTATTAAAAAAATAAAGATGTGAAAATCCTTAGACAAGATACCTACTTTCACCAATGAAATACTAATAAATCAAATGATTTAAAATTATACTTTATATTCACAATCTATTTACTACCAAAGTTCATTCCAAACTTCCGTATACATTCCAAAATATGCTGAAATCAGTTCCAGAATTGACCTATTATTCATTAGCTTGGGGCTCTGGACATTTACATATATATACTTGTATACTGTTACAGTGTATATACAGGTACAGTGTATACCGTGTTTGAACTGCTGCGAACAGTTGCATAGCATGTGCATAATCTTTCCACATTGCTAAGTTTACTTTTTTACTCTAGATCGTAAGTTTGTCTCTAATAATTCCTTTCGAGTAAAAACATTATAAAACATTATAAAACATTATAAAACATCTGCTTAAACAGTTGTACAGCCATATTGATTAATGATGTATTTATCCGGAATGTATTATCTAATTTCTGTGATTTTAAAAATAAAATAAAAAAAAAAAAAACAGATAAAAAAATTGTGTTGGTAATTTGGTAAGACCATGCGATCCAATCAGATGAAGTTTTGCGACTTGGCTTTTGCTTATAGGTAAATGATAAGAGTATGGGAAAATTCGATCCATTCTCTCTTTACTATAAATTTCGAGTAAAGAAAAATAGGTCATTTTGGAATTTATTTCAGCATATCTCGGGAAGGAAACTGAATTTCGGAGTGAACTTTGGAAGTAATGTAGTTTGTTTATAAATGAAAAGATATAAATAGAAGATATAACTCAAGTTTATTTTATTTGATTTATTAGTATTTTATTGGCCATTGGGTACCCTATCCGAAAAAAATTATTTATGTTTTGTCAGTCGGATAAAAGCGATCTAGATGTCGAGCATCTGAAACATAATCCTCCGATGTGTTCATGTTCTTCTTCGCCCTACAACTATAGTCCTGTTGGACATGTCAGTACTGGTGACGTAAATATAGTTAAAGCTATTCCATGTTTTTCCTATGTTTAGCGTCCGCGTGCGCCTTGGTTTTGGACACCCCATATCAATAGAAATAAATAAAATCAGTCCTGAAATTTATTATTCTGGTCAAAATCTTTTAATTCTGTCAATTTCCCTAATTATTTATATGTCATATTTGGTAAAGTTTTATAGTTTAATCATTTAATATCTTGATTCTGCTAAAGAAGGAGATCTTTCTAAAAGAAAAATAGATTAATAAATTCCAATGCTTTGAATGAGTCATCCTTATGACTATAATGTCTGTGATTTATTTTTTGGCTTGTGTGTTTTTTAAAGGTCTGAATTTAAAGCCATTCACCGGTATATGGTGACGTCTCTATATGAGTGAAAAATTCTCGAACGAGACGTAAAACAACACACAATCAATCTATCAATCATTGGTCATTTACAAAATTATTTTGTTAAAAACATTCTGATTGTACAAACAAGTACTCTGAAGTTGATATTAAAAAGATTCTTGAGTTTCTGATTGACAATATCTTTGTAGTTTTTGGAGATCGGGTCTTCCAACAATCTGTTTGAATTTCCATGGGTACCAATTGCGCCCCCTTATTAGCAGACCTATTTTTTCTATTCATATGAGGCAGAATTTATTCAAAAACTTCTACATGACAAAAAAAAAATCACTTGCTGTGGCCTTCAACTCGACACTTAATTAGATATAAAGACGACGTATTATCAATTATCAATAGTTACTCCCATTCATATGTCGACTCGATATATCCCAATGAATTTGAAATAAAAGATGCCACATAGTCTGACACATCTGTTTCATATTTGGATATTTTACTAGAAAATACTTTAATGGTAACCTAACAACAAAGCTTTATGATAAACGTGATAACTTCAATTTTTCCATCGTCAGCTTCCCTTATATATGTAGTAATATACCCTTATCAGCTGCATATGGGGTCTTTGTCTCCCAGTTGATTCAATACGCAAGAACATGCTCTACGTATGAACAATTGCTAAAACGAGACAAACTATTGACAAACCATTTGATGAAACAAGGATAATAATTTTTACTTCTACAGTAAGGCTATTCAGTAAAGCTATTATTATTATTATGTCATTTTCAAATCACGTCACCTTATGCAGAGTTGTTACTGAATACTAGACTAATAATTTCGTTGATCTTGATCATCCTATTTCTCTTGCTTTTGGGCAACAAAGCTTCATTTATCAGTTTACTTTATACTCTATGGATCCTCTAAATTATTGTATTATACTCAGGTGACCGTGAAGGCCCTTGGACCTCTTGTTTAAAGAACCACTTGTGACTGGAGGTGTCAAATACTTAATTATTTTACGTAATGGTGTTCCATGATAGCATCAATCATAGAAAAAAAAATAGAAATGGCTACTAACAGAAACAGAATCTGTACGAAAAAGTATTTTTTTTCTTGTGGATGTAAAATTATGGGTCCGAGAAGCATTTTAGTTCACATCAAAGTCCCAACACAAATCGTTACGGAATTTTTGCAAGTCTGTAAGTGATGCCCTGGGAAAATTAAAAAGAGTTAAATAAAATGATTGCAACGAACATTTCTAAAAATTTGGAATATTAATTTTGCAAATAATAAGTAATATTGTTACAGTGAAAAACATTATTACATGGTGTATTTTTTTCACTGTTTCTTGATAGGGTGTTTACACGAACCGCCTCCGGTTTTTTATGGTTTCAGCGCCCCATTACCAGGAAACTTACACAGCAGTGGTTCCTTTACATCAGGAAGTTATGTGGGTGACAGTAAACGGTACACATGCGCATCAGGAACAGTTCCCGTAGGTGGAAATCAAGTCACGTGTTTAGCGAACGGCTCATGGGAAAAACCAAAGTTTTCCTGCCAAGGTTTTGTATCAATTTAGACCAATTTAAAATGGATATAAAATAGATTGGTTTTCCGTTTGACAAAACAAAAAAAAAAAAAAAAACAAAAAAAAAAAAACAAAAAAAGAAAAAAAACACAACACATATTTGAAGAATTGAAATGATCAAAAAAAAAAAACAAACAAACAAACAAACAAACAAACAAAAAAAAAAAAAAAAACAAAACACAACAGATATTTGAAGAATTAAAATGATCATTTATTTAGTTAAAAAAAAGCACTATTATTGAAAATTTTAACTAAAAACACTCCGCATATTATTGCCAAAAAACAAAAACAGAAAAACAAAAAACGAAGTTGGGTGATCGCTGCCTAAAACACGACGATTGGCCCTATCCTGCTTCATGCAAATGCAACAAAAATATCTAGAATCATTTATTAATAGTAAAAGTCAGCTTCAATATATGTTTTAATATTTTTTCATAAAAATAGTTTTACATTTGTAGGGTCTAAATACTATATATAGTTAATGACATTTGTCGAAAGTCTTTAATTTAAAAAATGGATATGGTTGTCATTTCCCTGTATTATTTAAAGCAATTTCCAAAGCTTTGCAGATGAAATAGATGAAAAGCAGGTTATTGCTTACCAAGACAGTCAGTAATTTGAAAAGAAAAAAGCTATTCAGTCACTTTTTTTTTAATTTTTCTTATACCAAAGTTAGGTAAACCGAGTCCCGCAGGTAACCTATTGCTAACCGTTTTCGTCCGTCATCGTGCGTAGTGCGTTAACATTTGGAAATTTTGAGCTTTTTCTCTGGAACTGCTGAATCAATTTCAACCATTTTTGACATGTAGCAGTCATGAGTGAAGGAGATCAAAAATTGTGAATTACATGGTCTCTGCCCCTCTTGGGCCTGAGGAGTGGAGCTAAAAACAACAAAATTAATGTAATCTTCTTTACTCTTGGACATCAAGCAGACTAACTGTTTGCATAATTGCAATAAGCATTGAGTCCTCTATCAAAACTGTGAATTTCATGGCCCCGGGATCAGGGGTTCTGGTGCTAGGGTGCAGCAATGTAGATCATATATTGAAAATGCATTATTTCTTTGAAAATTATCTTCTCTGCTCCTTTCTATTATTTCTATTAAACAAACAAACCAAGTACATAATAGGAATCAACATGTGATCGTATCTTTGAGCTATAAAAATAAGTGATATACATCTAGGGCAAATGACCACCGATATTTTGTAAATAATTATTAATTTTCAGACACTATAGTTAAATGCTGTGCACTGATCATAAAATCAACATGACAGTTTGCAATGAAGTTAACTGTACATCTTTGCATTACGGATATTTACAAACAATTCAGGGTTGGACTAATACCCAAAAGGGCCTAAATTC